>NC_065521.1:4913542-4959018 GCF_006386435.1 Epinephelus moara | reverse complement strand
AATTGCTATAAATTTGGAGTAAATGGTCCGTTGTCCACCAAACTTGACATGATTCATATTTGTCCCACCCTGAACACATTTATATGACAATATTCCGTGACAGTCATAGCGCCACCTAGTGGTGAAAGGAAGTACTTCTTACCAGACACTTATCTTTGGATTCACCTGAAATTTCAGTGCTGTGGTCTATATTTGATGTACACAAACGTGACATATCATTAGTGTCTGTGCGCGCTGCAGAGGGTTTACTTTTGATGTCTCGCCATGAAACAGGAAATTGTTATAAATTTGGAGTAAATGGTCTGTCGTCCACCAAACATGATATGATTCATATTTGTCCTACCCTGAACACATTTATATGACAATATTCCGTGATAGTCATACCGCCACCTAGTGGTGAAAGGAAGTACTTATCTTTGGATTAACTTGAAATTTCAGTGCTGTGGTGTGTATTTGATGTACACAAACATGACATATCATTAGTGTCTATACGTGCTGCAGAGGGTTTAATTTTGAGGTCTCGCCATAAAACAGGAAATTGCTATATTTTTGCCGTAAATGTTCTAATCTGATCAAACTTCAGATGATTCATATTAGTCCTGCCCTGAAAACATTTATATGACCATATTTCCTGTTACTCATAGTGCTACCTAGTGGTGACAGGAAGTAGGTCTCAAACACTTATCTTTTGATTTATCTGAAAGTTAAATGCTGTGGTGTATATTTGATGTATAAAAACATGATGTATAATTACTGCACTCTCTAACTCCCTCTAGTGGAAAGAGGAAGTGATACAAAATGTGAAATATGTCATTCCAGCACTGTATCAGGGATATGCCAAGTCACTCCTGCATGCGATGTCTAACTTTGACAGAAATGAACTTACACGTCAGAAGACGTCCTGCCAGCCCCCCCGAGTTGCGTGAAGGTGCGAGGGCCCGTTCATCGCTGCTTGCAGCTTTTTTTTATTTTTTATTTTTAGAATCATAAATCACTTACCAATCAGCCACCCATCTGCACCCGCTTGAGCCAGTCGCCTTCCTACAGAAGTATTCTATAGCACAAAGGAGTTGTGTGCTCCCCCTGGCCAACGGGCCATAACATTTATAATGTTGCAGTTTGCATCGGATATTATTTGTACATTGATTGAATGGGAGTTATCTGTTAAAATATGGAAGTGGATCTGGAGAGAGGGCTTTTATCCGTACATGTGTACAGTCTATGGCACCTATGACATTTGGCAGTCCGGCTATGGCAAAAAAGGCATTTTTAACATCAACCTGTTGGTCAGGTTGGTCAGAAGGAAATGTATTGTGGCATATTTGAAATGATGGACTTCAACACTCTGGAATGATCCGGTGGCCAAAACTCCAAGTGCGCTGAGTAGCTGAAGGTGTGGAGGCACAGGATTTGACCGGCATGTGTTTCGCACAAGTTTTGGCTCCAGAGTGTTGCACAAATCCAGAAGTATAATGTGTGGTAATCTAAACCGGCTGAGCAGCCATTCATCTGTCTCTGCAAAAAGATCGGCATGATCTCTAAAAACACGCCCTCTGGGTAAAGCCTGGTTGGCCAAAGCATCCAACAGCAGCAGGTAAGCCATTTTTCAGGTGTGGAACTCGTGAGATAATCCCAGGGTATTTATAGTCTTGACTGGGTTCAATTAACCAATAGGATTTTTGAATTAAATAATAAACCATTAAAAGTCAGTTAAAGCATATAATAATCTACATTATATTATATAATCTGTTTTCTTATATTCCTTAAATTAAAAAAAAAAACATATGTTTCCATGCATTTGACAAGTAATTTTTGAGCTGTGTAAACAGGATGATTTTCTCTTACCTTGGTAAGAGTGCTCTCAACCACTCGTAAATTTTTTTCTTACCTGAGAAAAGAGCAAAAATAAGAAAACATTGGTGAATCCCAAAAGTCAATGGGTACCAACAAAATAAGAGAAGATCAAGGATACGTACAAAAATAAGAGAATATCCGTTTGTAAACCGTTTCTTGCATGAGGCCCATTATGTCATAAACCTCTGAATCCTCGGATTTGAGCCTGTTACATTGTTTCTCCCTGTAGCTGTCGGCAGTGGTGGATGTTTGCCATCCAGGCCAACCTTAGTGAAATCAGGGAGCAGCGGCGGCGAGGCAGCTGGGACTTTGCCCTGCAGCGGGCACGAGATGCCCAGACCTACACCAGCCTCTACTTCAGAAGGCTCAAAGGAGTCCCACTGAGTCCTCAGGAAGAGGTACTGCACTGTAACACAGACATGATGCGTCAACAAAAATTGAAGTTATATTGTTTATATCCTTAAATAGAACCTAATGTCCACTCTGAACAACAAAGTTATATTGCTGTTCATGTTCTTTTTTATTGTACCGATAGAACTCATAAAATGATCAGACTTAACAATGTCACAAATGTTTTAAAGAGGATGAGCTTTTCTATGGAATTAGATAGATCCAAGAAGGGTTCCAAATTCCAGGAAATTCCTCATCTTTTTATTAAACTCATATTGAGAGTCTGTAGGAAAAGAGGATGTATTGTATGTAGCGCACAGCTCACGCCACCAGTCTCACGGCGTGAGATGTGCACCAGTGTTAATTTCGTTGATGAAAACTATGACAAAATGATTGGTCAACAACCTTTTTTTCCATGATCAAAAGAAGATTGTCCCTAAGTAGGCCCCAGTAGGTACCCAGATATTTGGGATCTTTGTTTCTTTATTCAGTGTGCTGTGATGCACCCTGAATCAAAAGCCAGTGTGGAATTTTGGGATGTTGTACTTTTAAACGCACTTTCAACCACATATCACTAAACCGATATTTGTCTTTCTCACTCAGAGTGAGCTGGAGCGAGTGGAGGAGGAGCAGACATTGGAGGAGCTTCAGAGTCTCAGAGAAATTGTCCACGACTGGTTTCGAAAGCAGCAAGAGATTGCAGAGGTAAGCTCTGATGATTCATCAATGTGTTCAGCGGTATATAAAATTTAAAATAAAATGCAAAAATCATCTTTGTGGCCCCTCTGCCTTAGGTTATACTCCTATTAACAGCACTTAGCCTCTTAGCTTACAACTTTGTCTGGAAGCGCTGTGAAGCACGACAATTTTCCGTGCTGCCCACGTGCTTTCGGTGCTCATGTTGACCAATTGGGCTGTTCACACTGGACAAGGCATGGCGCCAAGCACCCTGCCCATTTTGCGATCTGCAGTGATAGTTTTGGTGTCTGGTCTATTTTTTCCACAAGCTGTGAGCAAATCTGATAGGAAAACACACTGATAATCTATTTTGAACAATATTAAGGATATATTAGAGACCATAAAAATGATCTGATTATGATCAATGATAAAATATGCATCCCATGCTTTCACATATTTGTCAGTTGTGTCTAAACAGAGAGAGAGAGAGACAAGCAGAGCCACATACACACAGACACACACATACACAGACACAAGCAGACAGA
Source organism: Epinephelus moara (assembly GCF_006386435.1). Lineage (NCBI taxonomy): Eukaryota > Metazoa > Chordata > Actinopteri > Perciformes > Serranidae > Epinephelus > Epinephelus moara. Next base: position 4,955,551 of record NC_065521.1, on the reverse strand, counting down.
GGCAGAGCTCTACATGTGATTGAAACAGAACAGAGAGCAGAATTGCTTGTGACCAATGCGAAGAAATGCAATTCTGGTGTGCCAGGCGACTGCTGCCGACCAGCTGCACGAATATAAACCAGTCATCATTAAGCTTACACAACACTACCAAATAGGGATGCACAATGATATCAGCATGTCATCACTATCAGCAGATATTGGCTTTAAAATGAGCTATCAGAATCGGCCAACATGCTTTTTCTTATTTTGCACAAATAATGACAATTACATACATTAAAAAGAATTCTATTTCATGTCTCCATCTGCCAATGGGACAACATGATAAGAGTATGCATGCATAATATGATGTTAATTCCACTGCAGAAGAGACTTGATGATCACTAAAGTGGGGAATATCGGTATTGTTTATCGGCCAAATAAATTGTCATATATTGGCATATCAGATATCAGCAAAAAAATCCAATATTGTACATCCCCACTACCAAATGTGTATTTGTTATAGTTTCAACCTGTGTTCTTCCTCTGTCTGCAGAATGTGCGAGAGCCCAGCAGTGACCCCCAGCCCTGTTTACCCACCACTTCTATTCCTAAGAGTGGGAGCTCAGGAATGATCCAGTACCTGCAGTCTTGGTTCCCAGGCTGGGGAGGCTGGTATGGAGATACCCAGGACCCAGACAGGCCTGCAGAGCTCCTGCCGAGTCCATCCTCCTGGGATATTCTAGGTGAGAGACTGACTCCTGTCTGGTGCCAGAGAAGAGCTGACAACATTTAGCTTTCTATCTTCAATCTGTTACAAACTCCAGCAGAGGTTACTAACACAAAATTGGTTTGATTAGCATTACATATTCTGTTACATTAGAAAATTAGTGGAATAAGTCCAGACTCCTGTATGACAAGCTGGAGTTTTGTGTTTTATATTATCTGGTAGTGTTGGCTGTAGTGCCAGGCAAAGAAATTATGATATGGAGGAATTCTGGCTGCTGACTCAGATGATATAATGTTCCTCCAGCAGAGACAGAAGACTTGTTCGACCCATTGGAGGATTCTCACACTCTGAACACGTTCACCAGGCGAGATCACCTGTTTGCCCGGCTGGAGTTCTTACTGGAGAAGGGTGGAGTCACACTCTTCCATCAGGACAGGAGGGGGGACACGCTGCATGAAAGTGGGGTCATCCAGTTGGAATTCTCAGGTACACAGGAGCAGTGTTTGGAGAGATGGAAACACATTTCACTTTCTTATCTGAGGCAGCTGCCTCTCTGTCTGTAGTTGCCACTTTGTAACCTTGCTCAGTATCCTGCCCATAGCATCTGATTGGTTACACATAACAAGTAACAGCCTATCAACACTGTAGGCTGCTGTAGCTCTGACGGGCAAAAAGGACCGCGGAACCTTTTCGTGGATGCACAAAGCATCTCCTGCACTATTTTTCAGGCCAGCAGATAGAGAGACAGAGCAGGGATCCACTACTACATATGATGTATCAAATTAAGTTGCACTTGAGATAATTCTCAGAATATTTTCAGGTCTTCTGTCATTTGGGCTTGTCTGTAGCTGAGTCAGCAGCAGTTGTAGCATAGCTAGGTACATTAGCCTCCCCCTCTGCACTTTCATCTGTGGCTTCTGAGGTGGATGGTGTGTCAGAGTCTCTTTGCTCAAAGAGTTATAAAACAATCCACTGTGGCTCACAAGAATGCCCATACACTTGGAATAATGATACAGCTAACTAGCCAATATGTTTCAGTAGTAGACAACTGTTGACCAACTACATCACCTCACCATAATGTAGCGATGCACAACAATATCAGCAGTCCATCTGTATTGGCCAATGTCTGCTTTAAAATGAACTATGAGAATCAGCCAACACGCTTTTACTTATTTTGCACGATAAATGAATATTACATACATTGAAAAGTATTGTATTTTATGTCTTGATCTGCTGGTGGGTCATCACAATAAGTGTATGCATGCATAATATGATGTTAATTCCACTACAGAAGAGACTTGATGATCACTAAAATTAGGTGGGGATATATCAACATTGGTTATCGGTCAAATACGTTGTTATATATCAGCATATCAATTATGGGCCAAAAATGCAATATCGTGCATCCCTACCATTAATTGTTGCACAGTTATTTAGCGTTACCTAGCTTACATGAGTGCACAAGGATTCATGGGTAACGCTTATCATTTATGTGTACGGTAAATTAGGGATGGGCAATATGGCCAGAAATTGATATCTTGGTATTTTCAGGCTGAATGGCGATGCACGATATATATCTTTGTATTTTCTATGAAATGGGCTACATGTTCAGTTGCAAGTCAAAGCCACGTGATATGTCACAAGCACTTTAATAAAAACAGTCTGTAATCAAAATAAAATGCAAGGACAGTGATTTTTTTCCCTGTTTGAAAATATACAGCTGCACGGCACTTCTGGTTTTGTGGCCGTGAGGGTAGCAGAATATTAACGAATTCGGATGGCAAAAAATTTTAATTAGATTGTTGGGGTCAACACATTAGGCTTCACACGGAGGCACCAAATATGTTGGGGTCAACACATTAGGCTTCACACGGAGGCACCAAATATGTTGGGATTTAATTGGCTATCGGAAATAATTAATAATTATTATTAATAATTAAGAATTATGTTAAATAATGTGACTTAATTAACATTAAATCACCTTGTGGGGCACCATTCCCGTAAAGGGAAAAATGATAGCTAGTTAAAGATATCAGTCTCATAAAATAGGCTAAACTATTAATTTGGAGTTTAATAATTAAATTAATGACAACAACCAAAATTAATGGTAATGCCTGAAGGATTTCGGAGTTCTTGATGCAGCAGAGGTTGACTATTCATTCACTCTTGTGCAGCATTAAACAGACAGCAGGCACGATTCCAAAGAATTATATTTATTCACAAACTAGCAAAGCAAACCAAAACACACAAATTCTAACTAACTATATACAAGCTTGGTGTGTATATTTGTGTGTGTGTGTGTGTGTGTGTGTGTGAGAGAGAGAGAGAGAGAAAGAAGAGAAAGACAAAGGCGGGTGTGGTGATCAAGGAGCCGTTTGGCCTACAAAACAAAATGGCTGACAACAGAAAACTACCAAAATGGCCGAATCAAGGCTTGCTTCAGGGGGAGGTGTTTGTCTGACCATGTGGTCAGAACAAAGACAAAGGAAAAGAAGCGGGAACTTTGAGATGCCTGTTTGGGTGTAGCTCTGTTGAAAGCCTATTTGTTAATGAGTCTATGTCAATGGGATTTGTGTTGCAAACGGTCTGGATTAGTGCAGAGATTGTTTAGTTGTGTGCAAGAATCTGTTTGTGAACAGTATTAGCAAACTAAACACTTAGCTTTGGTAAAGCCAGCTAATCAATGACCTAACTGCGATCTATCACAACAATAACTCAGTAAACACCATCAAATCACGTACAACAAGTTAAACAGTCTTGCTTAGCCTGTAAAGCTGTGATAAGCTATGCCCAGTTGTTACACTGGCGATCTTTGAGTGGATGGGAGAAAAAGTCACTTGGTAGTGCTGCTTTGTTAGCCGGCAGAAGAAGGCTGGGAAGGTGGTTTCAGGTGCAGTCTTTGTTGTGTCCTTTGTTCCAAAGGTGAAACTCCAAGGAAGCTGGTCGCTCAGGGTTTAGCAGAGTTAGCCGCTGGGTGCTAACTCACTTAGTTCCTTGTTGCTGGAAAGCTAGTTGCAAACCTTGTGTTTTCAAGAGAGTCTGTGATCAATTGCCCTCCCTTTAGTGGCCTGGGCTATGGAGCAGGGGTCTGGGCCTCTGCTGTTCCAGGCCCAACCGGAAAGAGGTGTCCACTGTTCAACAGTTTGGAGAGAGTGCTTGAAAGGAGCAGGACTTAGCTTAGAGTTTGGTGACATCACAGAGGGGCATGTCACTGTAACAGTGCTGTCCAATCAAGTTGTGAGACTTGTGTCTCACTGAGGTGTGAGGTGAGACCTCCTGTGGAGATGGGTGTCACCTAGCTGTCTTTGTTTGGAGAACAAAGAGCATGCAGAGGAAAAAGCCTTTAAATTGTCCAGTGATGATTTTACCAAATGATAAATCATCTGTGGTCCTGTGAATCCCAACAAGATTATTTATAACACCAACTCAGAATAATTTTTCAAATAAAAACATCCCATGTTGGAGGTCCTGTGGGGAAAAAAAAGCAAACTATTACCATGTATTCTTGCATTGCCCATTGTTCCTGAACTACTGGAAACAAACTAATAATATTATGGAAAAGGCGCTTATTTAACTTTGTGACCATGTACCTGGGTATGAGACCGGACACTGGGATTTGCAAATATGTTTAATATTTTACTGATAGCGAGTTAAACAGCTCCCACGAGAGAATGGATGTCAACAGACACACCCACGGTAGAGGACTGGATTGTTGTAATCCATGACATTTTTGTGATGGAAAAAAGAGAGTTACTTATATAACTGTGGTTCTATGAATCCTGGATGACCGCCAGAGGCTGTGCATAAGCACTGAATGTCTTCGTCTAACGCATGCACAGGTCGAGTAACTATACCAACAAAGTCACCTGTGACCCTCTGATGACCGCGGACAGGCTATATCTTCCGGTGTGGTCAGAGGATCTGTTCCTGCAGAATCTTCTCGTGAGGCCACAAGGATTCTGAGTGACTGAATGCACTGGCGGTCATCCAGGATTCATAGAACCGTAGTTACATATGTAACTCTCGCTCTGTTTCGTCCTTCCTGACCGCCAGAGGTGTTGCATCAGCACTGGATGACCCATACCAACAGAGTCACGAGGAATCTCCAAGTACATACCTCATTGAGTGGAGCAGGAACTTGGTAGGAGGACAGTGCCCAGGACAAGACAGCTCCCTTCCAGACAGGACCAACTTCACCCCAGACCACATTTATATCTGCTGGATCTTTGTTTGACCACCACCTACTTCAAGTACAGTGAGGGTTTCTACCGACAAAAGCACAGCTGTGCTATGGGCTCACCGGTGTCCCCTATAGTGGCCAAATTTTACATGGAAGATGTGGAGACAGAACATGACAGACATGAATTACTGAATGACACGACATGAAGCTCTCCTACACGCTTTGCTGAAGTGATGACGAGGAGGAAGGCAGTCTTTGCTGACAACCATCTCTGTTCTGCCTGTGCCAGTGGCTCAAAGGGACGCAAGCATAGAGCATCCAGCACCAAGGGCAGATCCCATGCCGGAGTTCTTGGCGTTTGTGGGGGATGTAGTCTCAGAGCCCCCTTCAAAAAAAGGACACCAACCTGTGGCATCCCACTGTGTTGTTATTGACTCGAACATGTTGAGACGAAATGGTGGCTACGTACACCTTCAGGGTAGAGGGGGACTGACCGCCATCCAGGAGAGTTTGTAAGAACTCCAGAATGGTAGGTACCGAGCAGTGCACAGGGTCCTCATCCCTGTTTGAACACCAAGCAGAGAACAGCTGCCACCTGTTCTCATACTGCGCCCGGGTAGATGGTGCCCTGGTGTTCAGAAAAATATTACGGACGGTGTCTATACACTCACCCTGCAGAGGCCAAACCCACAGTTGAAGGCGGCAAGGGTCAGGATACCAAACCCTTCCTCCCCAGCTGAGACAGGAGATCTTTCCTGTTGGGGAGGCGCCATGGCGAGCTGTAACATAGCCTGTGCAGCAGAGGACACCACATCCTTCGCAGCCAGAAGGGGGCCACCAGAAGCAGCCTGTGGCCCTGTTGAAGAACCCTCTGAAGTGTTGCCATAATCATAGAGACTGGCGGGAAGGCATAGAGGAAACCCTCTGGCCACTCGTGTGCGAGGGCATCCTGCCCCAGAGGGCTAGTGTGCCCCAGAGGGGACAATGGATTGTCTCCTCCGAGGTGAAAAGATCCACTTTTGCCCTGCCGAAGAGGTCCCAGATGCCGCGGACCACCTACAGGTGAAGCAGCCACTCCCCCGGTGAAGGCTAGCAGAGGGAGAGGAAGTCTGCTACCTTGTTCTGCTTCCCTGGAAAATACATTATACTCAGGCTGGCGAGGGCTGCCCAAGTCATAGCTCTAGCACGTTCCATGCAGACTCAAGCAGACCACTGCCGTAGAGCTGTTCTATTCTGCCACACTGCACCCCACCCTGAGAGGGAGTTATCTGTCTTGACGGTCTCCCGACGGGACGGAACAGAGCCCATGGGCATGCCCTGCAACATGAATGCCCTCTCCCTTCATGGGGACAGGGTGAGGAGGCACCGCTGCAGCACCCTGATCTTTCTGTGCCTGTGCCACTTGGCGTCAAAGTGAAAACTGTTCAGCCATCTTTGAAAGGGGCGTAGTGACAGCAAACCCAAGGGAACAACAGTTTCGGCAGCTGTCAACTTGCCTGGGAGGCGCAGAAACTGCAGGTAGGGCAACCCCTTGGAAAAAGGGGGAGGAGGCAGAGGATGTTGTCCACCCGCCGAGACGTCAGACAGGCCTCCAAGGTGACAGTGTCCAGAGCCACACAGAGAGGACTGTAGTGACACATCTGGTGAACACCCATGGGGAGAGGGAGAGGCCAACAGAAGCACCCTGAAATGAAATTGGCGGCCTTGAAAGGCAAAACGAAGGAATTGCCTGTGGTGAGGTATGATGGGGACATGAAAATAGGCATCCTTCAAGTCGATGGACGTACACCACTCCACTCCGGCAATCGCACGCAGAACTGACTGGCCCCGGGGCCTCAGTTCCTCCTGCACGCCTCTGTGAGGGGAGACTGAGCAAGCCAAACTTGGCGGCAAGCCTGAACCACTGTGGACATCACCTGCCCCAGCTCCCTGGACATGAGGACGAAAGCCTGCGGGGACGCATCACTAAAACTATGAGCAGAAGCATCCAGCATAGCCTCCTGTAGGGAGGCTGAGAGGGCTAGCATAAGGTGTGACATGGAGTTCCCTATCCAGCCCATGCGAGCTGCTGCGTCACAGGCCTTGGAGAGCAGATCATCTGTGATGCGACACTGGGGTGAAGGACACCTGGGGCTGTATTCACAAGTATTCTTTTTTTTCTTTTAAAGATATTTTTGGGGGCATTCTGGCCTCCAATCGACAGGACAGACAAGCGTGAAGGAGGGAGGGAAGAGAGGGAGTGACAAGCAGCAAAGGGCCACAGGCCGGAGTCGAACCCGGGCCGCTGCGGCAACAGCCCTGCACACGGGGCGCCTGCCCCACCGCCAAGCCACCGACACCCCGTATTCACAAACATTCTGAGGGTACTCTAAGGGAGCTCCTAACTTAGACCAAAAACTTAGTTTAGGAGTGATTTAGGAAAGTTCTCAGAGCAACTCTGAGCAAGGAAGGGACAGCAACTTTTATTTTACTGAGGGGGTGTGGTTGACCCTGTTGCTAGGTATGATGCATTCTTTAAACAGATGTAATTGGTTGTCACAGACACACTCTTTTGTGAACTTGCAAGGTGTGTACACCCAGTGGAAATGAAATAAACTGCATCACAATATGAGATTGACAGTGTTGTTATTGTTAGTGTGATCACTCTGCTGATCTAAGGTTAAGATGGACAAAGGTCATCACTGCTGCACTCTTGCATTTTATCTTAATATTGCAATAATTTTATTTCTGGCGTCAAAGTGTTTTTTTGTTAGGTGAGAAATGTGTGCATATCCTAAACGAGATCGAATGATGGCCCCCATGGAACTATCCTCTGAGCCCTTACCTGAACTGTGGGCCAAGGAACGGGAGCCCGCCTCCAAGGCGTGGGAGACCGTGTCACAAGGGACAGTATCTGCCCCATATTCCCCAAATTCAGTTGCTGAGGCTGCCGTCGAGAGGATATCATCCTCGGAACCTGACATGGTCACAGGAGGAGTAGGCGCAACTGCATTCCCCGCACCAGTGTCATTCTGGAGGGCTGGTAAAATGGATTTCATCTGATTAAGCTCTGCTGTCAGCTGGTCCACCCAGGAAGAAAGCTTGAAGATGCTTCAACAGGCTAGGCTGGGTTGGGGCCAATCTTTGAGATGAGGTTAGCTCTTCTGGCGGGGTAACGCCACCTAGAATCAGCTCCACCTCAGCCACCCTAGCAGCCCTCACCGCCAGGGGCATTAAGCTGCAGTTCATGCATGGGTCCTCCGAGAGGCCCTCTCTCAGGTGCTCGAGGCCATGACACAAGGGGCAAAGATCATGACCGTCCTCAGGCTGCAGAGGAGCCATGCAGGCGGTAAAACAATGAGTGTTCATCATAATGGCGGCTGCCAATTATGAAAACAACACACAATGAGCAACGTCTGCAGGAAGTGGGAGCAAAAACACTGCCTTTACCAACAAAGGTTGCAACAAGAAACCAGAACAACCAAAGTTGTTTAGTGGTGTAAGTAAATTAGTTTAAGCGGGAACGCTGCTGCTAACTGTAGAAACAAAAAATCAATTCCAAATATGTAATGCTATAAATATAAAAAAAAAACCTTGGTACGACCGAGTCGTTACCAGATTAATTCAGGTAGCTCAAATCAAAGCACTGCTGCTAACGGAAAAAATTCTAAATCTAATCCAAATAAGGAATGCCGGAATAATAATAATAATAATAATAATAATAATAATAACTTTTCTTTGTATTGCACTTTACATTTTAGCAATCTCAAAGTGCTACAGAGCAGGATAAAGAAAAATTAAAACAGATTAGAATTAATACAATTTAAGAATTATTAAAAAAAATGATTAGAGACAATAAATAATTAAAAGGAGAACCTATAAAAGACATTTAGCAGAATGCTTTTGTAAAAAGATAGGTTTTTAGGTCTTGTTTAGAAACATCAGTAGTCTGTGGGGCCCTGAGGTGGTCAGGGAGGGCGTTCCACAGCCTTGGAGCAGCCGAGGAAAAGGCCCGGTCACCCATGGTGCGGAGCTTGGTTCTGGGAGCTTGGAGGGTGTTTGTGGTTGCAGAACGGAGGGTGCGTGAGGAGGTCTGGGGGGTGAGGAGTTCCTTGAGGTAAAGGGGGGCATGTCCGTGAATGCATTGTTAAAACAGAGCAGCTAATGTTGCTAAAGCAAGAAGTTAGCGGAGTGAGACGCTCTTCCAGGCAGGTAACGTTACGTTGTGTTCTATCTCGTAACATCATTGTTTAGTTTTTTAGTTTATTTGTTTATTTGGACGGGACAGTGCAAAATTAATGAACACAGGGCACAAGGCAGATACGAGTACCTGGAACATGATACAGCGTAAAAATTGCTGGATTTAGCATGAGGCTAATTTCCGTCCGTAGTCCCCAACACATAGAAGACAATATAAAAACAAACCTTTAACACACTTAGACACCATAAAATTAGCAGCAAATACATTCAATAGACATAGCACCATTCATTCAGAAAAGGAGGAAGAAGAGAGAAAGAAACAAAAAACGAAAGAAATATAAAAGACACTCCATAGCAGCAGTACATTCAAAATACAATAGGTCAGTGGTTACATGACTGGTTGGCTTTTAGCCATTTTTTTTAGCGTACCTCTAAAGGTGGCAAGGGTGGGAATTTCTCTTAGGTACTCTGGGAGGCAGTTCCAGGTTTGGCTACCTTTTATAGAGAGCACATTTTGGCCAAATGTGGTCAGTCTGTGTTGTACCTTGCAGTCACCTCTGGTGTCTGACCTAGTTACAAGTCCGGTCGATTGTTGTTGTTTTTTTTATGGATGAATTCCTGTACAGGAGGGGGCGCTAGGCCATTTAAACACTTAAAAACAAAACAAGCACTCTTCAGGACTTCGAAGTTTTCGAAGTTTAAGAAGTTGTATTGATCCAAAATGTTGCAGTGATGGTATGACAGTGATTTTCTGGCAAAAATCTTTATGGCTTTGTGAAAGAGTTGTTCAATGGGTTTTAAAAACGTGGCACCTGCAATGACTCCTAAAATGACTCCCAGGTACTTGAAATGAGAGACTAATTCAAGTCCCCCCCCCCCCCCCCCCCCCCCCAAGGAACACATTGGACCGTGTAATTTTGACTAGGCGTTTGCTGAACAACATGAATACGGTTTTTGTAGTGTTAAGCAGTAGACATGTAGGCCCAATCCCAATTCCTATCTTAACCCTCAATCTTAATTCTCAAGCTCAACCCTCAATCTCACTAGCCCTCAAAACCAAGTGTTAAGGGCTATCTTGTGACTTTAAAATGGGACACCCTTCAAAGGCAAATACGTCTTAAGACTGTCAGGGGCAGCAATATGCCAAAACTCTGTCCAGTCTGTCAGTTCAAAGAAGAAGAAATATATGTCATCAGTAGTCGTCGATAAAAAGACGTAATGAGTTTTTTTTTCCCAGCACTTTATTTCAATTCTTGTACAAAACAAGCAGTGACAGACATGAACAGAACAAATATGCCAGGGTTAAGAGAAAAGAAAAAGAAATAAAATAAACAAATAAATAAATAAAAAAGTTCAGCAGCTGAAACAATTAAATTGTTTACATATTTTCAGAGGCTTTATAGCTTTGGAGTTTGTGGAGTGCTGAATGGTTTCTAAGTATTGCTGCATTTCATTCATAAAAATTTTGAACATCTTAAAAGTGAGGGCCATACATCTCTTATGAATATGGAATTTTGCTAAGATAATAGATAGATTAATGATATAGAATTGTTTTTGTTTTGAAATGCTGACATCATAAAATCCAAACAGCACATCTTTGTACAGTAGTGAAAATAGAACATAAATGTTGCAACGAATATACTCGACAAAATCTTTCCAAAAAGTGACAGTATAGGGGCAGCAAAACAAAAGTACAGTTACCAAACAACAATCTTCGACAATGCCGTCTGCAGCTGTGCTGATTTCATATTGAAACAGAATGCTTGATCACTAGGGGAACAGTTGTTGTTGTGACTGAGAATTATGTTATGAATATGAACAGTTCACAAGTTACAAATTACTCACTCCCATAGTTTTTTTGGAGCCTGCTTGCTTTTTGTAAACTTGTCTTCATTGGTGGCCCTGAAATGAATCAGGGCTTGTGTTTTGTCTGGTGGCTCTGAAATGGAACGGAGATAACAACATTACTTTCTTTTATTTTTTACTTTTTTGGGCTACCTGTCAGATATTCGTTAAGTTATTAGTTAGTTTCATGTAGTATTGCAAGTATTATCACAATGAATACTGTAGTCAACATCCAGCAGAACTGGTGAGGCTGTTTACACAGTCACACAAGTGTTATCTGGTGACTTTCATCCACGTTAACGTTTCACTCTTTGGGTTATAAGTTGATATTCAACCAAATAACCTGTACCACAACAACCGACGTAACTTATTCAGCGGAAAGTCACCAGATAATACGATCACTAACGTTAACCTGCAGCTGTAACGTTACCAGCTGCAGACTCTACGGCTACAGGAGATGACACCGTCCGGTCATCTTACAAAAATGTCGATGCAAACATTTCACGTATATTAAAACAACTTAACAACTACATTATCACTGAGAAAAATGACTTTTTGTAACTGAATGACAGCATACTCGGTTATCAGAGAACCGGGGTTACGTGCGGCGGGGCAGGCAAGCCGTCGCCCGCGACCAAAAATATGTGTGTTACGCTACAAAGAGGTCTATAGTCCATAAAATGACGTTAAACTAAGATAATGCAATGGTTATCATAATTTTAAAACAACTATTAACGAGGAAAATACTCACATTGATAACTCCGCTTCCTCACGCTTGTCGCCGCCATCTTGCATTGACTGAATCGTCTGTACGCGGCTGAGTTCGGCTGAGCTCGACGAATGATACGCAAAGGATTCTGGGATAGCACTTACTGCCAAGGGTGGTCCTGGAAAATCTTAAAAGTGAGGGCCATACAGCCCTTATTCTTGACCCTCAACTCAACACTCTGAGAATCGGGACAGCACTAACACTTCGCGGGAGCGCAGATTTTTGAGACTGAGGGTTAAGATTGAGGGTTAAGATAGGAATTGGGATTAGGCCGTACTCTGCAGCCAGTGTTGGACCATGATTAGATCGTCCGTTAACTTGTTTGAGATCAAGTCAGGTTTTTTGCCATGAAGGAAGATGACTTCATCATCTGCGTACATTTGGATGTTAAAGTCAGGGCATGCGTCAGGCAGGTCATTTATATACAAGGAAAAGAGTAGTGGCCCAAGGACCGAGCCTTGTGGCACACCTGCTGGATTATCAAGGCAGGGCGATTTCATGACACACTGTTTTCTGTTTGTTAGGTAGGACCTGAACCATTTTATAGTATCTGTGGAGAAATTGAAATGAGATAATTTTGCCAGGAGTATTTGATGGTTGACAGTGTCAAATGCCCTCCTGAGGTCCAGGAACACAGCACCTACGTATGAATGTTTGTCCAGCATGTATTTGATTTTTTCAATGAACACACAGTTCGCTGTCTCAGTGGAGTGATGGGCACGAACGCCAAACTGAAGTGGGCGGAGTGGGGTGTGGCCTTTATCTAGGTGTATAGTCAACAGTTTCGATACCCATTTTTTGGCAACCTTGGATATGGTTGGGAGGATGCCAATTGGCCTGTAGTTGGCTACTGCTGCCCTGCTACCAGACTTAAATATTGGTGTCTCCGTGGCCACCTTTCATGATGATGGCACTTCCTTTGAGCCTTTTGATTGATTCACTAAAATGGTGATTGGTTTTATTAAAGCATCGGAATGTGTTTTTATAAAATCTGTATCTAGGCCATGTGCGTCCTTGGCCTTAGAGCATGTGCTCTGTTTGTTGATCCTTATTTACTCTGAAATCCGAAATATTTCCAGAGTAAATATTTCCAGAGTAAATAACAGAGTAAATAACATTATCCTCATCATCTTTCTCTTGGCTGCTTGCCATCTGCCTGCTGCTGTTTGACAGTGACACAGACTTTCAAATAAATGAGTATCCCATAGATGACGATATGGATTGATGTTTTCACTTTGCATCGATGTGATTGGATTAGGGCTGTCAAAATTGCTCAAAAATGACGTTCGAATATTCCTTCTAAAAATAACTCATAGGTTTGAACCATTTGAATATTTTTTTTTCCGCATTATGTCCACAAGAGGGCAAATTAATACAAGGAAACATACTTGTATATGAAACTACCTGTAGGTATTTTTATTTCAACATAAACGTCTTTGAAAACATTTACATACCTACACATTAAAACACATAAAACAATTATCTATAACATTACGTTATAAACGACCGCGGACCTCTTGCTCGCCCCCCCTCTCTGACCCGTGACCACACTGCCCGCGGAAGCGCTGCGAATAGCCTCGAAGCACCGGACCGTGACCGGCTCGCGCCCTGCAGCGATCGTTTCGGCGTCTGGTCTATTTTCTGCGCGAGCCGCGAGTGAATGTGTCAAGCTGGGTGACGGAGACAACAGCAGGGAGCAGAACCGCTTGTCGACTAGCGTGGAGAAATGCGCGTCTGATGCCAACGCCCACTTGCAAAGAGGACAGCTGTGGTGGTGGTTTTTTTCTCTCTCCACAATCGAATATCAATTTTCAGATTCGAAGGTCCATTTTTTTTTCAAATTCGAATTTAAATTCTCAAGCTCGTAGCTTACCTTTAGATAGATAACGATGGCGGAGAGAGCCAAATGGTCAAAAGTGTGGCTTTACATTACAAGAGTTGATGCAGACACAGCGCGTTGTCACAAGTGTGACAAATGTTTTGCGTGTAAGGGCGGCAACACTAGTAATTTGTCAAAACACCTTGCGAAAGTGAATCATATTCAGACAGAAAGATGTACAGTGTTTGACTGCCCTAGCACAGCTAGTTCATTTATGTCCAGTCCAGGTTTGTAACATTATGCTAGCAGCCAACATGTGGTGTTAATAACCATTAGCTATTTTGCGACCCTATTTACTAAATAGGGTTCCCGGCACAAGATAACGGCTTAACGGTGACGGAGAAGCCTGGCTCCAGGTCCAATATTTTCCTCTTTGTTGATGTCATGACTGTCCAGAAGTACCTGAACAGCTGAGCCGTGGTGGCACACAGATATGTGATGTGTCAGAGGGGAAACGGGCCGTTCACATTACTCTTTGTGGCAGGTAATGGTCCACAAACCTCACCGCACTTTAGGGACTGTTCTTTACTTATGAAGGGACTGTTCTTTACTTGTCAGGGGAGGAGGGTGGCTGGTTGATTTTTATTTTATTTTTTTATTTTATTTTGATCCCTCCTATGTTAATCACTTATTGATGCTGTTTTTGAAGTATGAATAAGTCAGTCAGTAATTTATTCCATTGAAATATCAGTGATGTATTATAGAAAAGTGATTTATCTTTTTATAAATGACAAAAGGCACACCTGCCTAATTTTTGCTGTGGTATCGTGATACTACTCAGAACCGTGATACTTTCGCTGGTATTGTACCGTGGGTCCCAATTTTGCTACCGTGACAACTAGGGATGGGTATCGTTAAGTTTTTAACGGTACTACTACTCTTATCGATACTGCTTATCGATCCAGTATTTTAACGGCACTCTTATCGATACTTTTTGAGGAAGAAAAAGAACAAATTAAGAACATAATTTGCTTTATTTTCTCAATTCTCATTATGCAACAAAATAGTTTTTTAACAAAACATTTTACTTTTTACAACTTGAAATGTAAAATACATAAAATAATAGTGTTGTCATGGTACCAAAATTGGGACCCACGGTACGATACCAGTGAAAATATCACGGTTCTGAGTAGTATCATGATACCACAGCAANTATATATATTTATTGATTATATATTTATAACTGCCTCTTTTGCACACTTCTGATTTTAATTTTTTTTTTTTTAAGACACTCGATATACGGTAGCTGCTACAGGAATTGCTGCCAAACAAAGTTTCGTTGTATCGTGTGTACAATGACAATAAAGCTTCTTCTTCTTCTCTAAGTAAAGAACAGTCCCTAAAGTGCGGTGAGATTTGTGGACCGTTACCTGCCACAAAGAGTAATGGCTCGTTTCCCCTCTGACACGTCACATATCTGTGTGCTGCCACGGCTCGGCTGTTCAGGTACTTATGGACAGTCATGACATCAACGAAGAGGAAAATATTGGACCTGGAGCCAGGCTTCTCCGTCGCCGTTAAGCCGTTATCTTGTGCCGGAAACCCTATTTAGTAAATAGGGTCGCAAAATAGCTAATGGTTATTAACTCCACGTGTTGGCTGCTAGCATAATGTTTCAAACCTGGACTGGACGTAAATTAACTAGCTGTGCTAGTTAGTGATGTTACGCTGGAGCCAGTTTGCTCGACACAGTGTCGATCTTTTGAAGCGCAAGTGTTCCGAGGCAGTGTTTCGATCCCTGCTTCGGCACACCCACAATCACGTGACTACCGGGAGCGAGGCCACGTTACAGGCAGTCTCGGCAGTCTTGAGGCTTTTCCAGGTCTTCCACTTAGATGCAATTCTGACACACAGCCAGCAGATGTCACTCTTCTGACTGTATGAAATAATTCGAAGCAGTGTGTCATTCTTGAAGCAGGTGTGTCAAAGTGGTTCAATGCTTCATGAAGCTTCGATTTCACCATCACTAGTGCTAGGGCAGTCAAACACTGTACATTTTTCTGTCTGAATATGATGCACTTTCGCAAGGTGTTTTGACAAATTACTAGTGTTGCCACCCTTACACGCAAAACATTTGTCACACTTGTGACAACGCGCTGTGTCTGCATCAACTCTTGTAATGTAAAGCCACACTTTTGACAGTTTGGCTCTCTCCGCCATCGTTATCTATCTAAAGGTAGGCTACGAGCTTGAGTTGGTGTATGCGTTGTCTTGTGTGTGTGTGTGTGTGTGTGTGTGTGTGTGTGTGTGTCACTGGAACAACAGCCCCGCACCCCTGCTCTACACTCACACACAGCAGGCAGCCAGGGTGAGCGAGACAGATCTCTCGTCTTCAGGGAGAATAGCGAAAATTATGATACAATGACGGATAATTGATGGAGTTGGTGAGATAAATGTGCAAGATAGCGTTTATCTTGTAAAAAGAAACGAAAAACGCGACTGCTCCAGTACCGATAGCAGAACTGTTAAGGTCAGAGCTTATCAATACTGTGGTCTTGAAGAATGTAGCCCCGGGGCTCGTTCAGTACCGGAGTTTGGTACCCATCCCTACCCACCGCTACATTTTCTTCACTGATTCTTGGTAAAACAGCTCTCTAAAGGCTTCTGACGGATGTGAAAAAAACAGAAATTCGAACCTGTTCAGAAAACGTTTTTGATGGACGAAAGTTTTAGACTCGGTGTGCAAATGTGATTTGTACAATGTGACGTAGTATTTATTTTTAGACAGGCGACAATTTCGGACAAAGAAAACTGACTCAGTGGGCAAAGGCCTTAAGTGTGGAATTTTTTGCAATGTTGAAGTGCATCAATAGGTGTAATAGATAATTTTATTTAACCATATCAACAAATATAGTGATAAAGTACATCTTTGGAAATATACAGAGAGACTGTGTACAGGAAAACTACCCACATAGAAATGATCCAGTCAGTTTAACACCTCACAAATCAAGGGTCTTTATCAGATTGATGCAAAAATCCTGTAAATCCAGTACTGCCATATAACATTCCTGCTGTTGAAATTTTGTGCTGTTGCCCACAACTGTCCGAGTGCAACTAGAGATACCGAAAGGAAAAATAACCTTGGTACATCTGATGGTTGACTGGTTGATAATCATATTCCTATAAATTGTGTCATAGTTATCGAGTGTAATAAGCTGTTTCCTGGTTTGAGAATGGATGAAAATGAGTAGTCCACTGAGTTAAAGTTATTTCAATTTCACTTCAGTTTTATTTATAAAGCCCAATATCACAAATCACAATTTGCCTCACAGGGCTTTACAGCATACCACATCCCTCTGTCCTTAGGACCCTCACAGCGGATAAGGAAAAACTCCCCAAAAAAACCCCTTTAACAGGAGAAAAAAACGGTAGAAACCTCAGGAAGAGCAACTGAGGAGGGATCCCTCTTCCAGGACGGACAGACGTGCAATAGATGTTGTACAGAACAGATCAGCATAATAAATTAACAGTAATCCGTATGACACAAAGAGACAGAAAGAGACAGAGGGAGATGCAGGACAGACGGTAATGACAGTAGCTTACAACAACATTAATGAAAGTAATAATATAATTATAGTTCTGGCTACTGTGGTACAATATGTTGAAAGTTATGTGTTGTTGTCGTTGCTACCTTCATTGAATTCACTGTGAGCATGTTTCCACAGGGGTAAAGGTGATTGTGGAGTCTCTCCCTCGCTCTGAGTCCTCCCTGTTGTCTGTGAAACTGGGTGGTTTGTTTCTGAGGGACTTGACTACGCAGGGCACCATCTTTCCTGTCCTGGTGTCTCCCAAAATGGTAAGCAGTGATGGACAGAGGTGGGCAGAGAGAGTCCATAATGTGAGGAAAAGTGAATTGCAGCTCAAGTACATGACATTTATATTGTTTTCTACTGTATGTTTTATCATGCTTCTCCTGTTTTTCACATGTGCCACTTGTTGCAGGACAAACTTGTCGTTGCCATTAACCAGCCATCCGTCCAGTCCAGCAGTACCTTGGGTAAGATTTTTGTTTTCTTTTTAAGAATTGATCTTAAAAAAACTTTTTCAATTCAAACAATATTCAGTAATGCTTTCTCTGAGTTTGACATTTTGACTACCTCAGATTCTTTTTCACGTTGAGTTGTTAAAGCTGTCAGAAATGTACCCATCTGTTTAAAACTGAGTAGAGATAAACTCTTTATGCCTCAGCGCCGGCGATAGCATCATGTTTTCGGGTTGTCCGTCCGTCTGTCGCTCCGTCCATTTGTCCATCCATCCCATCCTTGTGAATGTTATATCTCATGAATGATGTAGTGTAAAAGTCAAAACCCTCATCAGGTGTTAAGACCACATAAGTTGGGTAAGATACAAATAGTTATATAACCATGTTAGTGTGTAGACTTCTACAAAAAAACTAATACTGCATTTATACATAATATGCAATATAACTGTGTGAACTCTTAGTGACATCGCAGTTGTGAACTCTTATTGACTCATATGACTTATCACGCGCTGTGTAATGATATAATGCATCAACCTACACTCACATGATGTTGTGAACTTACAGTGACACTCATACAAGTTACCACGTGCTGTGTGAAAGAAGATAGAACACTCACTTGATTGTACTGCCTAATGCACTTAAGAATTATATTACACTCACTTGATTGTACGACCTAATGCACTTAAGAGTTATATTACACAAGAAAGGTCACACACACACACTCAAATGATTGTATTACTTGATGTACATGTAATGAGTCATATTACACGGAAGCACGAGGGACTGTAGCATGAGAGTCCCCAGAGATCACATGTTTTTAAAAAATAGAGTGAGAGCGATTCCGGAAATACTGGTGGCAGATTCCAGTTTGAGCCAGAACAAAGGCAAAGTCTGCTACCAGTAAAAACGGATCGAAATGGGAAGGACTACAGAAATGGGTGGAGATCTCTTCGACCTCCACCAGCATATAAGCCAGAGCACCGAAAGCAGAAGTCAGTCGTCCTCCGGAGGCTGACTCATGAGTTTGTCTGTGTTGTTGCCTGTGAACACAATAAACTCGATTGCATCAGATTCTGCCTATCTCCAGTGCTTTTTTAAGTACCTGCCAGCCGAACCTAAGATACTGAATTGACAACAGAAGACTTTTTAGAAGAAACAAGGAGGACAGGATCGGGAGCCGCCAGGCCCATTTCCAGGCACCGATTTTTGTCACTTCAATGACTTAAGTGAATTTCTTCAAATTTGGCACAAATGTCCACTTGGACTCAATGATGGACAGATAGCTTTTTGCTGGTCATAGGTCAAAACTCAAGGTGTCTTGTTCTTGTCTGTCTTATTCTCTTGAATGAGATATCCCAAGAACACCTTGAGGGAATATCTTCAAATTTGGCACACAAATTCACTTGGACTTGAGGATAAACTGATTAGATTTTGGTGGTCAAAGGTCAAGGTCACTGTGACCTTGCATTCCTCTCATTCTTGTGAACATGATATCTCAAGAACAGTGTGAAGGAATTTCTTCAGGTTTGGCACAAATGTCCACATGGACTCAACTGATTTTTTTTTGGTGGTCATATGTCAAAGGACAAGGCCACTGTGACCTTGTCTGTCTCATTCTCATGAACATGATATCTTAACGCCTTGAGTGAATTTTTTCAAATTTGGCACAAAAAGTCAAACATTGTTTTTGTGTTGTCAGGATGCTCAGAGTGCTCATCATCACCGGTGTTTGAGATGATTTATGAGCGTAACCCCATGAGGTGTAAATTTGAGAGGAGACTGGAAGTGAAGACCAGTCCATTGAACATCATCTACAACCCACAAGCAATCAAAAAAGTGACCGAGTTCTTCTATAAAGGAAGAGTTCATACCTCAGGTGAGTAATGAAACTTGCTGCCCCTTTTTTGGAACGTATGCATTGCAAGGCCAGAGAAATATCACACTGTAGGCAGACATTTTTACAGACAGAATGTTTGCAGTTTCCTGTAAACATGAAGATTTCTTCATTTTTAAGAAGTGAGGTTGTTTTTTTTTGCCCTTCTACCAAGCTGTGCCAGAAGTTTTTTAAAAGTCAATGCACAACAGATTTCAATAAGTAAAACAAATTTAAACAATTAAGAAATAAGGCATCCATGAGCAACAGTGCAGATATAGAAACTCTCAAAGTAAGGTGCAAAATGACAGTCCTCAACTGTAATTCCCAATGGGGATTTTAAATGGCGTCTGGGACTGAATACTTATTCCTCAACCAGCAACCAAGCAACCACTGTCACCTGCTGAGCTGACCACTCAAAGCACTTTCACACTACTTAGTCACAGTCCCCCATTTACAAGCACATTCATACACTGTTGCCTGAGGTGACCAGACAAGGTGCCACTTGCTACTCAGTTAATCATTCATACACCAATTTGAGGTTCAGTATCTTGCCTAAGGATACTTCAACATGCAGACCAGAGATCAAACCGCTGATCTTCCTATTAATGGACGACCAGCTCTACCCCCTGAGCCACAGCCATTTAATTAGATCATTGTCTAAACAGTTGCCTCATTCCTTAAATACATGGCTGTTGCTTAGTTAATTAGCACCTCTACTCTTTTTTAGTTGAGCCTCAATAAATTTCAGTGAAGTGGTATCATTAAAGACAAGGCAGGATGCCTTCTTTATTATTCACTGCAGGAAATCATGCCATAGATCATTTTATTAAAGACACATAATATTTCAGAAAATCGATTTCCTGTCTGACTAAAACTGGATTTTTAAAACTCATGTAAACATGGCATTGTACTAAATTGAATTTCTTAAAATCTGACTTACACAACCAGATAATGCCATTTGGAGTCGAATTACTCCTGCATGTAAACAGTCAATCGGACCAAAACCCAATAAGTGCTCTGCGTATGCTCCACAGTTTCCACCCTGAGCTTTGACCAGGCTACATTATACATATACATTATGTTAGTGGACCTATGTGTCAGTGGACATATGCATCAGTGGGGCATATGCCGTGGGGACAAAGGATCTTCTGAAATGCTCTGTTCTGCAATGCAGTGAGATGAGCTGACTGCTCCAGCTGCTCCTCTGTTGCTCCAGGAGGCTGTGGAGATGGTGTCTGCTATTGTCCATTATATCTTCCAGTTTGTTCAATGTGGCCCTCTCCACCACAGTTCTTAGTGGGTCCAGTCTCTTGCCGAGCACTGAGACAGCTTTTTAAACCAGCTTGTCCAGACGCTTGATGTTTTTGTCTGTCGAGCTGCTTCCTCAACACACTGCAGCGTAGAAAAGTGCACTGGCCACCACTGTGTGATAGAACATGGTCAACATCTCCACACATACATCAAAGGACCTCAGTGTCCGCAGCAAGAACAGGCAGCTCTACCCCTTCCTGTAGAGGTCGTCAGAGGACCAGTCCAGCTTATCATCCAAGAGGACCCCCAGATGTTTGTAGGTGTGGACCACCTCAATGTCTTCCCCCTGTATGGAGACTGGTTGATGGGGTGACCTCTTTCTGCTGAAATCCACCACCATCTCTTTGGTTTTGGCTGTGTTCAGGTGGAGACAGCATTTACTGCACCACTCCCTGAAGGCATCAACAAGGTCTCTGTACTCCCTGCTCTGTTCTGCAATGCAGTGAGATAAGCTGACTGCTCCAGCTGCTCCTCTGTTGCTCCAGGAGGCTGTGGAGAGGGTGTCTGCCAGTTTGTTCAATGTGGCCCTCTCCACCACAGTTCTTAGTGGGTCCAGTCTCTTGCCGAGCACGCTCCTGATCGCTCCTGATACAAGCCACAATAGCTGTATCGTCAGAGTATATTTGTATGTGGCAGGACTCAGAGTTGTACTTAAAGGAGCAATAAGCAAAATTCATTATTTCTAGATTGAAGGAATTAAAAAATTGCTATGTGAAGAACTAGAGATGTAATTTCATCTGGAGTATAGCATGACCTCACACACCCTCTCTCTGTGTTGATCTCCAGCCCCTTGTTTACAAGCTGGTCCGGCTGCGTGTTCATGTACGTTCATGTGAATCCCCCCACTCCTCCTCCTCCTCCTCTTGGAGCCCTTGGCCCTCCCTCCCTATAAAAGGCTACAGCCAGTGAGCAATGGCAGCGTGTATTTTCGAAATGAAATGGCAGAGAGCGGAATGTCCACCTGAAGACGACCAGGATCTGACATTACCTCTAAAGAAACAACGGTTGTTGGCGAAGAAGTTGTCGGATAAAGAAAGGGACAGAACCCAGATTAAGATTGGCCTTGCATTTCCAAAGTGGAGAGCACTGCAAGAGCTAAAGGGGCTACAATCTGACTCGGAGCTAGCTCTTCTTCTCCTGAACAGGTACAACATAAAGTCAAATGTCTGTTTTAATTAGTGTTACAGTAACGTTAAGCACATGTCGCTGTGTCGATTCAATTAAACTTAATGTTACAATCGTAGCATGGGTTAATGTCCGGAGCTTGAGTTATTAGCGACTCTGTCCCAGCAATGGGTCAGGTGTTACGGTTGTGTTGGAGAGCAGAGGTAGAGGGAGGAGTGGCTCATGACACACTTTGTTTTGCTCTACAGGCAGTGCGCAACAGCGAACCTAGCGGTGAAACGATTTCGCTTATTGCCCCTTTAAAGTCCGCTGTGTAGAGTGTGAACAGGAACGGTGCTAAAACAGTTCCCTGTGGAGCACCAGTGCTGCTCTTGACCATCCCAGAGATACAGCTTCTAAGCCTGACATACTGAGGCTGCTCTGTCAGGTAGTCTGTTATCCAAGAGGTCAGGATGTGATCTACTCCCATCCCCTCCAACCGGTCTCACATTATGGGGGGCTGGATAGTATTAAACACACTTGAAAAGTCAAGGAAAAGGATCCTCACACAACATCCCGGCTCCTCCAAGTAGGTGTAGGCCCTACTACTGTAAAGAACCGCATCTTCCACTCCCATGTGCTCCTGATAGGCAAACTGGAGGGGGTCCACAGCATCAGTGACCTCTGACTCCAGGAAATGGAGGACCAGGTGCTCCAGGGTCTTCATAATGTGTGATGTTAAGACCACTGGTCGGGAGTCATTTAACTCGGCCGGGGGGTCAGACAGGTAGGGTGGGGCCTTGTTATTGAGGGCTTTGTATCTTATGAGGAGGATTTTGAAGTTGGTTTCTGGGGGATGGGGGGCTAGTGGAGCTTATGGAGAATGGGCTGATGTGATCCCTAGTGGGAGAGGGGGTGAGTAGCCGAGCAGCAGAGTTCTGGATACACTGGAGCTTATTGAGGGTTTTTGAAGATGAGCCATAGAGTAGACTGTTGCAGTAGTCCAGACAGGAGGTGATGAGGGTTTCTGCAGCTGAGGAGGAGAGAGATGGACGGAGGTGGGCGATGTTCTTGAGGTGAAAGGTGACAGTTTTGGTGATGTGTTTAATGTGCTGGTCGAAGGAGAGGAATTGATCAAAAATGAGCCGTTGATGTTGAGGGTGAAGTTATGGGTGTATTTGGTGAGTGCTTTTGGTCCAGTGATCGTCATTTCAGATTTGTCGCAGTTTAATTTAAGGAAGTTGGTTTGAAGCCAGGATTTTATTTCGGTGGTGCAGTTTGTCAGGGCTGAGTGGGTGGCAGTGGAGATTGTCTTGGTGGAGATGAGGAGCTGGATATCATTGGCGAAGCAGTGGACCCGGAGACCATGACGACGGATCATTCAATTCAACCTTTATTTGAATTCAGAGGATCATTGGTCATTCTGACGCAGCTTTGTAACAAGTGTGGTGATATGATGCTTAAAAGTGAGTTTTTGATCCAGCCAAATACCAAAATATTTATATTCTGGATCCCTTTCAATATTTTGACCATCCTGGGTCCTGATGCCCAGCGGCATGTCGATGTCAACTTCATTTCTAGACAAAAACTTAAATTTGGTCTTGTTAGGATTCAGTAATAATTTTAACTTGAAAAGAGAATCTTGCAGGCTGTCAAAGGTTAATTGAAGGGTTTCAATAGTAGACTGAGCAGTATCAGCAGAACAGTATAGAATTGTATCATCTGCATAGAGATGAACACTACTGCTGGTCAAAGCAGATGTAATATTGTCAATGAAGATTGAGAACAAGATAGGGCACAGGATAGACCCTTGAGGAACCCTTTTTGACAGTGGTAGGAACATAGAACGATCATTACCCAAGATCACACACCGTTGTCTATAAGACAAGTAATCACTAAACCAGTTACAAGAGTTATGATCAAAACCAATGTTACATATTTTCTGAAGGAGCAGAGTATGGCCAACAGTGTCAAACGCTTTGGAATGATCAATAAGAAGTGCAGCACAGTGCTTCCACTTATCAATATCAGAAATAACATCATTTAAAACCATGGTAGAAGCAGTGATAGTACTATATTGGTCTCTAAAGGCAGATTGATTTGGACTCAACACCGAATTTCTGAGAGAAACAATTTGAACTGCTCATTTACAAGAGATTCCAGTATTTTAGCAAGGCAGCGTAGTTTGAAAATCGGTCGATAATTATTTAAATCATTTTTATCACCACCTTTATCCAGTGGGGGTTTAAAAGATAAGTAAGCTGTTCTGTAATAAAAGGGGCACAGAGCTTTAAAAATAAGGATCTAGTTTGTCCTTCCCAGTTGCTGACCTACAATCGATGGACTGTAGTGCCTTCCTAACAGTAGAGGGAGTAACGGTCTGAAGAGTGAAATGAGGAGAGGCAGAGGTAGTAGAAGAGGGAGTGGATGCATAAGCCGGCAAGATTAAATGACTTATCATGAGATGAATTAATTTTCAGAATAATAAATTCAAAACAGTGGGGCACAGAAACAGCACTCAGAATAGAGACAGGGAAGCTAGATCTGACAAATATAGCAACACCACCTCCTCTGCCAATCCTGTTGATTCTATAAAGATTATAATTTTGGAGGGAAACCTCAGAGTCAGGAATACTTTTCTTAAGCCAGGATTCAGTCAAAACCAAAATATCAGGATCAGACTGTTGTACAAGAATCTTTAGATGTTCTAATTGTCTGCAGAGACTTCTAATATTTAGGTGTAAGATCCCCAGGCCTTTTCTGGCCTTAAACAAAGCAGGGTTTAACAGCGCAAGCTTATGGGGTTCCAATATTGGGGCTGGTAAAAGAAAAGAAAAGACACCTGGGGTGACGACCATAGATGAGCTGGGATGAATAAATGTAGGCTTAATGCAGATCAGATTGTTATAATTTGGGGCTGGTCTATGAACAGAGACCCTTTTATTTGATCTTGGGTTAGTGATAACAGAAATCAGTGAGCCTTGACAATTAATAGGTTGTGAGGGGAGGACCAGTGAAAGTGGTACTGCCACAGGAAGCTGGCAGGGGGCGCTGTGGTCACTAATAGCGTCCAGAAGTGAGGGGGGGAGAGAAAGTGGGTGAGTGCATAAAGTTGGATGTGTTTACTGTCAGTCAAGCGGAGGTGGGTGCTCGACAGGACTTCACAAGCAGATTGATATTAATTGATAAGAGCTGTGATCCTTCTCGATTAGGATGCAGTCCGCCCCTGCCAAACAACCGAGGTCTGCCCAGGAAGGTGGGAAAGTTAGTCCGCTAAGGAAACATTTCTGCTTAGACAGTAACCCTTCAGCCACAAGTGGAGTTGGTGGAGATAGCTGTTGGTGACGTCACCGAAACGAAGTGGGGGAAGTGGGCCGGAAATAATTACCTGCTTCCCAGTTTCCAGCAGACAGTCCATCAGGTGGACAAAGTATTTCTTTAGAAGCTCCAACTTTTCTTGTTTTAGGTCATTTATGCCAGCTTCGACAACCACTGTGGAGGCAGAGGTGTGCTGGGCTGTAGCCTGCAGGGCGGCAGATGTAATATCCCTGATGGTGGCAACAGGGTGGCAAAAGGTCTGACCGTCGCGTACGCCACATGTCTGACCATGGAGGACCCCACAATCAACACAGAGGAAGGGCGCTGTACCTGGGCACGGACCCCTGACCTCCTGGGGGTGTGTCGGTGGTGCGATGGAGCCTGCTAGATGACCCACATGTCGCTGGACCCCATCCGCTCCAAATGCAGATGATGGGGGGGTGCCAGGCCGGGGACCCGGCCATTTGTCTGATGGACCAAGGGGGAACAGGTACAGGATGAAGAGGAGGGGACTGAGAACTGAACCTTGGGGGACGCCTTGGGGGAGGAGAGCAGTGGGGGATATGAAGTTATTGATGGAGATGAACTGAAGTCTGTCAGAAAGATATGATTTAAACCAGTTGAGAGCAGTGCCAGTGATATTAAAGACAGTTTCAAGTTGGGTGAGAAGGATGGAGTGATTGGTGTTGAAGGTGGAACTGAGGTTGAGGAGGATGAGGATATTGATGTTTTCAGCATCAGAGGAGAGAAGGAGGTCGTTATGATTTTAAGGAGGGCAGTTTCAGTACTATGGTTTGATCGAAATGCAGATTGGAATGTTTCGTACATGTTATTGACAGAGAGGTTTTAATTCAGTTGGGAGGCTACAGCACGTTCCAGTAGTTTGGACAGAAAGGGTAGTTTGGAGATTGGCCTGAAGTTATTTGGGATGTCAGGGTTGAGTCCAGGTCTTTTTAGAATGGGGATGACAGCAGCGATTTTGAGAGATGGTGGGACGATGCCAGTAGACAGGGAGGAGGTTATTTTTGTGGTGATTAGTGGGGAGAGAGCTGGAAAGCAGACCTTGACAAAGCATGAGGTGATGGGGTCCAGTGTGCAGGTGGCAGTAATGATGCCATGAGAACCGATACTTGCGATACCTTTCGATTCCAAGATGAAAAAAACCTGGCCATACTAATTTTTTTGAAAAACCGGAAGAACCGATACCAGCGTAAGAATTGGTGCTATGATTCTTCCGGAACTGATGGGGGCAGTATACGCCATATAGCGTTACAGTCCATGCCTACATGCAGAGCGAGGGGGTGACGAGGAAGTAGAACTACACATGGCAGCGGCTCCCTGCTAAAGCCCACATTCAGAACCAGTCAGGGCCACACTTCAGGCCAGAAAATAGATCTGCTAGCAATATATGCAGTTTTAAACACCACTTTGTTTATTAATTGCTTTTAACTCGTTCCAAATTGCTTCTGAACTGTCCGTGATCCGTGCAGAGCTTTGTCCGGACTCCGGACATCTCCCTCTCTCCCCCAGCCCCTCCCCTGGGAGAGAGTCTGGTGGTCTCCTATGAGCCAAGCCTTCGAGACGTGCAACACTCCCTTAAATGTCATTCAGTTCATCAAAAAATATCCCAATTAAAATCAGTAGCATAATAAGCAGATATGTTCCATGTTATTTTGTTTAATTTCGACAACACAGAGAACAGCCTGAACAAGCTGTGTGAGCTAACGATCAGGGATTTCACTCACAGCAGTACATGACTGCGCTTGTGTGTCTACTTCCGAAACATGGCAGTTGGGGTGCGTTTGATTTTTTGTACTGGGATGTTGGATTTTTCCATTTGCACCGGGAAAGGACAAACAATTAATGAAACCAACAAAATTCCACACATTCTTGTGGTTGGCTCAAACACTGTCAGCGTGATTTAAATAGTAAATATTTAAATAGTTTATTGAGTTTGTTGCGGATGTTGTTCAGTGTTTTTTACAACGAAAAATAGGTAAAGAGGAAAAGAGAAAAAGAAAAAATATAAGTAATATCAATCTGTTGAAAGAAATGTTATTTTATATGCAAATATTTTAAAGTATTTCTTGTTTAAGTACATGGGATCTTAGGATTTTATTATTTTTTTTACTGTGGTATCGACTTCGGTATCGAGAATCGTGTAATTTTACTGGTATCTGCACCGACTACTTAATTTTTGGTATCGTGACATCCCTAGGTGGCAGTTTTCATTCCAGAAGTGAGCTTTGGTTAGCAGGGGTGGATAGAGGGGCAGCAGATGCAGTGGTGGTTAAATTGCTATAGATGTCTCTTTTAGTTTGGAAAAATGAGAGGAAGGAGGTGCATTTGCGAATTGTAAATGATTGGGAACTGCTGTCTTGGGGGTTTAGGAGTTAGTTGATAGTGGAGAAAAGTGCTTTCGGGTTTTCAGAGCCAGAGTGAATCAGTTGAGAGTAGTAGGTGGATTGGGCACAGGAAAGGGCATCTTTATATTGCTGCAGATGGTCCTTGAGGGCTTCCAGGTGAACTGTGAGACCTGTTTTATTGCAGTCTTTTGATTTGCCGGGCACAAGTTTTCATCAAGTGGAGTTCTGGGGTGTACCAGGGAGCAGAGTGGGTGAAGGTGGATTTACCGGGCACAAGTTTTCATCAAGTGGGGTTCTGGGGTGTACCAGGGAGCAGAGTGGGTGACAGTGTTCCTTCACGAGGAGGCAGGAGGAGAGAGTGAGGTTGTAGTAGTCTGTGAGGTCTGAGGGGCTTTGAAGGTCAATGAAGGGAGAAGTGGATATTTTTTCAGAGAGGGAGGATGAGAGGGAGGTGGGAAGAAGGGAGTTTAGTTTACGGAAGGTGATTGTGCGTTTTTGCTTTGGCAGTGGGGTGGGAAAGTCAATTGACATGGTGATGGCTAAGTGGTCAGAGGTGGTGAGGTGGGAACCAGAAAGATGATGCAAGGTGAGTAGAGTGGAGCAAACAAGGTCCAGAGTGTGACAACAGTTATGGGTGGGAAAATTGACATGTTGAATGAAATTAAAGCAGTTGAGTGTATCAGTGAAGTCTGTGGTTGCAGAGGAGTTTGTGGAGATTTGGGGGGCGGTAGACAACTGCCATGACCAACTGTGAGTGGCTGGAGAGTTTAAATACCAGATGTTCAAATGAAGGAGCAGATGAGATGGAGATTAGACTGGTTTTGATTTCCTGTCTGTGTAAGCCCTCAGTGCGTGGGTATAAGCCCTCAGTGCGTGGTTTATCAATGCATGAGTATCTATTGGGTGCAGTGAGTGATAGATAATCCAGTGGTTGTTGCCAGGTTTCAGTAAGACAGAGAAAGTCCAGTTTATTATCCAGAATGAATTCATGTAGGATGTGGCTTTTGTTATTGAGGGACCAGGTATTAAACAGAATGAGCTTCATATTGCTTTGCATGGTATGTTGGAAACTTTCCTGCTGCTGGATGACTGTGACGACGGCTAGCGGGGAGCTAGCTAGCGAGCTAGCCACGGCTAACAACAATGTCACCAGCTTTCAATGTTAACCCACCGGAGAGCAGTCCATGCCAGAGAAAGGCTATCCATGGCTGGACAGGTGGTGATGTCCAGGAGTGGGTTGCAAGCAGCAGTGGATGAGCTGGTTAGATTAAACCGGGAGGATAAAGTAAAGAGCAGAGGTGAGCTGGCGGATCAGCGAAACAAAGCCTGTGTTTCAGGTGTGTCAGCAGGTAGGTAAACACAGCAACTAAACACAGCGATCAGTGATCCAGGTAGCGGTTTGTAGAATCAAAAGAGAAATAGAGCTTACCAGGCTAGTCGGCCAAAAGGTTGCTCTTAGTACTGAGAAAAAATAGGATTTATCCTGACGGAGAAGCAGCGAACAAACAATGCCATTGCCCTCTCACATCCGGGTCACATCAATGCATAACAAATGCATAATAGAAGAGGAAGCTGGTAATAAAATGTCAAAATCTACAGAGCTGTTAAGTTGTCCACTATGGTACCAGTTTGCCGCTAGGTAACCATAGCTAACTTGCTTGTCGATTGTTTGGTCTAGGACGTAATAGGTCAACCAGAAAATGGTCCAATACTAACAAGCTCATTTTAGCGAATATCTCAGACCCAGATTAACGTCCCCTTATGGATTGTGACGAAGAATAGAGAACATAGAATAACCTTCTCCCTAAATTTGATAACAATTATTATTATCAACAAATACATTTAGTTGTGTGATCAGTCTCCTAAGTTATAGAAGTCTGTAAAATCTGTCATCACCACTCAAAGAAACAACGTTCTAGGTTATTTCAAACCATGTAGTACTCATAGATTTTCTCATTTTCTCCTGATACTTTTTTGAATAGCAGCAGATTCTTGTATTTGAAACATAACTCTTATCTACAGGTTTTGGCTATCAGTCAGAGCTGGAGCTGAGGGTGGCAGAGGCTGCTAGGAGGCAGTACAACAAGCTGAAGATGCAGACCAAGGCAGAGATCAGACAAACCATTGATCAGCTACTCGTGGGAGAGTTTATTGTAAGAGAGATTCATTGGATAGTGACATACTGATGACTGACAGTTGAATCGTATCTAAAAACTACTGATGTTTTTGCTTTGTAGGAAAACAGTAAGCGTTGGACCATGAAATTGGACATCTGTGCACCCCAGGTTATTTTCCCTGATGACTTCCAGTCGGAGGACCCAATGCTAGTTGTTGTTGATTTAGGAAGGATTCTCCTTACAAACTCTCAAGGTAAAACAGGCATCCATTTTACCAAATAGATAAAAAGGACATTATTCCCAAATATCTTTACTATTTTGCCGAATGAGGTTTCTAACTCAGCTCATACCTATTGTCGTTCATTTTCTTTGAAGATGAGACTAAGGCCAGCTCAAAAGCTACTCAACCTGAAAGGGAAGACATGAGTGATGATGAGTACCAGACACCACTTGCCACCCCACCAGAGTCTCCACCACCTGAAATGGACGTACCTTTAAAAGAACAGCTCAAAGGCCCTGAACTTGCCAGCCTCAGATCCCCTGAAAGTACACAGGCCTACAGCCGAAAGCTTTATGAAAAATACTCCTTGTCCTTTAAGGACCTGCAGATAATGGTTGGTCGCTGTAAGGACAACTGGAAACACCTTCAAGAGAGTGAGGTAGGGCCTACTCATGTGGTGGAGAAGTTTAATGTGCTGCTGCAGCTTGAGCAGAGACTGCGCTACACATCAGACCCCCAGCTCCCCGGGGCTGTGCTGTCAGGAACTCTACCAGACCTCAAGGTACATATCAACCTTGAGAAGATGACCGCCCTGAGGAGTTGTCTGGCTAGGCTAAGCAGTCCATCTGTGAGTGAAGGGGACAAAAGCCAAGAGAGAGGCCCAGGTATAAGGTCTCCTGACCCCCTTACCCTTCGCCATGACAAGATCTTTCAGAGGGAGGATAGCTCCTGGAAGCTGCAAGGTTCAGCTAAGAACCTGACCCAGAGTGTGATGACTTTAGAGCAGCACACACGTGAAGTCCTGGTGGAATCCCGTCTGCTATTAGCTGAATTCAACATCAACTACATGCAGCTTGGTGTAGAAAGTGATGGCCGCTATATATCTGTTCTCAAGGTATTTGGCACAAATGCTCATTTTGTCAAGCGACCGTATGATGCTGAAGTGTCTCTGACTGTCCATGGTCTTCTGCTGGTGGACACCTTACAGACCTATGGCTCAGACTTCGACCTCCTTGTGGCTTCTCATAAGAATCTCAGTTTTGACATACCCACAGGTAGCCTCCGAGAGAGCCAGGCTTCATCCCCTGTGTCGTCTGATGGTAGGTCTCCTGAGCATCAAGGTCTTAGTGAGACATCCTCTGTCATGCCCATGGATAGACTCTCACCCTTAAGTTCCTTTTTCAAAGACCAGGAGGCCCTAATTAAGCTTGAGTACCAGTTTGTGAGCTCGGACTGCCCCTCCATGAACCTGGACAGCTCTCTTCAGGTGACAAGCATGCAGGTCAATAACTTGGACATAATTCTCAACCCTGAGACCATGGTGGAGCTACTAAAGTTCCTCCAAAAGTCTTTCCCCAAAGAAGAAAGCACCTCATCAGTGCAGCAACATCCAACACAGCCTTGCAGCGAGGAAGAGGAGGGGACATATCAGGCCACCTATGATCAGAGCAAAGAACTGACTGTGGAGATCCACCGTCTTAACCTGCTTCTCCTTCGGACCGTGTCCACGGGCACTGTCCTGGGTACTGAGAAGAAAGGGTTGAAGATTGCCACAGCCAGCATAACTGGCACCAAGGTCAATGTGTCAATGGGCAGCCGGTTGGACATCAATGGTTCACTTGGGTCCATGCAGTTGGTGGACCTGACCCAGGAAGGAGGTCGAAGCCAATTTGTGGTCAGCATTGGTTGTGTTGAGGAGAGTTCCTCAACTCTTGGTGGATTAACATTCCTTGCTGACACAGGAGATTCTCCCTCAGAGGCTTTGAATTTTTGCCTCACAGAGGAATCCCAAGGGGAATGTTCCTTGCAACTTCACATGGCATCCTTGCACTACAACCACTCAGCCAAGTTCCTGAAGGAGCTGGGTCTATCTGCCAATGAGGTAGAGGACAATTTCCGCTCCATGCTGAAAAGTGCTGCCACCAAAGTGTCAACCGTTCTAGCCACCAAGACTGCAGAGTACAGCGGTATGGTTTCGCTCTTTGAGACTCCCTCACGGAGAACTCGAACTCAGAGTCAGAGCTGGGCTTATCCATTTGAGGATGAGGAAGATCTTCCAATGGAGGAACCTGAATCCACCTTGGACACATTCTTGGTGAAGCTGACTCTTAATATCAGCATTGAATCACCAGTTGTGTCTATTCCCCGTAAACCTGGACACCCTGAGCTATTAGTAGGTCACCTGGGAAGCATAATCATCCAGAATTTTGTAACTGGGCAAGACTCTGAAGGAGAGAGGTTGCAGGTGTTGGTGAAGGATATTCGACTCTATTCAGTCAACATGGGGCATTTGGTTTTGAAGAGGGCATCCAGAGGAGATAAGGCTGGCAGCATGTCACCATCTCACAATGGGAGCATCAACCAGGACGAACCACAGTTCACGCGTCATGACTTCTTTGAGTCCCTTAGCCGAGGAAAAGGTGAGAATGTTACAAATTTAGTGTTCAGTAATGCAGATCATGCAAGTTTACGTTTTATATGCAGCTTGTGGCACAAACTTCCATAACTATTTTTTTTCTCAGCTTTCCATATACTCAAAGACACTACAATACTGTTCACCCTGGAGAAAGTTCCTATCGGTGAAGACATCCAGTTTACCTTCCTCACCATAGAGGAGCCCTGCAGGAGCACAGGGTTACTGAGAATCAAGGGCAAATTTGTCAACCCCGTTCAGGTATACATCACATTATACTGTAAATTCTTAAATGTAAAATGGTATTTAAGTAATGTCCATGACTCACATACCAGCAGTATTTATACTGTGGCAAACTTGAACAACAATTCCATCAGTACAACAGAATCGGGTCATACTCTCACTCAAATGCTCCGTTACTCTTTTTAACACAAATAGTGTTGTCATTCACATCCATTCAGTTCGAACCTCCTCTACTTAACCATTCTAAATATTATGGAGCTTTTTTCCTATCTTTATTCAAGAGAGTGGTATATCAGTTTGAGAGCATTATTTATTGATTTCAGGTTCAGATTTTGGAATATTGCCCCTCAAAACCCTGCCCTTGCACTCAAATAGCCTCTGCTTGCGCTTAGATCTACTCTGTTTCTGCTCAAACTGTGTGCTCGCACTCAGATACAATGTTGCTTTCACAGATTTCCTGCTCCAGCTTCAGCTCTTCTCCTCGCGCTCAAGCTGCTTTTGTGCACTCGTGGAATTTCTGCTCTCAGATTTCTGCCCTGCTCTAGGATTTTTCTGTGTAATAACCCTGTCAAAATCCCCCAACCAACAGAACGCCAGGTTTATTGTATACATACATGTATATACATATGTGTGTGTATATATATATATATATATATGTGTGTATGTGTGTGTGTGTATATATATATATATATATANCTCTCTCTCTCTCTCTCTCTCTCTCTCTCTCTCTCTCTCTCTCTCTCTTCTCTTTTGAGTCTGGAAGCCGTCAGCAACGCCTAACTTTACTTTTAATGTTATCAAAGAAAGACAAATGTCCTCTTTCTTCCTAGTAATGTTCTTGTCTCCCCTGGTTTCTGGTTCAACTTTCTTGCTGCAGCGCTAACCTAACGCACAACCGTCAGTTGCAAGCTGGTGACCTGAGGCTGGTGACGCATGCAAATTGAAATCATGACGGAGAAAGGAAAAGGAAAAAGTAATTTTCTCTCAATGAAAAACCTAGTCTCACTGATACTTATGAAAAACGTCCAAAAACGAGCCAACAAAATGCAGCAGCGAAACAAGCGTTTGAAACAGCTGTTCTGTATTTTGAAACAGTCAATAACATTGAGTAAATAGTGAAGTTGCCTGTTTCATTGCTTTATATTCATGTAACAAATATACAGATATCAATTAGATGCTAATTTGCATGAGAAATTCAGAAAAACAAAAAAAAAAAAAATGGTTATAATAATTATCTGCTTATAGTGATCAATTTGACCCGGATGGAAGTGATCACTATAAGCGGTTTCCACTTTGTGTACACACACACATATATATATATATATGTATATTTATATATATATATATATATATTTATATATGTTCTATGCGGCTATTATATTAAAAAATATGGGCACGTGTGTAAATTAACAGATGTTAGGAAGGTGTACGGGGGGTTGCCGGACGAAGAAGGGGTGAAGAAAATTTCAGACATCCGAGATAAAAATGCATGTTTATTGAACGATAACGAATATACAAACACACGGCAACTCCCCGTACACCTTCCTAACATCTGTGCCTATGAGGTGAGTACATTACATGTTTGATTTGAACGTTTATGGAGACGTGAATCGGTCTAGACCGGGAACCCCCAAACGAAAAACGGGGTTTGTTTTCAAGACGTTTTGGTCCAAGGCTAGGTCCAAACCATTTATAGCGTTCATTTTCTCCACATACCGGTCCCTGGCTTCGTGGTTCAAAGTATCCCGGTAAATTCCCTTTCCTTTCTGGCATCTTAACATCTTTTCCCTCGCTTTCTCCACTCGATGCGACTCAACTACTGCGTTTGTTTACTGCTGCCCGTAGCCATCAACATGGCGGCGACGTCCATGGTGACGTCACTGTGCCCATTCCCTATTTGGGTGCGAAGGGGTTTTGAGGGACAATATTCCAAAATCTGAACGTGAAATCAATAAATAATGCTCTCAAACTGATAAACCACTCTCTTGAATAAAGACAGGAAAAAAGCTCCATAAAATATCTGTTTAACTATTGTTGTGAAAATCAACAGTTTCTGCTGGGGATGCACAATATTAGATTTTTTGCCAATATCCTAAATGCTAATACGTAACAACTCATTTGACAAGATAACCGATATTGATACAGCCACCTTTTTTTAACTGATTTTTCATATCGACAGGACTATTGTTATCGCAAAAATACCCTGAAATATCATGATATTATTTTCGGGCCATATTGCCCACCCTAGAGGACAGCTCAGACCCTTCAGCCATGGTGCTAAATGCTAGACGTGGGGAAAGAGTGGGAAGAGCCACCCTTATTATGAATGTGCTGTATACATGCCCAAAGAATGTTCCTTAAACCTGAGTATCACCATCATATCACACATCTTAATCAATAAAATAGCACCTTCAGACAAAGGCCTAATCCGGATTATCCAAACAGAATATGCTGTTTAGGTGATGTGTTTCAAAATATTGTCATATTATTTATATTCAGAATAACTGTGCAATATTAGTGTGCATGTAACAGGGTGTTCACGGGGGCTTAAAAAGTAATAAAGGTTAATAAATCAAACGTCGGAAAATTAAGGCCCTTAAAAAGTATTAAAAAGTCTTAATCGCGATTTTATGAAATATTAAATTTTCTTGGCATTCAAGCTTTGACAAAAAGTATCCATGAACGTATAATTTATTTTCCTCCTCGCGACTATTACAAACAACAATGTGTAGGTAGGCACACTCGGACTGCCACTCGGGGCCATGCGCGTACCTCTGCGACATCACACGACAGCGCACGTCCAGGCGACAAACAGAGGAGCAAAAGACAATAAAAAATCCATCTCATCTTATCTGAGTTCTGTTGTATGTTTGTGCTCCATAGATTTAATTTCAAACTACAACTTGTTAGTAAGTTAAATATGCATTGCTGCTAACGACAGCTTGAAGTGGCGATGAGGACTTAAGGTTTTTTTTGGAAGGTCTTAAAAAAGTCTTAAAAAGGTATTGAAATTAACCTCAGAATTCCTGCATATACCCTTATGTAAGCATGGTCAAAGTGGGTGTGCAGAACCAGAACAACATTTTGGATGAGGGGTTACTGACTGATTATCAATTGTTTCAATATTTGGTACTCTGATTTTAGGTGTTCCTGTGCAAGCCTGTGTATGAGCAAGTCCTCCAGACACTGGACAGTTTGTCCCTGATTGAGGAGCAATGTGTCACACCCAGCCAACTGCCCACACCACCTCCACCAACTCCTTCCTCCACCAGACCTCACCGTTTTCCTGACCCCCAGGGAGGGCTTTTTGCAAGGGACCCTTCCCATATCAGCTTTTCCCACTCGTCTCTTTCCTCTCAATTGCCTCTACAGTCTCACAAACCTGCTCTTCACACCTCATTCACTCAGCTAAAAGTCACTCTACACGTGGCAGAATTGCAGGTCCAGCTCAGTGCTGACCTGACCCAGGGCTCTCAGGGCTTGGTCAGTCTGCGCTTCCAAGATCTGGAGGGAGACTTCACTAAAGACCACCCTCATCTACTGGCAGTTCAGCTGGCTCTGCGCTCACTGCTAATGGAGGACCTCCTGGAGCAGAACCCTGAATCTAAGTACAAACATTTGATGGTGTCTCGCGGAGCTCCTAAGCCCTCCATCTTCAGCCCGAAGGAGTACCTTTCCCAGAGCTGTCCGTCACCATCCAATGCCCTGTACCCAGATATGCCCCGCTCACTGCCTGCACACATGGAGGAGGCCCAGAATGTCTTCCAGCTCTACCAGAGGCATCCCAGCACGCCATCAGCTAGCAGTCGCAAATCAAAGAGGGACCCGGACTGTCCTAGCACTCCACCTCCCTCTCCTACCCACAATACACAGTCCCCTCAGCTGCCCCCAGACTTTGATGACTCCTTAGTTCATATCAATGTGCTGCTGGTGGACCAGAACCACCCAGAGTTCAAAACACGCTATGGCAGAGTGGGACGAAGCGTGGATGTTGACTTTAACTGCCTGGATGTTTTGATCACACTACAGACATGGGTGGTTATCCTGGACTTCTTTGGTATTGGCTCCACAGCCAATAATCATGCAGTCAAGGTGGCGGCTCTGTCACCTCAGCCTGAGCCAGGACATCCTCTCTATGAGCCAGACATCAGTGAGGAGGACACAACAGAGGTTGTCAACACTAAAGTGGACCTGAAGGTAGGTCATTGGACCTGTTGCATCTTGTTGAAATGTCTGAGCTGTCCAACTGATATCACTCAAGTTAGAAGGCTTACTTACATATTCATGTACAGTAGGAGCAAATGCTTTAGACACTATATGATAAAAAGTACTGTTATTTCTTTTCTTTTTTTTGTTAATATTTTTATTAGGAGTTAAGGCACATTAGAACAGGAACCAATGACATATTTACATTGAGCATCACATCACATCCATATCACAATTAAAAATATAAACATATTGATACAATAGAAATACTGTGCATCTCGATGAATGAAGAGCAAGGCATACAGTTTTCCTCCTAGGATGTTTTCTCACTTTTGTGGCCCAAGAGAACGTAATCGGGCGAAACAAGAAACAATACACAATTCGAGAAAGAATAATAAATAAATAAATAACTAAGGATACTAGTGTGTAATAATTGAATAAGTGAATAAGTGTTTAAGCTACTCAGTATAAATAAAAATAAAAAGGAAGCCAAAAGACAGAAAAAAAAGAGAGAGAGGGAGTGGGGGACCTTTCACTGAATATCTGATCTTCTCCAGCTTTAGAAAAGACATAGTGTCATTGAGCCACTGAGTGCTAGAGGGAGCTTTAGTTGACTTCCAGTGAAGAAGGAGATGGTGTCTTGCCAGTAAGGAAGTAAAAGCTAAAATATCTAATTGATTAGAGGTAAACCACCTATGGTCTTCTGGGAGCCCGAATATGGCGACATGTGGGGAGACTTTTATGATCATTGAAAGCATTTTTGACATGGTATCAAAATAATTCTGCCAGAAGCGAGAAAGTTGCGAACAAGAATAAAACATATGGGTTAAATTGCAGGATGAAGCATGACATTTGTTGCAATTGTTGGTGACACTGGGATAGATTTGTGACAGTTGAGCTTTGGAAAAATGGACTCTAAACAGAACTTTAAACTGTATAAGTGTGAGACGGGCACAGGTTAAGCTTGTGTAAATTTTTTCAAGAGCAGTGTCCCACCAGTCATCCTCCAAGTTCAGACCCAGTTCTCGTTCCCAAGCAGCCTTGACTTTAGTAACTGGTGAGGAATCAAAAGACAGAATTTCATTATGAACTTTAAAGATGAGTGACTTTTGAAGTGGGTCGTGGCTAAGAAGCTCCTCCCACTGTAGGCTCGGTGGTGAGGAGGGAAAAACTGGAAACAAAGCTTTAGCACAGTGTCTAATTTGAAAGTATCAAAAAAGGATGAGAGGGAGGGAGATGAAGTTCTCCTGAGAGATCCATAAAGCTGCGAAAAATACCATCCTTGTAAAGGTCATTAAAACATTTCAGGCCATTATTATGCCATGCAAAAAAGGTTGAATCTGTAAGCGCAGGTCGAAACAAATGATTCCTCAGTAAAGGAGCTAAAGTAGATGCTGACTTAAATTTGAAGTGCCTCCTAAATTGATACCAAATTTTAAGTGTGGAACTAACCACTTCGTTATTTGTAAAGCCAGAGAGGTTGGATGGAAAAGAAGAGGTAAGTAAAGCAGTTAGAGAGGATGAAACATGACTGCGCCTCTAAGTTACACCATGGCGGATCCATTGATTTGAACCAAAACAAAATTTTGTGGATATGTGCTGCCCAATAATACAGTTGGAAATTTGGAAGTGACAAAGCACCGTTGAATTTACATCTCTTAAGTGTGGATCTGCGGATCCTGGGTGCCTTTCTGCAATATAAGAAGTCAGAAATAGTTTGATCAATTGTTTAAAAAAAATGCTTTGGCAGTAAAGGTGGGAGACAATGGAACAAAAATAAGAATTTGGGCAAAATGTTCATTTTAACTGCATTAATTCTTCCAATTAGCGAGAGAGGTAAACTTCCCCATGTTTGGAGGTCAGATTTAATTTTAGACATTAAAGGCGAGAAATTAGCAGAAAAAAGAGTTTAACATTCTGGTTACATTGATCCCTAGATACTTAAAGCCGGACAGGCTCAATTTAAAAGGTATATCAGACTGTGTGAGCTGTGATGCTGAAGCATTGATAGGATAGCATTCACTTTTAGAGATATTCACTTTATAGCCTGAGAATGATCCAAATCTCTGAAAAGCAGATACAATTGTTGGTATGGAAAGAACAGGATCTGAGACATACAACAATAAATCATCAGCATAAAGTGATAACTTAAATTCTGTGCCCAATCGTGAAATCCCAGTAAAAATGGATGAGGACCTCAGAAAGATTGACAAGGGCTCTATAGCTAGTGCGAACAATCAGGGAGATAGGGGACACCCCTGTCTGGTGCCACGGGTTAGAGTGAAAAAACTGGATTGGATGCCATTGGTGGAGATGCTAGCTTGAGGAGATGTATAAAGGAGACGTATCCACGAAATGAATACATTTCCCAGCCCAAATTTCCTTAGTACAATAAATAAGTAGTCCCATTCAACCCTGTCGAACCCTTTTTCAGCGTCGACCGAGATCACTACTTCAGGTGTTGTTGTGGTAGTTTTAGAGTAGATAATATTAGTATGGACATTAAAGAATAGCTGCCGCCCCTTAACAAATCCAGTTTGCTCATGTGAAACAATAGTTGGTACAATATTTTCCAGGCGATATGCCAAAGCTTTAGCAAGGATCTTAGCATCCACATTTATTAAGGAGAGAGGTCTGTAAGATTTGGATCCTTAGCTTTTTTTAAGAGGAGACTTATGGAGCTTTATTACTGTATTTTGCATGTTTCTCATGGCAAGAATGATTTCTTCTACCGTTAATGGTCAGTCAAGTTCTTTAGCATCATCTGAGTTTATCACAGGGAAATTGAGGCTTTCTAGGAACAAATTCATTTCAGTGGTGTCAAGTGGAGATTCAGACTTATATAAAGACGAATAGAATGAGCGAAAAACAGAATTAATGGTGGTGGGATCCCTATGCAATGTGCTCAATCATACGTGAGGCTACGTGGTGACGTAGTTGATGAGCCAGGAGCTGGCTTGCCGGATGTGGAGCGTGATCGTAAAAGCAGTCGCTCAGCATCACTAGTGGTGATGAGATCAAATACAGTCTGTAAATCAACACGTTGTTTAAGTAAACTGGGAAGAGGGGCAAGTAGCGAGTCGTTGGTCCAATTTAGTTATATTAATACTGAGTTCTTGCAATTTGGCTTTACGGGACTTGTTCAAATGGGCAGAGTAGGAGATGATTTGTCCCTGTAGGCATACTTTTAATGATTCCCACAGCATTTTGATTTATAGCGATAAAATCATCAATTTTAGCTGCGATAAATTTATTGAACTTATCATCTGAAAGAAGTAAGGTATTGAACCTCCAAGATGTTGAGTACCCGGGTTGTGAGGAAAACGGAATATCTAAAGAAAGATGGGCATGGTCAGAAATAACAATAGGGTGGTAATTAACAGTCAACACTTTAGGAATTAGTTTAGCATCAATAAAATAATAGTCAATCCGGGAGAAAGACTGATGCATCTGTGGTGTGAGGGTTGTAAAATCTCCAAGGATCAATGCAACCATTCTTGGACATGAAATCTGAAAGTGACCTCGACATTAATGATGGGGTCAGAGTTCGTGGGTTACCAGGGTGACTGCGGGTCCTTAAAAAGTCTTAAAAAGTCTTAAATAAATTTTTTCAAATTTAAGGCCTTAAAAAGTATTAAATTGTCTTAAATTCAGATCAGACAGGTCTTAAATGTGCTCGCGAAAATTTCTGGTAAGCACGGAATGATCTAAATCTCGCCCCGTCGTTTAGATCACGTGACGCAATGAGTCTGCTGCAGACCCGCAGAAGAAGAAGAGTGTGCTGCATCTTTGCTAGCTAACGTGGCCTTCTTGGTTGCACGAAATGGGAAAATGCCGATTTAATGACAAGTGGCTTGAAAACACAGACTACTCGTCGTGGTTAAGGCCCGTTCATGGAAATGTTTATGAAGCCAACTGCATTATGTGCCGAAGGAATTTCAAACTTGGGACAATGGGAATCAAAGCGGTGGATTCGCATTTGCAGAGCGGGAAGCACAAGGACTATACCAGAGCCCGCCAGCAGACTCCGATTGCCCGTTTCTGCTCCACTCTACCCACCGCCAGCAAGGATGTTACGACCAAGGATGTTACGGTGGGAAATCCACAGCCAACATCGTCATCATCTGACATTCGCACAGCTTGTGGCTCTACGCCAACACTTAGAGCAGAAGTGATCTGGGTGCTGAGGACGGTGACTAGCCATCATTCGTACAGATCAAATGAGGGAATAGAAGACGTGTTCAAGGCCATGTTTCCAGACTCTGTGCTTGTACAGACATTTACATGTGGACGAGACAAAACGAGGTACGTGGCCAAATTTGGATTGGCCCCGCATATTAAAAAACAACTCATAGCCGAAGTCAACACGGGCCCATTTGTGATCATGTTTGACAAGACACTGAACCAAACAACAAAAAGCAAACAGTTGGACCTGCATGTGCGTTATTGGCGAAATGACCATGTTCAGTCAAGATACTATGGGTCACAGTTCATGGGCCACGCCACTGCTCAGGACCTGCTTCAACATTTCAAGGTGAGTTTCAAAAGAAAGTGAACGAGCCACCAATATCCCCTCATCTATGGATGTCGAAATTTTAAAGAAGATAGTGTCTGATTAAACTGTTGGTCTGAAAGAGGTCAGAAAATGATGAAAAATGTCCGAACAGTGTCCCACAAGCCCAAGGTGACGTCCTTAACACAATCCAAATACAGTCAGTTAAGTCTCATAGAGAGGTACAGAAACCAGAAAATAGTCACATTTAGCTGGAATTAGCGAAATTTTCCTTAATTAAAATAGTGGGTGGCGTAATCGTTATAGCTCTAACTTATTTGGACATGTGTTCTTTTTTTGTATCTTTTTCATGTCTTTGTTTTACAGTAGAGATACAAAAATAAACAATGTACTATATCCCCTTCTGTCTTAATTTGCATTTGTTTACTTCAGGTGAGGTAATTCACAAACTTCACCTACTGGCTCAGTTTAAATAACTGTTCTCTTTCCACATTAATAAAAACATTTGAAGGATGTTGTTGAACAACTGATTATTTTCATTTTTCCTAATTGTACATTTTTAACTGACATCAATGCCTTTGTTGTGAATCAACATATATTCATCTCACATGGCGGCACCGTACAGATGCCTGTGACATCACAGAGTCACATGTCACTGTAAAAGGTCTTGTCCAATCAAGTTTTGGGACTTGAGTCTCACTGAGGTGTGAGGTGAGATCTCCTGTGGAGATAGGTGTCGCATAGCCCTCTTTGTTTGAAGACAAAGAGCATGCAGAGGAAAA
>NC_065521.1:4911820-4913001 GCF_006386435.1 Epinephelus moara | reverse complement strand
GAGCTGTTGTGAGGGTGGTGTTTTGGGGCAGAAGATCTGTGTGACACTGCCGGATTTGAACTGACAGGTTCGGTTGGTATCCCTGTGGTTTTGGAAGGGACGGCAGTTTCCCAAGCTACCTGTGTCAACTTCCTGAGCTCATGCATGGATGGGATACTATTACATGTCATGAGTACAACGTGAGTGCGTACACAAGGATGCAGGTTACGCAAGAACAAGGACTTGAAGCTTGGGTTCTCATCTAAGCCTGGTGCATTCTTGTCCTGAAAGTATGTGTGTCTCAAACGATTGTAATATTCCCTAGGATTCTCAAGACGTGAATGTTTAATTTGGAGAGCTGCAACCATAGAATCAATCTCATCAGCAGTGGCAGAAAATTCTTCTTTCAGTGCTTGACAGAGATTTGTGTAGTTATTCCTAACACGGGGATGCTGGCACTGAATAAACTTGTGGACAGCTTTGGAGCTGGTCTTCCACAAAAGTTTAATCTTCTCCCTTTCAGTTGCCTGGGGCAGGTCAGCTAGACAGGTGCCAAGCTCTCTCAAATAATCATTCACATGTTGATCACAGTTGTCTGGATCAAACAGTTCAATATCTTTAGCT
Organism: Epinephelus moara; assembly: GCF_006386435.1. Lineage (NCBI taxonomy): Eukaryota > Metazoa > Chordata > Actinopteri > Perciformes > Serranidae > Epinephelus > Epinephelus moara. Next base: position 4,912,398 of record NC_065521.1, on the reverse strand, counting down.
AAAAACTCAAGCACTTCAAAGCGAGAGCAGTCAGATGTCCTCTCCGGTGAAGGCAAGACTAAATTAGCATTCCTAAGGAGGTGTGAATCACATGCTGCAGGTCTCTGAGGTGGAAAGGCCGAGGTCGAATGGTTTTCAACCCCCCTTCCCCCCTGCGCATGGGTGAAATTGTCAAACAACAGTGTCTGAGATGGACATGGGACAGAAAATCTTGTAGAAGATATACTACATGTCTCCTCAATGTCTGTGTTTGAGACATGGGAAGTCAGGTCACTGCTACCTCTGTCTGTTGGTGGAGATTGGGGAGCTGACTTGATTCCTAAAGACTTAGGGTCTGGTGGGAAAGATTTCCACTTACTGAGTGGAGGAGGTGCTAACTCATTAAGGGAAGAGTGTGAATCAGAGAAGCCGGAACCACACTGGCTGTAAGACTGTGATGGGGCTAGATGTTCTGATCTGAGCCTAAACAGTTCTTCTTTATGTGACCAGAGGTCTAACTCTGCTGAATGTAAATCATCTAAATAGTGCATGGCTTTCTTGTTAGCCATCTGTGCTTCATGGAGGAGGGAAGCATTTTG
>NC_065521.1:4908734-4909056 GCF_006386435.1 Epinephelus moara | reverse complement strand
TTTTTTGGGGAGTTTTTCCTTATCCGCTGTGAGGGTCCTAAGGACAGAGGGATGTCGTATGCTGTAAAGCCCTGTGAGGCAAATTGTGATTTGTGATACTGGGCTTTATAAATAAAATTGAAATGTTATAAGATGAAATTTTTGGTGAGAAGCTTAATACAGTATTTTGAAAGAGGAATTTGTTGATGTTTTTACAGCAATATAAAATAGATAGAGAGGAAATGATGTTATGTATGTATATATAGTAAAAAAGACTTCTGAGGCTTTTTAATTTTTTTTTTACGCATTTCATGTGACAGGTTATATTAAAGAAGTGTTTCAC
>NC_065521.1:4902140-4908234 GCF_006386435.1 Epinephelus moara | reverse complement strand
TCTCACTGAGGTGTGAGGTGAGATCTCCTGTGGAAATGGGTGTCGCATAGCCCTCTTTGTTTGAAGACAAAGAGCATGCAGAGGAAAAAGCCTTTAAATTGTCCAGTGATGATTTTACCAAATGATAAACCATCTGTGGTCCTGTGAATCCCAACACCTTTAATTGTAAAAGAATATATTTTCACTTTGGTCCATATTTCCATCGCAAGTTTGGTCTTAAATTTTTTTTAAGGTGGTATTAAAAAGGTCTTAAAAAGTCTTAAATATAACTTCCTCATACCTGTAGTCACCCTGGTTACACAATTCATATCCCCTCCAATTATAAGGAGGTTGTTATTCAGTGAGGGAAGACATTCAAAGAGCTTATTCATAAAGTGTGGATCATGCAAACTGGGGGCATATATGTTAACTAATAAAATGGGAACATGGAATAGTGTACCGGTAACAATTAAGTATCTGCCATTTTTGTCTGATATAACCTTAGAAGCTGAAAACGGAACTGACTTACCAATTGAAATAGCAACCCCCCTGGCTTTAGAGTTGAAATTTGAATGAAACACCTCAGAAACCCTGGGACATTTAAGTCTGACCTGATCTTTGGTACACATGTGGGTTTCCTGCAGAAACACTAGGTCAGCTTTAAGACATTTAAAATGAGCAAATATCCTCGATCTCTTAATTGGACTCCCTATGCCTTTAATATACCAGCTCAAAAATCTCACAGAAGACCCAATATGTGGGATATCAGCAGTACTACCATTAGTGGCCATATGTTAAGTTTTTAGAAAGATACGATAGAATAGATAGATAGATAGATAAGATAGAAATAGACTGAATGTGGACCCCCAAGAAGGAGAGAAAAAAAAGAAGAGACAAAAACAGTTGCAGATTGCTGGGCCCTGGCTCGGCGCAATATGTCCACACAGTCCATATGATAGTGTAGACGGGTGATTATGGGGCGAGGGCGCTCTTCGGGTTTCGGCTTCGGCTGAAGAGTACGATGAGTGCGGTCCACGAGAGGCTCCTTCTCGAGCTTAAAAGCCTCCTTGAGCAGAGAGGAAATAGCTGTAGCAGTAGAAGAGGTGGAAAAATCCTTGGGAATTCCCACTAACCATATGTTATTACGCCGAGATCTCGCCTCCAAATCCTTGCATTTATTGTCCAGTCTTATCAGATCTGCTGACAGATGCTCCACTTTAGCCTACAATGTAGTAATGTCGTTGGTGCAGGTGGAAAGTGATGTTTCTATTTCACTTACGGTGTCCTTTAGAGTGCGCACATCAGACTGGATGTTTGTAATGCTGCCAGATAACTCCGACTTCACTGCCTGCAGCTCAGTCTTGATGTTTGACAAGTTCTCGGTCAGGGCTGCTTGAAGGCCGGTTTTGAAAATAGCTGCCATCTCGACAGGGAGTGACGAGAGCAGCTCGGCCTTAAAGTCGAAGGGGGGAGTGCCGCCTGTGGCTCCGTCCGGCCAGGAGGGGGAGTCACTACGAGGTGGGGATGTTGTGTGAGAAGCAGGCTGCTATGGTTGTATAGGAGGTTTAGCTTTTGGAGGCATTTTGATCTGCAAAAAGTCGGCGTTAAGGTCAGGTTATGGTGATGGGGAAAACACACACCGAAAAAAGATATAAAACGTGTGCCTAAAATAGAATTTTTAAAGGTTGTTGCAGGAGCTCAGAGAGACGCGTCCTACTCCATCAGTCGCTACACCGGAAGTTCCAAAAGTACTGTTTCCTGTGTATTAGTCACACCAGTTGCATGGCTTGGGGATTTTAATGTCAGTCTGTCGGTACGTTAGTTCATACAACACATAGATGGACTGTATATTAATTTTGAACATGAGGAAAAAAGTAAAACCTGCACACCTACTCCATACCTTACAAGTTTAACAAAGACAGAGTTTCAGTCCTACTTGGATTTTCGTCAGATCAAAAAAATGAAAAAGTTTTGACCTGATGAAGATCCAAGTAGGAACAAAACGCTATTTTTATTAAACTTGTGTGGCCTGGAGTTACTTTTATCCTCACATACACTGTTTTTTGATAGTCCTGCACCTACGTGATGTGTGTATTAGTATTCACTTTCAACTTAATACATTTTGTACAGAAATTTAAAGAGCCCAGAGGATGATTGCTACTGACTTTGGTGATCCACTGACAGTACGTTGGCAGATTTCAGTCAAATATATCAAATCCTTTGTAAAGTAAAGAAGAAATACTCAAGGTGACCAGAGAATTATGACAAAATAATCAGTAGATCAAAAAACATTGTATGCAAGTTGTTAACCAGTTTCTCCAGGATTTTGCTGGCTTTTAATGCCTCAGCAGCCAGCGATAGCCATAGCCAGAGGCATTATGTTTTCAGGTTTTCCATTCGTCCCATGCTTGTGAATGTGATATTTCAACACCTCAAGGGAATTTCTTCAAATGTGGCACAAATGTTCAATGGATTCAGCAATGAACTGGTTAGTTTTTGGTGGTCATAGGTCAAAGGTGAAGGCATTGACCTGTAGGGATGGGTATCATTAAGATTTTATCGATACTACTACTTTTATAGATACTCCTTATTGATTAGGTACTTTATCGGTACTCTTAGCGGTTCTTTTTCATTTCTAAATAATTGCTTTTTAGAAAATATATTAATTTGAAAGGAATAAATTCAGAACAGAATAACAATATTTTAAATAAAACAAATTGTTTCTAGAGCAGCAACAGTAATTTTTACAAGAGCAAAGTCACTATATAAATAATATTCCTGACATGACACTACTGAGTGAAGTTTAGTGTTTATCAGTCAGTCCTCCTGTCCACCTGTTCTCCAGTCCTCTGTCCTGCTCCCTCTCTGCTGATGTGATTCACTGTGTGCAGGTAACATTAGCGCTGGTAGAGAGAGGAGGGGCTGTTTGTCTCAGTCAGCTGCTTAGTTTGAAAGTGTCTGCCCAATTTTAAGATGAGTGTCAAACTATGCTAGTCTACATACAAGCAGCTGTCATTTTAGCTTATAAGTAACAATTTACTATTAGCCGAATTAGTGTGCTGTCTAAACTAGCTTGTAAGACATAACGTTAGCACCTGTGTATGAGAGACTGCAGACGGCACATATTGAATATCGCTGTCTACATGTTTACGTGTTCATGCTTGCTGAACACATGTATTGATAAAGTATTGGCTTTTTACTGGCGAAGGTTTAATTACAATTACAGTAACAAGCGTAGTTGCTGTTAAGTCAAGTAATTTTCGAGTTATCTTCACTTTGCTTCCACCACGGCAGCTTGGCTGTTCACCGATTATGTTTGTCGTGTAGGTGTGTGCATGTGTATGTGGATGTGTGTGTATGTGGAGGAGGTCAGCCCCATTCAAGAGCGCAGGTGAGAGGCTGCAGGATGATAATGAATTAAACCAAAATGTGTAAAACTACTGATAAAGAACCAATACTGTCAGAGCTTATCAGTACTACGGTCTTTGATCATTTAGCCCTGGGCTGATTTAGTATCAGGTTTCGGTACCATCTCTACTGACCTGCTGTCTGTGTTACTGTAACTGCTTTATAACTCAGAGCCATTCTGTATCATTTACAGCTGATTATGGGATGGTATTATAACATCCTGTGTGGTGACTACAGACTCCTTCCTCTGAAAATGTTTCATTTTAATTTCTTTTCTCTCTGCCTTTCTTGGTGTGGCTTCAAGAGTTAGTTCTGAAGTAAATGACTAAACCTGTCCATGTTTTAATTTTTAGGTTCATTCTTTGTCTCTTGTATTGAACAAGAAAGTCAACGAGCTTGCCAGAGCCAGCGTGTCAAAATTATCTGCTCACCTGGAAATGTTGGGTGTGTTACAAAAACTTCAAATTCACCATGCTTAGGAAACAGTAACACTCACACACACAACATACAGTATTTTTTTTTTATCTAAATAGGAAAATTCCTAAAAATAATTTGATGTTTAATGTTCTCACATTACGTCTTATAATTTAGATGGCGACCTGGCATTACAAGGCAGTTTGGGAAGTTTGTCCCTGAGTGACCTTACCCCACATGGTGACCTCTACCGGGAGCGCTTCACCACACGAGGAGGGGAGGCACTTATTTTCAACATCCATAAGTATGTATTACAGACGTTTCAGCAGAGGATTATTCTGCTCTAAACTGAAGAACTTGAAAGAATCTGTCTTTTTTGTAGTCACCTTTGTGTCCTGGTCCATTCAGGTACGGCCAACCTGATCCATACCTGGAGCGGGAATGTGACATCAAGGTGTCTTTGCAGATGGCCTCAGTGCAGTACGTCCACACCCAGCGCTTCCAGGCCGAGGTGGTGGCCTTCATCCAACATTTCACCCAGCTACAGGATGTCCTTGGCAGACAGAGGGCTGCAATGGAGGGCCAGGCTGTGAGTACTGCCTGTCCAGAGTCACATACTGTAATCTAAATAAGTTTGCCCCAAGATCATTCCTATAGATTACACTATAATAGTACTTAATTCAGATAGCAGACATACAGGCAGTGTTAATTTCGTTGACGAAAACCATGGCAAAAATTTTCATTGACTGTTTTTCCATGACGCAAATGAGATGACAAGCTAAAAATAGATCTTGATATTAACTAAGATGAAACCTGCACAAGGATGTTTCGCTAGCCCGCAAAAACACTCACACCGGAGCAGCATCAGCCATTAGTGTGAATTGCGAGCTTTAATTCAGCAGTAAATAATCAGTCGTGTGTGTCTGACTGTGGATGGTGGAGCTGTTGAATGGATTCAACAGTTGTTGGATGGAGTTTGTTAGTAGCAGTAGTCGCTGTTAGCAGTTAGCTCCGCTTGTTAGCTGCTGAACAGCAGTGGAGCAAGCAGCCACCGGCCGCTGGACTCAACAGCTGATCCCCGCAGGACTCCACTTAGCCTGGACTGGAGAAGGTTTATGGGTTTGTAACACAGTGTACTTAGCCACCATTGAATATGGAGTGAGCTAAGATCTCTTATGATACTTGGGCCTATCTCCTCTAGGTTTCGACTCAGGAGCAAATGACACACAGCTAAGTAGAGGTTAAAGCACACAACTTGATTTATTACAAAACAGGAAACAACATTTTACCCAAATTTGTCCTTACAGCACAGATGCTGTTTTCTCAGTCCTTGTTCGTCAGTCTGTGAAATAGTTCAGTCTTCCACAGTTCTTTTCAGTTATCCTTAGTTCAAGTGTGTGGCCAATCCTGGTTCATGTCTTCTCAGAAATAGTCTTAGACTAAAAAAACAACAACAACAAAAAAACAAACAAACCTGCACACAACAGGGGAAATACATCTTGTTACTATTGTACAACAGTTTTGTTGTCAATAGTAACCATCTTTCTTCCTACTCTGTCTTCATCAGTGACTTAACTCAAATGATTGATAACTTAAATCCGCTGTGTTTAAGCACAACACAGAGAAAAGCAGTTTGTACATTAATCCATATGAATTTAAATGCATTCACATCTTGCACAAACTAATAATCTCCTCTGACCAATGGTCACAGCAACAAATTACTCACTAAAATGGCAGTAACCCGCCGCAACATTACACCAGTGAGAAAACAATGGCGTCTGCGGCATTAATGTTACTCAAAGATCGCACATGCTCACATCTTTCTCTATGAAACAACATACAATAAAACTAAGGAAAAACAAATAAATAAAAAAATTTGCTCGGGTTCGGCCCACTAGACTTGCTGCTGTGTTGTGCTGTAGGGATGTCCCGATCCGATATTCGGATCGGTATCGGCCGCCGATATTAGCAAAAAACGTTCATCGGCATCGGATCGGACTGCATGGAAAAATGCCGATCCAAGAACTCCGATCCAGTTTTTCTGGCCAGCCCAGCGCTCCACGATTCAAGCAGTCCATTCCAGTGAACCGCTCTTACTATTAATCCACCAGGCCAGCATGCAGACGGCAGACACACACGGAGGGTAGGAAGAGTAGCGGTCAACTTAGTTAACTGACTATTTGTTTTCTGCTCTGGTTTTTTGAGAGTGATATTTTTATTTGGTTTACACTCTTACTGTTTAAGTAAAGAGCACTGATGGCATTGTTTTGGGCACAATTAGTGAAATTGGAGC
>NC_065521.1:4896179-4902062 GCF_006386435.1 Epinephelus moara | reverse complement strand
GATTAAGTAGTTGTTCTTGTTAGAGTAATATTGCTTGATCAAACCTTTTCTAACATGACTGACAACAAAATAAGTGAATATGTATAATACGTGCTTGGATCGGATCGGTATCGATATCGGCCAAAACTCAAGGCTGTAATATCGGTATCGGATCGGAAGTGAAAAAGCTGGATCGGGACATCCCTATTGTGCTATGGGCTATTCAAGTGCTGGAGTTTGTTATTTACGTGCCAACGCCTGAACGCAACACAGGCTCCGCTCCATTGAATGTGTGATGTCTAAATGGTCTTTGATGCTTTTAGGTTGTAGAAAGTCCTCTTTACAAGTACATGTTATTAAGTATGAAGGGTTTGTTTTGTGCATTTAAAAAAACAAAATGCTGTGCAATGGTTCAACCAGACTGATGACTGAAAGAGACAAAGATCCCCCTGAGCAGCAGTTGAATACGAATAGAGGAAATCAGCAATCATTGGTAAAAGAGACTGGAATCTTGATGTGTCCAAACTAATATGACAGCTTTATTGATAGTTTAATGGTTTAGGCAGGTGATAGGAGGCGGGGTCAGAACAATGTCACATTTGGGGGTTGGGGGCCGCCGATAGCTGCACCTGGAGAGAGAGCTAGGGAGGCCTTTGAGCTGAACGGGCATACCACGAGGAAGACGCCGGAGGCCAGACATTCTGAAGACAAAAAGAGACTGAGAAAACGTTTGACATCCCACCACAAATTATCCATGTAAATACACCTTTACTCTGAACAACCACAAAGAATAGCAAGCTGGCTGACTGGTTTGATGGAACTGCACCAAAGGGGTGACCTGCAGAGTCATCTGGTCCAGGCGAGCTTGTCGTGAGGAGCAAGAGCGGTGGCCTGGCAATGAGTCAACCACACTCAACCCCCAGATAGGAAAGGTCACTGTCACCCAGGGAAGTCCAGGTACATTTCTCACATCTAACGCAACACATAGAGAGAGGCACTAAGTTACAGACTTGCTACCCTTAGCTAATGAGGTTTCACAAGCCTGGTTTAGCGTAGAAGGGTAACACAAATATTTAAGCAGTTACATATATTGTCCAGCTATATTTTCTATGGCAGAATAATATTTATCTGCTGCTTCCTGCTCAACCTACTGCCTACATTGAATTTACTCCTACTCTTTATCTACTTTGTCTGTTCTCTGTTCTCCTTCCCTTGTTCCTTTGCTCCCCTCCAAAACATGTCCTCCTCTTCTCTGCTCCCTGTGTCCTCTGTCTTTCTGCAGGTCCGGGATCATCCTCAGCGGGCTTCCAGGGTTCTACTGAATATTGAGGCCGGCGCCCCAGTTATTCTCATCCCAGAGAACTCGCGCTCTCCAAGGGTAATTGTGGCCAACCTTGGACAGCTGAGGGTGCAGAACTGCTTCTTGCCAGCTGGGGCTCATGGGACGTTTTCCCTACGAGACAAGGTAGAGAAACTCACCATGGCACATGCCTTTTTCCCTTCTCTGGTGAGTCACGTTGCCTGTTCATCCAGCCGTGCAGTCACCCTGGCCGTCCTTTCACTTCTTTTTCTTTAACTATTTTCACTGTATTCATTTATGCATTGAATGATATTATCCAAGTTTACAAATTCAGGATTACTTAATGCCATTTGTTTTTGATACTACCAATATACCACACACCAGGCTCTCTGAAGGGCAATTGAGACGCTGCACTGATAATTTCTCATCATCTTATTTTGGTTACTGGCCTTATATTCTGAATATGATCTGAGATGCTGAGTGAATACAGCCGTGCCTGATAGAAGCTTGCTTCCATAACTAAACTTTGTTAATGTCGGCGGTTGTCGTTGGTTTTGTGTAACCACTAATTTGTTTAAATACAATGTTTTTTAAGACACAGTCCAACATCTTGGGTATTATGCTTGTTAGCTATCTTACGTAGCAACAGATGAGAAGATTTAGTTTAAGTTCAGGGGCCATTATTCACACATGGCTTAACTACTCCAGGTTTATGCAATGTTAACCAGCCAAAGCAAACCTTTTAATTCTCATTTGAAGTGGCTAAGTTATGCTCTTAACTTCCATTTCAACTGAAATAATCTTGTAAATTCCTGTTAGCTACCCAAATGAACCTGTTAATTTTCATCCAGCTACCTTGACTCTCTGAACACAGTAAAAGGATGAAGGATTTGTTAATCTTGGATGACAAGTCAGTAGGTTTACATGACATTAGAGAAAATTGATTTATTGCATTGGTCTGACTAAAACCAGACTTTAAAAATACATGTAAACATGTTGGTGCCACTGAAATCATATGGATTTTCTCAAAGTCAGAGTAACACACCCAGATAATGTGATTGGGAGTTGAATTCCTCCTGCATGTATACAGTGAATCAGACCCAAATTGGCCTAGGCGCTCTGCGCATGCTTCACAGTCTCTGTCCCAGGCTTTGACCCAGAAGTTGAATAGCATTAAATGCGTAACAGAACAAGAAAAAGCCGGTAACAACATGGCGAAAGAGCCATGCATTTTTGGATGGATGAGGAGATACGGTTCATGCTGTGTCAGCTGAAAGATTTTAATATTTTGAAATACATGGATGGGAGGCTAAACATGGCATGCTGATTCTTTGGTCTGTGAAGTAATGGGTCAACTGTACAAAGGTCTTATACTAACAAGCTGAATGAGGGCATATCACCACCTATTGTAGAGGAGTCAGACATACTTCAGTCAATAAATCAATTCCCCTCCCATGCATTTATACTGGAACAAGGACAGTAGTCCAATTAAATCAGTCAATCAATCAATTTTATTTGTAAAGCCCAATTTTACAAATCACAATTTGTCAAAGAGGGTTTTACAGCATACATAATTTCTCTGTCCTTTTGACCCTCACAGCAGATAAGAAAAAATTCCCCCCAAAAAACCCTTTAACGGGGGAAAAAAATGTTAGAAACCTCAGGAAGAGCAACTGAGGAGGGATCCCTCTTCCAGGACAGACAGATGTGCAATAGATGTCGTACAGAGCATATCAACATAATACATTTACAGTATTCCATATGACAAAATGAGACAGAGAGAGAAATTGAGACAGAGAGAGATACAGGACAGACAGTAATGACAGTAGCTTACAACATTAATTTAAGTAATAATATCATTATAATAATTATGGCTATTGTGGTACAATATGTTGTAAGTATATATTAATATACGATAGTAGCTGTATGTGACAATACTAATCATATTTGTATAATAGCAGTAGCAGTATGACTAATAATAACAGCAGCAGTAGGCTGCATCAGGCAGGACCACGGCAGCAGCACAACCACGTCACATGATCCAGGCACCGCTGCGATATGAGTTAACCTGCTAGACAGTGGAGCACAAAGGCTCCGGAGAAGAAGCCAAGTTAGTGGCATGCAGTAGAGCCAAGTTAGTGACATGCAGTAATAGGACATGAATGTTAGCAAATGAATGAACTAGTCGAGCTATAACTGTAGCTCCACTTATTTGTACATGTAAACGTACTGAGTATCTTGATTAGCAGTGCACTTTTATATTATTTCATATTATTTTATAAGGAAATATGAGTAGAAAGTCGAAACCAAGTTCAGCAACATCACATCAGTGCTGATGTGTGATCATATGTTTGTAGTAATGAAAGGCTAGCACAGCACCGTGGCTGCAGGCAACAAGTTTTACTAGAGCTGCAGTTATTAATTCAAAGCTGAGGAACCACCTAAATATATTAATATGAAATGAAACATGACTAAATATGGAATTTAGATATTGTTTATATAAAAAGTCTTGAAAAAAAATTAAGTTTCAATCTTGTTTAAATAATTAACCTCTAATGTATTAATCTGATTCAAATTGTTTTAAATTTAACTAAAATAAATTGTTTGAATTCAGATGTGTACAGTTTATACGTATATTGCAACAGTTCATGTATTTTAGTGTTTAGTGACAAACCCCTATCAAAAAACTGAAATGACATTTATTTTGTGTATAGTATCTCAAACTAGAATTGAATTGGCTCTATGTTAAAAGTGACCTGCAGTCAAAGATGTGTTTGAGCTTGGCTGTGCGGATGTACAGAGTTTTTCACATCCATTCATAAGAGTTCACGTTTCTTTATGCTCTTCTTAAATCTCAGTTTAACACTTGGATGCATCAGCAGGTCTCACAGTTTGGAAGTCAAACACAGTCCAGTAAGCGACCTACACAAGTGATGTGAAAACTTGAAACCTACACTGAGAATGGACTGTTCAGTGAAGGAGGATACATCTTGTGTCCAACAGTTTAACTTTTAAACCAAACAATATTTGCAGCAGTGGTGGTCCTAGCATATTTGGTACCCTAGACGAGCCTCCCCCAGCGCTACCCCCCCAAAAAAACATTCATTTGCTGCAGCTCAAGAGTCAAAGTACTGCATATTTATTACCAAAATGCAAATAAACAACCAAGCTAACAATAAAAAAAAAGATTAAAAAATGCGCTAATTTGTTTTCAATAACATGTTGTACATGTTATAATAATCATATAAATCAACAAACAATTAGAAAAAAAATACAAATTAACTTCAGGAGATAACAATAATAAAATATATATGACATTGTAAAATAATAATAAATTTAAAAAAAATAACTTTATAATTGAATTGGTGTTTCTTTTGTTTTGTGTTATTTTTTCTTCTTTTGTGCCAAGGAAACCCAGAAATCTACACCATGAAAAATAAAGGAACAGTCATAAAGTCATTCAGCCCTTCATTACACTGCCTTTGAATGAGCACAAATTCAATAATACACATTTATGAAACAACTTTTAACATAGCTTTCTTTCACATGAAAAACAGCTTTAAAAAAAAAGGCAAAAAGCCTTTTTACTATATATGATACATCATAATTCTCTCTCTATTATCTATTTTGTAGTGCTATGAAAACATCAACACATTTCTCCTTCAAACAGCTGGATTTATTCAAGTTTCTCACCAAAAGCTACATTTTACAAGATTACATTGAACACATCACGGGGACGTTAAAATTTACCTTTGCCTAATGCTCATTTTTACTGAATAGTATGGAGGATTTTTGCTATCTTTATTCAAGAGAGTGGTATATCAAGAGATGAGAGCATTATTTATTGATTTCACATTCAGATTTTGGAATATTGTCCCTCAAAACCCTGCCCTCGCACTCAAATAGCCTCTGCTTGAGTTTAGATCTACTCTGTTTCTGCTCAAACTGTGTGCTCGCACTCAGATACAATGTTGCTTTCACAGATTTCCTGCTCCAGCTTCAGCTCTTCTGCTCGCTCTCAAGCTGCTTCTGTGTGCTCGTGGAATTTCTGCTCTCAGATTTCTGCCTTAGACTTGGATTTTTTTGCTCCCTGTCAAAATCCCCCAACCAATAAAATGATCCCTGCCTCCTTGTGGGTACTCTTTAACCGGGTTCATCCACTCCACATGTGCGCCCGTATTTTTTACCAGGGTTCAACGCTAAGGTTTTTTTTCACTTGCCCGGTCGGGCAAGTTGGTCAGAGATCTACTTGCCCGAAGTCAGTTTTTACTTGCCCTAAAAAATTGTTTAATTTAAGTGGCTATCAATTAACAAAGACTGCAGTTATTTTTATGTTATGTAATCTTTATTCACACTGTATTTATTAATTAAAACAACATATGTCATGTTCATGTCATTCCTACACAAATATGACAGTGTCAGGGCTTAAAGTGAAAAATTTGTCAATCATTCTCCGTCTATAATTTTGCGCCCTACTTGAGCCATGCCCACCTCTATTTATTTTTCACCCCTCTCTCCAGTTCTGCTGTATTAACACCGGGTTTAATATATTTTGCTTCCATCTCTTTGCCCTGCTCTACTCTACTTCAACACTACTTAGCTCT
>NC_065521.1:4891291-4891448 GCF_006386435.1 Epinephelus moara | reverse complement strand
AGATTTAGACAGATTTGTGAACAATATTTGAGGGAAATGGTCTTTTGTGTATATAGAAAATGTTTTAGATCTTTGAGTTCAGCTCATGAAAAATGGGAGCAAAAACAAGTGTTGCATTTATATTTTTGTTCAGTGTGTGTATATATATATATATATA
>NC_065521.1:4886936-4889595 GCF_006386435.1 Epinephelus moara | reverse complement strand
TTTCTTCCTCATTAATAAAACCCTTCATTTAAAAACAGCATTTTGTGTTTACTTGTGTTATCTTTGACTACTGTTTAAATTTGCTTGATGATCTGAAACATTTAAGTGTGGAAAACATGCAAAAAAGTAAGAAATCAGGAAGGAGGCAAACACTTTTTCACACCACTGTATATATATATATGTATATGTATATGTATATATTCTATGTGGCTATTATAGTAAAAAATACAGGTGCACGTTTGTAAATTAACAGTCCCTTTATTCCAAAAGCCATAAAGAAAGCAAGGGAAGAACATTTAATAAAGCCCTGGAGGGCCGGAGTGGATGAACCCAGTTAAAGACTACCCGCCTGGACAGGACGCTCTAAAACTAAAGCGAGTGCGCCTGCAAGGAGGCAGGGATCATTTCATTGGTCAACAATAAACCTGGCATTCTATTTGTTGGGGGATTTTGACAGAGTTGCTACACACACAAAAATCCAAGAGCAGGGCAGAAATCTGAGAGCAGAAATTCCACGAGCGCACAGAGGCAGCTTGAGCGTGAGGAGAAGAGCTGAAGCTGGAGCAGGAAATATGTGCAAGCAACATTGTATCTGAGTGCGAGCACACAGTTTGAGCAGAAACAGAGTAGATCAGAGATGTGGAGGTTGGTACTGGAGAGTTGGTGGGTTGGAGAGTAAAAATAGTAATAGTATAAGTAAATTATAGTAAAAAAAATTGACATTTTGATTTTTTATCTTCCCCCATTTGTGGTGTGTCCTATGGATGACAGCACCCTTAACGTTCGCCTATACTGCCTATGCCAGGGGCCAGCACCAGTTTGCAGGATCTTTCAATGAGGAAAAATGAGGAGATGTGCTTTTAAGAATTTTTGAGAAGTTAGTTGAACTTTCCTGTTGGAAAAACCATATCACATACATATTAGCAGTCCAGGCAGGGAAACCTGATATGTCATAAAGCAGTGGTTTCCAACTGGTCCAGCCAGGGGGTCCAGATTTCATTAGTTCAAAGTCCACACAGTTTAGTATATTCAGCGTCGTACTTGCGTTTGGCCGTGTCATTTAGCTAGCTTGCTGTCTCTTTCAAGAGGCTGTCCATTCGTCAGTCACTCTACAGCAGGAAACTGCACTTTAAAATAAAAGCTCTGTACCAGAAATTCACTGTACTATAAAATAAAGTCTGTTTTAAAAACTTGACAGAATCAGGAGTCACTTATGTTCCATTTAGAATGGACCCGTTACCCACTTTTGGAGAGGATCTTTAAGTGTACCTTTCGCTACTTTTTCATGTATAGATATTTTATTCTTTATTGTGCAAATTAAATTGCAGCACTTCAACAAACAAACAAAAGTCTTGGTTTACTTGTCAGGTTTGTTCTTTTCCAAAATCGTGATATATCAGCATGTTTCTAATAATAGTGAGGAAGAGGAAGTGAAATTGATGTTAAGTATGGAGTTCTACTTAAAAAAAATAAAAAGGTATACTCATGATGGAGGTAACTGAATAAGATTTTTTTAAGAATTTGCTAGTGTTAGCTTTTTGGAAGGAGAACACTAGGTAAATAATGTATTTAGTCTTTTATATGCATCTGCTTTTGTTTGTTTGTTTGTTTGTTTTGTGAAGAATTTTATACTGCATGAAAATTCATACAAGGATTCCTTCCGCTACAAGGTACAATGGCATGCTTTTGCTTTGGTGTGGAAAAGGGTTGTCGCAATATGACAGTTTTACCTTTCAAGTGTTTATACTACACCAGATTTCACAGTACCAGAAACTGTTACTACAGACAGCTGACACAAACAGAATATGTCCATTATTTCTAGGACATACACAAAACAGTTAACGTGTTTAACTCTTAGGGTTGCAACAATATGAGATTTTTAATGGTACGATAACCAAAAAATATTGGGGTTTCATGGTATCACGGTATTACAGAATTTATATTATTATTGGTTAGAATGACCCTTAAAGTAGTGATGCACAATATTGGATTGTTTGCCAATATCTGATATGCCAGTATAAAACGACTGATTTGACCAGTAACTGATACCGATATCAATATGTTCTGTCTTTCATATCTTCACTTTTTCCCCACCTAATTTTAGCGATCATCAAGTCTCTTATGTAGTGGAATTAACACCATATTATACATGCATACTCTTGTCACGATGACCCACCAGCAGACGGAGACATTAAAGGGAAATTTTGGTTTATTTCAACCTGTCTCCTATCGTCCTTAATTTGTTTCAAGTGACTAGTGACATAAAAATAATAGTTAGCATGTTAGCCGTTAGCCTAGATACAGCCGGGGTGCATAGTAGCGCCAGACCTGTTAAAACATAAGTGAATGGGCAATCTTCAAGTGCAAAGTTAGTCCACTAAACAAGCTTTTTTTCCACAAAGACCGCCTCTTATCGTTAGGATAAATGTCAGAGAACATATAGAAGTCAACATGTAAACGTGTTGTCTTACCTTACCGGTGTGCTGCCATGTTTGTTTACCATCTAGCTCTGCTTTCCAAAGCGCGGCCAAAATATCACGAGAACAAGCAGCGATCTCATAGCATGCCTGAACAAGCAGCAACAGCTGGAAGGCAGAACCGGACAGTAGCCTGAAAAGTTCATTCATTTATTTTATGAAAGATTTATAGAATAATGGCT
>NC_065521.1:4882766-4886796 GCF_006386435.1 Epinephelus moara | reverse complement strand
TTCTCTGACATTTATCCTAACGATATGAGGCGGTCTTTGTGGAAAAAAAGCTTGTTTAGTGGACTAACTTTGCACTTGAAGGTATGCCCGTTCACTTACGTTTTAACAGGTCTGACGCTACTATGCGCCCCGGCTGTATCTAGGCTAACAGCTAACATGCTAACTATTATTTTAATGTCACTAGTCACTTGAAAAAAATTTAGGATGATAGGAGACAGGTTGAAATAAACCAAAATTTCCCTTTAAATACAATACTTTTCAATGTATTGTAATATTCAGTCATTGTGCAAATTAAGAAAAAGCATGTTGGCCGATTTATACCGATTACGTGCCGCTATTATTGTGCATCCCTACCTTACAGGAATGAAAACAGAAGGGTTACTATTGGTGAAACAAATGTTTTATCACTACAGTTCAATGACTGAGCTGTCTGCAATATGTGTTGCATGTATTGTTGAAAGGAATATACCAGCTTTGAAGTTCTTTGACTGTGCTGGTGTTGTATGACATTTTATAGTTGAATTTAGATTTCTCAACAATCTACATCATGTACACTTTAACACATCAACAAAACAATGACCCACAATCCCAAGAACAAAGCAAAACAAGACAAAAGAAACAAAAAAACAAACAAACCCCAGAACAATAATACACATTTACCCCACATTTAAAACAAACAAACGCAACATTAGTATCTTTATATCTGGTTAGCTTAAATACAGATGTGAAATATAAATGAACATAAACATATGTCATATATAAGTATTGAAATATGGTTAATCTCTATCTAGAACATGCATCTTTAGTCCTTTACCAATTGAAAATTTAACAATATGATCAGGGCCTCTTGATTCTGACCACTTCATTCTCATATACCAGGTGCCCTTGTCACACCTATCTTACATTCTTACAAACCAGGTATGAGTTTACAGTCCATGTTTGTATGTACTCATTGCTTGCTATACCTCTATGCTTTCAAATAGTACTACTACTAATAATACCCTATTATTTCAAAATGGGTTAATTTGTTCTTTTCGAAATGATGCATTTCTTTTTTTCCAGTGTTAAACTGGAGAGGGGTATGTGGATTTCCAGTGTTAAAGTAAATGTTTCTTAAAGACAATTGATGACAAAATAACCAATGATAATAATAATACAACTCTTCTCAGACCTCACTGAATCCTCTTGTATATTTTGAAGCATACAAACTGATAAAAAAAAAATCACCCCAAGATCCCTGATAACCAATGTTCTATATCAAAACAAATATTCTGAATTAAAAAAAAAAAAATACAAGAAGGGTGGCTCAGTGAATCCATTAAACCACATTTAAGACAGTTCCCTGAAATATCGTATTTATTAACTTAATCACTTCCAAACTAGATCTGCACATTCATTTCTTCTGGATTAAACACACATTTTTGTTCAGTGTAATATCTTTTGTAACTTTCCAACATTCCCTCTCTTTCTGCATTCTAGTAAATTTGATGTTTTAGATGCTAGTGCTTTAAATAAGACATACTTTAGAAAGGGGGGAATATTTTTGTCATGTAATTTCACTACTTTAAAAGGTGAAAAAGACAAAGATTACAATTTTGCAAAGAAGTTAATGAGAATGAGTTTATACTAATGGGAAAAAAAAAACTCTGGTTCTGTTGATATAGGTGACAGTTGGTCATAGATATATACAGGACAACCATCCGTGTATAATAAAAGTTTCTGAGTTGTTTTAATCTATTTAATGCGCTTAGACACCTGTGTCTTTCTAAACTGTATTGCCAACTGCTCAATAGTTATGGTCAGTAAAAGGGGAGATAAGGGGCAACCCTGACGGTTATCATACTGTGTACATTTGCTTATCTACAATATTGAAGAAAAAAAATGCAACTACACGGAGAATCTCTTAATTTTTGTCATTTTCAAAAGGGAGAGATTTTACAGAAACTTATATGTAAAAAAAAAAAAAAGTTTCAAGAGAGGTTGCAGTGGTCAGTTTTTCTTATTTGCACAATGAATGAACATACATACGCTGAAAAGTATTGTATTTCATGCCTCCATCTGCTGGTGGGTCATCAAGATTGCTCTGATGTTCATTCTAGAAGAGATTTCTGCAGAGGAGACTTGATTACTCAAATTAGGTGTGGAGAGGAGAGGAGAGGATATATTGATATTGGTTATTGGCCAAATAAGTGGATTTGTATCACACACATACCGTCTGATTTTTATCTCCAGAATGTCAACAACAGCTGGCCTGTGTTTGCATCTTGGTTGAAACAGTCACCCATTTCAGAACTTCTAACGTAATAAACAATTGTAAGATGTGTCCCTGTTATGTCTTGAAGTAGATACACTGATCAGAGAACTTACTGGTAAAAGTTGATGTATTGTTTTGACACAGTTTTATCTTGAAATATCAGTGTTTGTTGATTTTCTACTTTGCTGTCTTTGAGAGTGTTCCAAGTAGTTAATTTGTAAAAATGTAGATTTATTGTCATAAACAGTGGTGAAGACGAATTCACTGTTGTGTTGAATGGTTTCATCTAGCATAGGAGACAATGTCATTGAGTTATTATTGTTTAAGGGGAGTTCAGTGAGCTTTCACCTTTCGCAAACACAGGGAACATTGACTAAGGTGCCTGTTCTCTTCCACTGTCGCTGGCACAACTGCATGCCCCAGCCCTCCCATTCCATTACTGCAGTTTCAGCACTGTCCTCCACTGTTTAGGAGCTGAAAATGCTTTTAAGTGAAGAGGGATTAGTTACATCTTTTTAATATAGTGGAGCGGCTAAGAGCTGATTTTAGGCCAAATCGTTCAGTTGGTGATACAAGCGTGAAAAGTGGTATGAGCAGTCTACATGGGTCACTTGACAAGAAAATTGCCGGAGCCAATTGAAATTTCAAGATGGTGGCCATTTTTCAAGATGGCCGCCACCTTAATGGAATAATTCAGTGATGGAATTATTCAGTTGGTGATACAAGCATAATAGTAAAACAAAGCATAGAAATGGAATCATTTTTGTTTTGCTAAAACCTTACCTGGTTACCTGTTACCATGCAATTCTGTGTCTCTTCTCTTTCTCTTCTCTTAAAAAAGGAGCGTGTCCGGAGTGCAGCAGGGAGGAGTAATGAGCAGGAGAAGCCAAGGACCCCTCCCTCCAGCTCCTCCTCCACAGGGTTTACTCTTGGCAGGCCACAGGCCTCAGATGCACGGAGGGCCCCTGAGGGGGATGAACCTCACATCTTAGGTTAGCATCACAGTGGAGCTTGACAGAAAGCCATACAGTGCATCTGCAAGTACTGCATGTAGGAGTTGGAGCTGAGACACCTTTAAAGGTCTTTAATCTCTGTTAATAGCTGTTTGTGCCACCTTCTGTGTTTTTCCCATCAGAAGACCATGTGTGCCTGCTGGACTGCATTGCCCTGGACCTGCAGGAGATGGATATCTTTGCTGCAGAGCGACTGCCCCATCAGCCTAGGGACAGTGGTGGTAAACCTCCTGAATCCTCAGATCTTATCTTCCCTTCATACTCTGTCCGTCGCACCGGAGACAACCTGCTGAAAGACTGCTGCCGCCTCAAGCTTAAAGTGGAACGCAACCTGGACAAGTACGTCCTGCTCTTTGTTTAGGTGTTTTACAGTGAAATGGTGTTGAGGGCTGGTCCTGCACATGGTCTCAATTTGTCCATCTATTATTTTTAATATTGACATAGTGATATTTCTGTGTCTAAAGAAAATATTTGATAGAAATTACATTATACTTACCGCTCATACTGTACAACAATCTTAGCCTGGTTCCAGACCATAGACCCCGCCCACTCAACTGAGTAGGCTTGCGTCTCTGGTCTGGCATACTGCAATGAATTTGCGATTTATCTCGTCCAAATGATGGAAGGACCAATGAACGCCGGGGGTGGGGGCAGGTCTAGCGATTAGCCAATCAGCGCCACATTAACGATGCTATCGAGGTATTTCGCTACTACTCGCGTTAATGGAGGACCAAATTAAGGAAGCTGCTAAACTGGATTTAAC
>NC_065521.1:4872659-4882120 GCF_006386435.1 Epinephelus moara | reverse complement strand
ATAGCTAAAAGCTCTGCTGGTTTTCTACCCGGAAGTATTTGTAATCAACAAGGCGATTCCCTCTATAGTCCGACCGGACGGATGAGTCATGGCCTTGTAAAAGATTATGTTTGTTTCTTTTAGTTGGCGAAAATGTGTCACCGCAAACGCAACAAACATCCACTAACTTTGATGGCGTTTTCTGCGAGCGCGGCTGAGCCATTTTGTACCGCTACACGTGTTTCTAGTGGGACTATGTTTACAAGCACAAGAGTTCAGCGAACCACCAAAGGACTGTCCTGCAGATTTACTATTGGTTCTGCAATGTAGGGAGTTTTTTTAAACTCTGAAATTGTATCCGCCCATCTAAACACAAAATCAGGGAGAAAGACATCAGTCTTTAGTTAAGCAAAGCATCTAAAGACTGACTTGTGAGTCTAAGGAAAGCCCAATCAGTCTTCTTTCAGCATTGGCAGTATAAAAACAATATCGGGGAGTGCGGCAAAGTGCCGCCTACCTACTTTTGTTTATACAGAATGTGCCTTTTTCGGGGCAATGGGGGGCGTGAGCAAGTAACAAGACGTGTAGCTCAGCGTGTGACGTAAAAAGTGACGTGGGAGGGAAGCCGCGGCTGGTCAGGCCTTCTGCGATTCTCTCGTAAGTCGGCCTGTTCTTCACCTTCCCTGTCATCTGAGGGTTAATGGCCTCTTCGTTTACGAGGGCAAGGAGGGCACGCAATTCTTTGTCTCCCCAGTTGCTCATCTTTACAGTGTCTGTCAGGTTTGCGTTTCCCTCTTGCTACTAGCTGCTCGCTAATTCCTGCTATCAGCTGTTTCCTGTTTATCCACCGCCAGTGGGTCGCACGTGCGGCGTCATCAACAGCCCCTCCCGTTGCGGAAGGCCGCCTCATTCTGTTTAAACTAACAGGGTTCCGCCAATATGACTACCCTACGAGGTGGAAAATTGGGCACTTCGGATCAACTCGCCAATCCGGCTGTGTGTCTAAACGCTCGCAGCTTGCCGGCAAAATGGCCCAACGTTCGCGGAAAATCTGGCAGTGTAAAAGGGGCGTAAAAGGGGCTTTACACTCAGCGCAAAGCGGTGAACAGCACAGTATAACTGTCAGTGCTAGTTTCAGACAGATGCAAATATAATTTTCATGACCAGCACCCACGTTGTGCAAGCAGCGTATGTACTTGTGCCCATCTGTGCACCCATGGGAGTGTGGGTCTTAAAATGATGTGTGGTCAGGTTCATAGTGTGCTGTTGCTATTTCGTGGCAGCAGAAAGCAATTGTGCCATTTACCCACAAAAACCTCGTCTGAAGTCTGAATGGCACAGTATTTTCCTGCTATTTAAAGGGTGCATTACTCAGATAGTAAGATGCACCTACATAGACAGGTTCAGAACATGCATACACTCTGGTGTAAGGGACTGTACATATGCTGCATCTTTAACTGCCAGGAAAACACAAGGTGAGGTGCTGGGTGCTACCCTTTTGCCTTTTCTGTGACAGCTTTCAAGAGCACAGCAGCAGGTTGTGTCAAATAACCTATTTACCTGAAATCCTGAGTGCAGAGCTGATCTTCTCCCATGCGCTGTTTGTGTGTAGGCCTATTGTCCATGGGACAGTTGTAAAGCTCGGGGTAGCCCTGCACTAAAATAATCAACTTCTCCTCCATATTTATCACAGACTGATATTTACAGATATCTGTAGGCTGTGATTGGTTGTTCCTCATCACCTGACATGTGGTGCACTCCGCTGCATTCCAAAAGTTGAATTCTGTTTATCTCAGGGCACAGCCATCGCACCCTGAAAAATAGGTGCTCAGGAATGCATATATGCTGCGACAGTATCATTGTGGTGTTTGAGCACATCTGCAGTGCATCTACATTAAAAACAATGAATTTGAGGGCGCAAAAAATGCGGCAAGTGTATGGCCCCTTACATACACAAGGATGCATGGATGGGGTGCAGGTGGGTGAAATAATTCATGATTAATGAGGAAAATGTGAAAGACATTCTGTAGAATGCAGAAAGCAGAAAAGAGCTGCAGAGCTGCTGTCCGACTCCCCATTAAGAGACGCTGTTGTTTTTTTTCCCTGTTAAAGGGTTTTTTTGGGGAGTTTTTCCTTATCCGCTTTGAGGGTCATAAGGACAGAGGGATGTTGTATGCTGTAAAGCCCTGTGAGGCAAACTGTGATTTGTGATATTGGGCTTTATAAATAAAATTGATTGATTGATTGATTGATTGACTGTGCACATTTACACACAAGGAGCAGCGTAACTTAACTGATTATTTCAGAAAAAGTTAGTTCTGTTTCCTCTGTGAAGTTTACAACTACAGGTCATGTTATGCCTCAAACGCATGTATGATTAGTTAAGGGACTACCTTAAACTACCTCTTTTTCAAAGTGTCATTGGATATGCCCATGGATTTAGTATAGATACAGTATAGATCAATGGAAACCGTAGCTCGTAGCCCATACAAGCCCGTAGGCTTCTATCTTCATGCCCCCAAATGATAAAATGTTCCAAAGGCTCTACTGTGGAGCCTTTCTTTGGCTTGCTATTTGTTTTAATACCACTGACTTCAACCTTCCACCGCTTGACACACAGCCTTAGTACATCAGGCATGTTAGCATTTTGCTAAAGTGCTTCTGGTTTTAAACTGCATTTACTCTTTGTCATGAATATTGGGGGATAGCTTAGGGAGAGCAGTTGCTCACAAACAAACTGGGCTTATTTTCTGTGAGGAAGCAGTAGTTCCTGATGTGCCCAGTGTCAGTATAAGACCATACTCATAATCCAAAGTCCTGCTTGTGTTTGTTGTCAGGGAGCTGAGCCATGCAGTGCCTGACATGTCCATCCATGGCAGCTTGTCTTCGGTACACTGCTCTCTGGACTTGGAGCACTACCAGCTGATCAGAGGGCTACTTGAGAACAACCTCGGAGAGCCTGTTGAGGATTTCCTGCGACCCTACAACCTACAAGACCCCAGCACCTACGTGAGAAAACAGGCAACCACATGGCCACTCTGATCAACAAACACTTCAGTCTGTGCTACATGTCGACATATTTGTAGCAAATGCTATTTTTGCAGACACTGACATCGTATAGCTACAGCAGTTTTGTCCAAAGTTTTGTGAAGAACAAGCTTCAAAATGGGGCCCACATAGGGTTTATAATTTATTGAATGTTTTGTGAGGTGTTTTATACTTCTGTCTCTTTTACTGGTCATTTTGTGTCTTTACGATGTAGTTTTTACCAAGTAGTCCCCACTGGAGGTCCAAATCCATGGATTAATGTTTTTGTGTCTCTTCAGACGGTGTTAAGTGGAGATGTTTACACCAACTTGTCATTCCTGGTGGACATGATGGATGTCAGTCTGGAGCTCTGGGACAGCCCCACACCCACTGAACAGAAACGCTCATTAGCAAGGTGGGGCTTTTCTATCTTTTTACCAACAATTCAGTCCAGATTTGCTTTCTTTCCAAACTAGTCCATACCCGAGGATGTGTTATGTATAGACGAATAAGAAATAAAAAACAGTATATTAGAGGAGATGCAAAATCAGAGCACTGTAAATGCACTGTGTAATAAATATTAATGTAAGACTAGTCTGAGTGGGCGGAAGTTTGCTGCATAGATCAGCCTCTCATTGGGCGGAACGAGCCACCCGCTTAAGTCCCGCCCTACCACCTCCGGTTGCAGTTTTCAACACGTCCTTTACTAACTTTTGCGGTGTTTGATCTTGCGGGGATGTAGCCATTTTTCTGCCATGGTTCGTGCCCTGTAGGCAATATTTTTGTGGGCGTGTTACACCAAAACCTGTTTCCCCCCAGCAATATTTTTGCAAGCGCACCGTTGCTGTGGCACCGCCCAGAACGATTGTGATTGGTTGAAAGAAGTACAAGCAGCCGGGGCGTTTTTTTCTCCAATCTTAAAGTGAGAGTTGGCCCAGCAAGACCTTTCTTTTCTTGAGAAAGGTCTGGTGAGCGAGACTAATGTAAGACAAACAATGCACACTGTATTTACAAACATGCTTTATGGCAAAATATGTGGAGCATAGTTTTGGCTGACGGCATGGAGGCACGTGTGTGCGTGGGCCGTGTCAAACCAAATGCACACTGTATTTAGAAACATGCTTCATGGCAAAATACGTGGAGCATAGTTCTGGCTGACGGCGCGGAGGCACGCGCGTGCGCCGGGCCGTGTACACAGGTACACACATACACACACACAACACGGAGAAAGAATGAAAGAAACAGTGCATAGTGCACAGTGCAATGTTTAGTTTGTAATGTTTGTAGGCTAATGTCAGTAAAGTGAAAATACGTAATGGCTGGCTCGCGCACACAGACACAGACGCGTGCACACAGACGCGCGTTCGTTCAGTAAAATAATTGCCTTAGTCTTCAGCAAGTGTTGGTGCTTGAAATTGCATGTCCCAAGTGGTCTCCGCGCATGCGCAGCTCGCGCTGCTAATGGTGCTGACAGTATGAATGGGTAGTGGAAATGCGAATATAAACAGTAGAAATGTAGGAAAAATGCAAAAACGGCATTGTGGCTGTCTGCACATGACCAAGATGAAAGCCTATGTGCAAGTTCAGAGAAATAGGTCAAAGCAGTGAGGAGGAAAACGGATGATGACAGAAGGACGGATGGAGGGACAGAGGTTTCTCCATTTAATAGTAGGATTCCAAATATATAAATAGTTGTACATGTGATTTACTGTGGAAAGCATCAAGAGGCACACAAATAATTGTTTAAAAAATTACAGATTGCTCAGATTGTTCTCACTGAAGCCCAGGTGCCAGCACAGCATATGCGTTTCTATTATTATTATTATTAATAACAATAATAATAATAATAATAAACTTTAGTTGTATCGCACTTTTCAAATCACTGCTACGAAGTGCTTTATGGCACAGATAAAATAGTATACACCATCAATATAAAAACATTACATTAACATTAGCATTATCACAATTAACCATAGCTGTAAATGCACCATGCTAAGCAAGCTAGCAGCTAGTATTAGGGTTATCTCTGCTCTTTCGTCCAAATATGGTCATTTCTGGCTCCGAAAATCCGAGATGGCAACAGCCAACAAACCAATGGGTGATGTCATGGTGGTTACGTCCAATATTTTATACAGTCTATGATGAAATATTATGTTTATGTTTCTCTTGCAAAGGTTTGACTTCATGAAATCCAAGCTGCTCTTTGAGAGTTTCTCCAATGGATCTAAGTCTGTCAACCTGGTGTCTCACTCCCTGCTGGCATACGACACCAGGTGCACGGGGTTAAATACAAGCACGAATAGATCTGATGGGACAAGGCACAATGTCTTTGACTGCATCCTCCAGCCATCCAAAACAGGCACTAATCGGGCATCGCTGCAGCTGGAACTGCATTATAGGTATCAGTGGAGAACTTTGAGGCCCATGGAGCATTTACAAACACAAGTAAAAATACAGATTTTAGATACTGTTAGATAGTAAAGAGTTGATCCTATAAATGGTGTTCCACCTTCCCTTAGATCCACACGTGATTCCTCCTGCTTCACGGTGGTCCTCAACAACCTGAGGGTCTTCCTCATCTTTGACTGGCTCCAGCTGGTGCGAGACTTCTTGCGTGTGCCGGAGGAGAAGGCATCGGGTGGTGCTGAGCCTCATCGGCGCTGGCCCAGTAACACCAGCACTGACTCATGCACCACCAGCACCACTGGGGCAGTCATGCCAAAGACAGTCAAGAGTGGTGTGGTCACCAAGAGGTCCACAGTGCCGGTCACACAGGACCGCTGCCTGGAGGTCAAGATCAACGTCACAGGTCAGATGAGAATGATCAGTGACTGAGATGATACATTTTTGATTGCTTGCAGGTAGCAACTATTTAGTAATGTCATGCTTGGAACACTCTGATTACTGCCAAAAAAAACACCATGAATTCTCCTAGCAACCAAGTACAGTAGCAACAACTTTGCTATGATCTTAAACATTAAACAGTATCTGGCACTGAAAATTCAAGAAACTACCTCAATAAGCCAGTGACCTCCCAGGGTTTATGAGGGTTATTTGTGCACAGCATATGCCATTGTAAGTATTTTATTAACTGTGAAGATGTCATGAGCTGGACCTTCACCAAATAAAATGTTGGCATTAATGTTCCCCTGGATTTTGAACTTCAGGGAGCTGCCCAGAATAAGTTGTAAGTGACACAGTTCTTTACATATGAATTTGACCTGGCCTGTCTGTATCTTTAGGCACAGAGTTTGTGGTTGTGGAAGACTCATCCTGTCTGGATACCAACGCCATCATTCTAAAAGGCACCACTGTCCTCACCTACAAACCCCGTCTGCTGGACAGACCCTTCTCTGGCAGCCTTGCAGGAATAGAGGTGACATCTCCCACTTTCACAGCACCATGTCTTTGTCAGACATTTCTGATGACAGCACTAGTTTTACCACTGCCACCATTAATCAGGATTCTTTTAATCAAAGTATCCCAATCTCAAAGACACCACTTATTTAAATAGATAAAGAATGAACTGAAATACTGCTGCTGCTATTTTTGCTCTACTATACTACCTATACCTGTACTTGCCATTGCAGATACGGTTATTTCTGGAAACTGGTTTAAGTTCTATTTGTGTTACTGATCCTATTTCAAATACCGCTATCACTGCTGCTAAAACTGCAACCTGTACTATAACCCTACAACTCCATCTCCTCCTGCTCATTCTCCTCTTACCCTCGATGGCCAAAAAGTACACAGTGAAGCTCAGTACATAGTGCTACTAACTACTAACCAAATATTCAGATCATTTTATTAGCTTTGATTCTGAGGTACCTTGTCACCCCCAGGTGTTCTCGTGTCGGCTGGGCAGTGAGCAGGAGACGGCGCTATCTATCATTGACCCAGTCAATATTCAGGTGGAACTGTGTGGTAGCCCCACATACCAAAGCAGCTCAGGCCTACTGGACGCCTTCAATGTGGAGGACATCCCACCGCTGCTGGAGGTCAGGGATGAGCACTCAACCAAAATAAGACATGCAACATGTAACTGGGGAAAGCACAGTGTGGTTAGCACTGTTTGGATGAACGGATAGAACATGTAACTGTCACCAACTACATTTACATGAACAAAATATTTTGTTTTTTTCCCATATTCTGAAAAAGACAATATTCCTACTACAATATTCCTACTAAGCTGTTTACATGGCTAATGATAATGAATATTCCACTAATATTCCTGTTAACATGCAGCCATTTATTAATGTTTGAGTTTTGAGACATTAACGATTAGATACCCTGATGTGGTTTATCACATCAAAATACGGAAAAGTGGAACAGCTGGTGATTCTTGTGCCATTTGCCCGATGTTTCCTACCAGTGGGCTTGTTTGACTGCATGAACTCAGACTCCTGCCTCCTCCTTCAGCCACCTTCTTAAAAAGGCCAATGTTGCAATATTTGCATAGATCCAAAAACCTGTTCATCAGTCTTTTAAAAGTAGGTGTGTTTTTACTTCAAACCAGAAATGTGGGCTTTTCTTTTGGGCTTGCATCTCTACCCCAGCCTTACAAACTGTTTGTGAGTTGGTTTGTGTACAGTGTCTTCATGACAACGCACAGAGCCAACTGTAAACATGCAAGACGTCGTGTGTCGCAAACTGCAGTAAAACTCCAGTTGAGATTCGTATAATGGACATGTCTTCATTGAAAAATACCACATTCAGAATAAGGCCTAAATCAGAATATCCAAATGGATTATGCTGTTTACATGATATATCAAATTCAGAATCTTGTTATATTCAGGATAAACGTAAACATAGTCACTGGGGAGAGTAGGGGTCAATGTAAAAACACAACATAGCTTATAAATGGGCATACTGCTCCTATAACACATCCAAAATTTTGTACCTATTATTGCCTTCAAGTGTTTGACAATTTTGCTTAGTCAAATGTACAGTGTTCTTTTTGGTCATAAGCCCAAAATTCAGACTCTTTACTGTTTATTACACCCACGTGATACAAATGATATTTTTACTTCTTGATCAGTGTTAAAGTCTGCCAACTTTATTTTATTTATTTATTTGTTTATTTATCAGGGACAATGCATATTAATGAACAGTGAAATGTAAATATGCCGGAATTAGCCAAAAGGCTAGTTTTCATCCGCAGTCCCTGGCCAGATCTGAGGTGGCAGCCTAAGTAATAAAAAAGTTAGAACAAGTTTAAAACAATATCATTGCATGCAGTTTAAGCAAAAATATAGTAACAGGTAAACATAGCAACAGAAACATAAAAGCAGAGCAAGCCAAGACTCTACAAGTAACAATTACAAAGCAGCCTAATTCACCAGAAACAAACAGACTGCGACAAACAACAGCAAGACAGTAACAATTACAGAGCAGCCTAATTCACAAAAAGACAGACAACAGCAAGATAGTAACAATTACAGAGCAGCCTAATTCACAACAAACAAACATAGACTGCGACAAACAACAGCAAGACAGACATAAGCAAAAGAATATGGCAGGCAGGCAGTTGTTAAAGAGCAGACAGAGGCAGCAGTTGAGTATTAATGTGTACAGGTTTGATTATTGATGAGCCATGATTTCCACTGTTTTGTGAACAAATGGTATGAACTGAGTTCTCTGATGTGTACTGGTACTGTATTCCAGTCCTGCGACGCCTTAACTGAAAATGCTGAGTGGCTAAAGGCACTTTTCCTAATGGGTATGACGCACTCTCCTCGTTGCCCGGTTATTGCTTGACCTCTGTGTGATGAAAGTTCGAAGTGGAGGGGGAGCAGTGTTCATTGGTTAACTCCAGTGGTTTTTAAATAGTTTTAAAGATGGCTCTTAGAAGAGTAACCTGTTGATTTCACTTTTATGAAGTTTTTAGGCATAAGAGACAAATTACAAGAAATGGTCAAAGCCTATGCAGCAGATATCGTGACTTTTAGTATCTAGTATGGGTCAACTCCAAAAACACTGACTCCTACATTTACCATAATGCAACTCACTAGTGTCTGTCATGAGACTCTTTCTGTCTGGTAAATGCCCACGTCTCACAATTGTTGGGAACTGGAAATGGCCAAAAATGAACAAAAGTGGCACAAGGAAATTGAAAGTGGCCGACTTGCTGTTGGGGTTAGAGCATATCACGGTATAAATCGAATCCCTTCACGGTAACGGTATATATCGTGGTATAAATTTAAGTGTAAAAGTTATAATAGAAGTGTTTCTGAATGGGTTTTATAGTCCCTTAGCAAAGCTAAATTGATAAAAAAAAACAAAAAACAAAACAACAACAACAAAAGCAAAGAAATAATGTATTTTTTAGAGCATTTATTGTGCAGAATGCAGATCTCAAAACTCAAAATTAAAACCCAGTACTCTATGGTGCAAAATGTCCCCTGGGATCTGTATCAAAAGGTAATTTCCTTCTTTTAGCAAAATCCTAAATGACT
>NC_065521.1:4856348-4865671 GCF_006386435.1 Epinephelus moara | reverse complement strand
TTTGTAAAATAAGAACATGAACGTAATCAATCAATCAAAAATAATAATCTGCAAATTCATGTATTTTAAACGATACCCCTTTAACTAAAACAAAAATAAATTAAATCTTTACAAACATAACATAAATCAAGGCACAAGAAACACAAATATATTCTTATATATACTGTACATATACTATATATATATATGTATGAATGAATGAATGAATGAATGAATGAATGACTTTTATTTTCATGTCATGTCCAAAGACCCATCACTTACTGGATTATAAGACTCCAGAAAAAGAAAATCATCAGTTTACAAAATCACATTCACTTAATTTGGGAGCTACACAATTTACACCAGAAAAACAAAACAAAAACAAAAAACAAATAAATNCTCACTTCCTTTTCCCTTCCTGCTACAATATATATATATATGTGTTGTGTGTATGCATGAATGAATGAATGAATGAATGAGTTTTATTTTCGTGTCATGTCCAAAGACCCATCCCTTACGGGATTATAAGACACCAGAAAAAGAAAATCATCATCAAAATCACATTCACTTAATTTGGGAGCTACACAGTTTACACCAGAAAAACAAAACAAAAACAAAAAACAAATAAATAAATCAAATAAAAGTAAATAATAGTTCTTTCTCCACAACAAAACCAAAATAGATATTTTCACATATATGTTACTTTTCTTCGTTTATCCCAAGCTTTCTCTAAATAGTCAGCAAGTGCGAATACTTTATAATCAAAAATCCATTTGAGCCTCTCAGCATCATTCAACCACATCAAGTCTAAATTCTTACACCTGTTAAATAATTTCTGATGCAACTCATGATACAGAGGACAATAAAAAACAAAATGGAACTCATTTTCAATATCATGTAATTATGTACTCAGAGGTGGGTAGAGTAGCCAAATATTGTACTCAAGTAAGAGTATTGTTGCTTTAAAACAATATAACTCAAGTAAAATTAAAAAAGTATTTTGCATTAAAACTACTCTGAAAAGTACAATTTATCCAAAAAGTTACTCAAGTAAATGTAACTGAGTAAATGTAAGTAGTTACTACCCACCTCTGCTTGTGAGCCATTTCTAATTCACTATAGAGTGACAGTTAATGTAAATTTAGATTTTCTCAAATATTCAAGATTAGCATTGTCAAATGCTTACAATTTTGTCTCTCTCTCTATATATATATATATAATAAATAAAAAACTGTATCTGCAGTTGGACATGGGCATTAAATTTGTTAAAAGTGGCATTAAAAAGGGCATTAAAAAGCATTAAATTAGATTTGCTGATACCTGCAGAAACCCTGAGATAGCTTCATTGTGTTTGTGGTGTCAAAAATGTGATCACAATTGCAGGTTAGAAAACTGGTGCCCCCAGCTGTTTTCCAGAAATTTCTCATCTCAATTTACATAGGACTGAATGAGAAAAAAAAGTGTCTCTCCCTTTGCTTGGAAGCTCACTGAGCCAAATGTGTATACAATTGTAAGTGTGAGTGATTCCATTAGCACATTTCTGTGACCAACACAAATTTTTCTACATTTTGATGTATAAATGTGTATGTAGAGTGAAAATTGTGGCAGTGAGAGCAATTTGTTAAGAAATTTTGAGACTTGGAAGTTGGAAATCAGCACCAGCCACTAACCAAATTCTGGTAAAATATGCAGGTAGCTGCAAGATTTTCTTCACTTATCAGTCAAAAAAGCAATGGTAATCTATTGAGTGGCTGATAGATTTTGCTATCCACTGGCCACTGTGGCAGGTGGACCAAAAAGTTAATTTTCAACCCTGTTTGGAGATAAAACAAAATGTTATTCACTGAGCTCGCCAGAGACAGAGGTCAACCTGAAGAGCTCTGTTGTCGTTACCTTACAATGTATGTAACTCAACTTTTAAGTTATAACTGCATATTTTGAAGATTCTGATCTATTCACAACAGTAAAATTGCATATGCATTTCTCTGTCATTGTTATTTTCATAGTTATGTTCTTGCTGGTTATCTTTATGATTATTTTGTACACTTCACTAATTAATATTCCCACTATTACTATTCAACTCGTCATCAGTCACTAAAATGTGCTGTCATCCAACATTGGGGCTTCTGAGAGCTGCCAATCAGCTGTCAAGCTGTCGTCTGTTTGCCTCTCAGTCAATGTGATATATCTTCCAGTGTGCAGAGGATTGTGAATTGTGGAGGATTGTGTCAGAATAGCCAGAAAGACATGCTGGCTTGCATGATTGCAAAATGCGACCGGATATAGGAGAACATCCTGGTATTTTTGGCACACTATATATTGGGACATATTAAATCCTGTTCTGGCATATTAAATAGTGGTAGTATGGGTGTTGGAACACAGAGTAAGAGGTGTGTGTGTGAGACAAAGGCCACATGTGGTCAGTCAGGACAAAGTCAGGACAGTTAGGACAAAGGAGCAATGGAAACCTGTGAAGCAGGAACTTTGAGTTCCCTCTTTGGAAAAAAAAAAAAATACAGTATATGAGTGTATGTGTAAGTGATCCATGTTGGGTAAAGGTGCTAGGGTTAATTAAGGGGTCATTTAATTGCATGCAAGACTTACTGTGTTAATAGTAGGAAACTAAAAGTGACTTCGCTTTGGCAGTGCCAACTAACCAAAACTTGACTACAAAAACATCACAACAATATGTCATTAAAGCGCATCAAATCAATACGTTACACATATAGTCAGGCAGCTTAGCAAAATAATGGGGACGTGCCTGACAAAAGCACCAAATTTTTTCTACATGTTCTTCATCATCATAACTTTCAATTTAGAAGGGGAGCCACTTCATCAAGATGGTGGAAGGCGGCCATGTAAAATCTATAAGTGCCAATATCTCAGCTTCCAAGCTACTTAGAAGGTTAATGTTGGTGTCAAAATACACATTTTCTGGGTCAAGGAATGCATTAAAGCTATTAGGAATATCACTAGATGATTGTTTGTGCCAGTATTAAATAATTTGGTTTGTTCCTTCACGAAAGACTGGTGCTGAAATGCACTGGAGATTGTTTCTATGTCTAATATGATCATGCCATTATAAAGGTATTTGACTTTTTAAAGAGATTGCTTTGAAACTTCTTTGTGATGTAGACATGTATCCCTAACCAAAGAGCACCTCCAAGAAATATTTTGAGTCCAGGAATTACTCCTACCCAAACATCGTTTGAGACAACAATATGCATTTGATGAAGTAAGCTAGAGTGATGCCACTCACTCTGCACATGCTCAGTTAGACAGTTAGATGTTCAGTTATTGAAACAAACTCCCAGAGAAATTTACCAGCAAGTGTTTTTAGGTTAAAAAACAAACAAAAAAGAAAATCCCAAAAACATTTCTATTAGAAGAATGCTATTTTTGGATGATGACACTGCTGTAAGTAGCTAGTAAGTAGCTAGCAAGTACAGGTTAATAACTAGGCTACCTAGCTAGTTAGTTTCAGCGGGTTAGGGTTAGCCCTAACCAGTACTCAAGTTGTTAAAAAAAATAAATAAAAAAAAATCACGCTGGATGGTGGATTTTTTCACATGGTGACAGGGGCAGATTATTTATTAGGTGGCAAGAGGGGGGCAGGAATTTTTGAGGGGTGGCAACATATGGCAGACGTAAATATACTGAATTTAATCACAGTTTGATGAGAAATAGTATGTTCACACTACATAAGGGCAGGGGCTGCCATTTACAAACTCATACAGACAAACTTAATCTCATGCAATGTCTTGCATTTGAGGTTTCATGTGAAACAGTTCATATTAGGAATAAGTGTTGAAGGAGGTTCAACAAACCCTGAGTCTAACCCTAACTCTGAGTTGATTTACCCTGAGATGGAAAACACTGAGTTACCGGTTCCAGAACAGCCGATTTGAGTTAGTTCAGTCAACTCTGAGTATGTTCACTCTGAGTTAAGCCGACAATAAAAAGCCATCATCAATGGAGCTCCGACTCCACCATTCACCATGGCAACAGGTAAATAAAAGACAGTGCCTCCATTTTGCTCATTATGCTCACTCAGAAATATTAACATATAATCCCCAATATTTGGCTATAGGAATTATGTTCCATCAGTGCGACCAATGACATCAGTGATAGAAATCATTAGTCATTGATACTACGTGTCTGAAGCTTCATACCGATTTTTAAAATTGAAATAATTAGACCTACACATTATGTGCAATAATCATTTCAGAGCTGCTCTAACAGACTGACAGTCTGATCCTTGTGCACAGTGTTATATAAAATAATAAATATAAAAAGGACAGAGGTTTGATTTACCTCTCTTTCTGGAACTGAAAACCCAGAGTTTCCCTCATTTCAGGGTTAACATACTCAGTTTTCACTAAATCTGCTTTCTGGAATAGGCTACCCCTCTGGCTCCACTCAGTTTTCCAAACAAAGCAGTCTCTTGCCACTCTGCTGTTATCTCGTGCTGCATTCACTGCACTCGGACATTGGAGATTCCCGCTCGTAAATGTCAAATTGGCCATAACTTTTCTTTGAATTCGTTGCTTCCAACTGGGGTGGCAGCAGGGGTGGCATGGCTTTCTTTTAGGGTGTCATTTGCCACCCTATGCCACCCCGGTAGATCCGCCCATGCATGGGGACATAATTTGTGCTGATGGCAGCGCAGAGGGTGTGCCATAGCACCACAGCTCTTACATAGTTAGGGTCAAATGCACAGGACAAGTGCAAAATCATTTCTTCTTCTTCTATTTGGGTCAACCGATGATACTAATAATAATCAAAGTCAATTTTGCTTTTAGAATATTGAATTATAGTGTATTTTTCAAAAAAGCAGTTAGTGGTATATGATCAAACTGGTATCTTATCTTTAATTGTGATTAATTAAATCATATAAATTAAACAAGAACCCCTTAAGAAATTGGGAAAAATGTTGATCTTTATTGATACAAATACAAATATTGTAGGTTAAAAATCCCAACTTCAGGGCATGGAGTGCAAATTGAAACTTAAAATATAAAAATATATTAAAAATACAAATAATACAAAATACATAGAACCAATTCTATGGCTGCCTACCCCACTGTCCCCTATCTCATAAAAGTTTCCAGAGATTTTCATAGTCATGCTTTTTGTTCTCAACATTTCTTGCCCTTGCTTGCTGGCCATAGTTATCCTCTATGTGAAGAAAATAAGCTCATTATGGTTTTGTTAGAATGACTGAGCAGAAATCTTATGCAAGCACATGACATTACTCTTCCAGTTGATTTTTAAGAAAACTAATATCACTGTTTAACCCTATGGGCCCTAGGCCTTTTTGGGGTATTTTTCCTGCCTTTACTTTTAAGGTCATATCACAGTCATTATAAAGGCTACATACACATGCTCTATCTTGTTTTGTTTTTTTTCAGGACAATCTGCTATCCAGATTTGCCATCATTTCATGTCCTTCTATGTGCCTGTATTTTATATTAATTTTTATATCAATGAAAAAAACAAATCCGTGTGACTAAATTCTTACATTTTTACATGTATCTCACCATAGCAAGTTGGAAGAAGACATATTCTGCCATATATGAAGAGGGGAGACTCTCCATGATGCTGGGACATTCTTTCACTTCACAGTTGTCCAAAACATGTGGTTTGTGCCAGGCGGACATGATAGCCAGTATTTTTTCATTATTGCAAGAAATTCCATTGACTCATTCACAAGTCAAAAATGTGTTTTATCTGAAAGAAACATGCAATTCAAATCATTCATGTCATCCATTCCAGACGCTTTTGTTGAAAATCATGTCAGTACATTCCCAGAATTAATATTTTTATTTGATCTTGGCATGAACAATTATCTAGTGACAGTGGCTTTTTGAAGGGCAGGGGCGAAAAGAAAGCGTGCATTTTGGCTCCCAAGAGAGCACTTTAGCGCGCATTTTGGCTCCCAGGAGGGCACTTTAGCGTGCATTTTGGCTCCCAAGAGGGCACTTTAGCGAGCGTTTTTCAACAATTGGGCCTAGAGGGGGGGCCCAAGTTGTACTGCTTGTTAGATGGCAATCCTGTCCGTGTGGATGGGCAAGGCTTAGAAGAGGGGTTCCAGCACAATCTTTACTGCGCTGTGTTCCAGTGGTTCAGAGGAATTTGTTTGCTGTGTTTGTCCTTGTAGAGTTACGGCCGGGGTCCACCGGGCACGTCAGCGGCGCGACACGTCTGCAGCGCGAGTCCCATAGCAGTTTGCCCCCCTGTTAATCAATTACAGCATCTCCACCGGCAACGGGAGCGGCGCGACAACCCCCGTCTTCATGCATTTACCCATGTTTATCCGTGACATTGTGTAAATGTCCGTGGCAGACATTTGAAAGTGAGTAGATGACAAACAGTACAGTAAACTTGTAGATAAGCCTCTCGGCTCGGCAAACGGTAAACAACCCCGCTGGCTTCTCTACGTGTCGCTTCCGTACGCAGTCAGTGGAGCCCAAATGAATACGCCGCGATGCTACGCTGACATGACGCTTCCGTTTGCAGCCGGTGGAGCCCGGCCGTTAGACGTTTGGCACTAACTTGGCTTTGTTCTCCTTTGCTTGGAAAGTACACATTGTGTCTGCTGAAGGCAGTAACTTGTTGGCTGTGCTTACATTTAGGAGAGTTCAGTCTGTCTGCTTGAGCAGGCCACGTTCAGAGGGCTACTGTTGCAGCTCCTGCTGGGAGCTGAGGCGAGTAAAGGTTGGTGAAGGGCTTCAGCTGCTCCAAAACCCACCTCTCTAGAGGTTCCAGGGGAAGAGAGGAAGAAGAGCAGAAGCATTCTTCTTTTGTTAGCTTGGTGACATTACAGGGGGTCACATGTCACATCTCACAGTGGCCAATCATGTTTAAATGGGCAAGTTTGATACAAAGCCGTGAAGAAGAAGGGACCCATGGGAGAACAAGTTTATTTGGCTTTTCTTTTGTCTGATGAGCAAATAAGAAGAACAGAGAACAGAAGCCATTTTAAGATGCTGAACTTACAGGACACACATGCTCACATGTCCAGACTAAAGCTGCACAAATGAATAAATCATCTGTTGAGTCCAGTGGTCTCAACACACTCCACGCCTCCAGTTTGTAACACAGGCTTTCTCTCATAAATATGTAGTTTCCATGTCCAAGCTGAGGCAGCCACGCCACTCAAGTCTTTTCCTCTGACTTGACAAAGCAAAACCACAGAAATCATACAACTGTTTTCACAGGATGGCTAGTACTCATCATTAGTATTTAAGTGACTTTGACATAAAAACCTGAGGATTACCCCGTTAAATGTGCATGTGATTCTCTGGCAGATTCAGTTTCCTGCTCTGGACATCCGCCTGTCCTACAACGACATACAGCTCTTCTTGGCTATTGCCAAGTCCATTCCTACTGCCAGCTCTCCACTGTCCTCTGACTCTGATCCCACCTCTGTTGCCAGCACTGGGGCCACAGCTACAACCAAAGACAGCTTTAGGCAGAGGACTGAGGCCCTCATAGGTATGTGAAGACCAGGCTATAGAGTTGATTTTACTCTTCACGGTCTAAATGTGTTTTCAGAAGCTTTCCATCCCAAACAAGTTTAAAATCTATTTTTTTTGTTGCAGTTATTATCAGTGTCCAAAATGTAAATGTTGGCAAGGCTACAGTTTTGTCATAGTGATGGCATCTTGTTATTCCAGTGCTTATTCCTGTTCTCAGAAAAGCTGATTATGAATGTGTGTTTTGTCTCCACAGAGGGCCAGCTGACCCGTTTACAAGACCTTGGTTTCAGGAAAGAGGACTGCAAAAGAGCTTTGATCCACTGTAAAGGTGTGTTAGGCCTTTAACACTGTTCTCCACGCTTGGCAACCTGACAGTAGAACTTACAAAGTCTTTTCACCATTATTTCATGAAAACCCATATAAGACACTGCAATGCACCCCTTAGGTCAGCTGGACCAGGCTGCCACATGGCTGCTGGAGAACGCTGAGAACATGGCAGGCCATGGCAGAGCCAGGGCTGACTCTGGCTCCAGCAGCCACTCAGCTCCTCTGTCAGGGGTGGAGGTGAAGGCCGAGAGTGTCTGCATCTGTTTCATCGATGACTGTTTGGACTGTGACATACCATTGGCTGAGTTAACCTTCTCCAGTAAGTCTCATTTACACAAGCTCCAAACATATGGTGTAGACTGGGAAAGGCTTATTGTCATTATGAGGAAGGATTAAGCAGCTCAAGTGCCACATTTTATCTTGCCTCAGTGTTTATTGCTTTCAGAATTTAATTCAGACTCATTCTTCTGGTATTCATACACATTTGCCACTTATTTTGCCTATACTGGGCTCCTCTGTTTGGTTAGTCCCTGTGGATTGATGGTTAAGCTATATACAGGGTTTGCACGAGGTGTTTAAGCTTGAAGTGCTTGAATTTTTAAGGCAAAATCAAGTACTAAATACCCTGAAAATAGCCCCTTTTTTGGACCCATGAACCACATGTTTTATTTTGACTGAAGTTCTGTTCATCAAGTCATCTCAAGAACATTGCCCAGAATAAGAAATCACTCAGCTTTTTCTTTCTTTCTCACTTTGATGATTTGATTTATTATGCCTCTGTGCCAGCACTAGTTGTGAGTGGAGGCATGTTTTTGGATTGTCCATCTATCCGTACATAGTCGGTACATACGTCTGTCCCATCCTCGTGGAATACGATATCTCAAGAATGCCTCAAGGTAATTTCTTCAAATATGGCACGAATGTCCACTTGGACTCAGCAATGAACTGATTAGTCTTTGGTGGTCGTAGGTTAAAGGTCAAGGCCACTGTGACCTTGTCTGTCTTATTCTCGTGAATGCAATATCTCAAGAACGCCTTGGGTAAATTTCTTCAAATTTTGCATAAATGCTCACTTTGACTCAACAATGAACCAATTGGATTCCTGTGGCTAAAGGTCAAGGTCAGTGTGACCTTGAATTTGTCTTATTCTCATCAATCTGGAAATCCATTGGTAAAAAAAAAAAAAAAAAAATTCTTCCTTTACCTCTGGAGGCACAGCCCGGAGTTTTTCGGCCTCACGCCCTTCACTTCCGCCGGTGCCCCCAGGGAATCGCCGTGTTGTTTACAAATACTTCTGGTAGAAAACCAGCAGAGTTTAGCTATATATCACATTTTTCACGTCACTAACGTTATATCACCGTGTAGATTAATCTGATGTTTGTTAAGTCTATAAACACAATGACTGAACAAACGTTACTATTTCTGTGTGCACGTAATTAATATGGTTATCGTAGATTAGCTGGGCTAAACGTTAGCTGTTAACGTTAGCCGTTAGCGTTGTCTATAACCATAGACTGTATAAAAATAAGGTAATAA
>NC_065521.1:4855288-4856276 GCF_006386435.1 Epinephelus moara | reverse complement strand
GCGGAGCTTGCTGTTTCTGTAGGTACACATTTCCTGGGGACACCTGCACGTCTCGGCCACGCCCCCTCCATTGTGATTGGCTAAAGCGCAGCATCGTTCAGACTCAAAGCCCCGCCCTCCCCCCCCTCTAGTCGTCTTTCACACAGGGCTGCCGACAGATTCTACAATGTAGATTGCAGAATCTGTCTTGAGAGATTACATTCTCATGAATAAGATATTTCAAAAACATCTTATGAGAATTTCTGTAAATTTGAGACATACGTCCACTTGGACTGATGAATGAACTGATTAGAATTTTGTGGTTGAAGGTAGGCCTGAAGTCGGTTAATTGCACGGTACATTTAACGCCGGATTTCCATTGGATGCGTGTTTGTTGCAGAACGGCGGTGCTGGTTATCCGCTGTGTGCTCCGCTGTCCGTCAATACCCACCGGCTGCGTTTGCTGTGCAGAGCGGTGCAACTCCGCCGGAAGACATCTCGGTGCACTGCCATGATTAATATCTCCTCGTTCATGGTGTGAACGGGGTGAAATGACGTCTGAAAACCTCTGACCTGTTGACGTAAGGCCTGCCTCTGCCCATTATGTAGTTTTCAAGGTGTAGTGCAGGAAAACATGATCTGCCGTGAACACTGTGTATTTTATTTTGAAAATTAACCGGATGTTTTATTTTGTTTCTGTGCACGACTTCCTGCCCTGCATGATCTGCTCTGTGCCAAATTGCTGCGTTGTGCTCCGGCGTCCGGCAAAAATAGAAGTCCTGCCTATCTGTTGCGGAGGGCTTGTTACACCCGCAAACGTAATAATAGCCCACAAACGTAATACAAATCTGCAGCTTTGAATGTAATAATCCCGCAAATGTAATAAATTTCCCACAAACGTAATAGCAGCTGCCTACTACAAACGTAACACACAATTTTCCGCAAATGTAATAACTATTACATTTGCAGGAAATTATTACATATGTGGGAAGGTGAAAATCTAAACTGT
>NC_065521.1:4853922-4854085 GCF_006386435.1 Epinephelus moara | reverse complement strand
AGTCCGGGGCTGTTCATAAGACATTAACTCACTCACTCACAAGTTCTCCAGCAACACATGTTGCACGTGCTACGCTAAATCACGGACGTGAACCAGCTCCTCTTGCTCCGCTGTCTCTGTGCTCGCAGCCATTTTCACACTGAGGCAGGTGCGATGACGTCAT
>NC_065521.1:4823207-4853865 GCF_006386435.1 Epinephelus moara | reverse complement strand
TCTGTGCTCGCAGCCATTTTCACACTGAGGCAGGTGCGATGACGTCATCGACGATAGGACGGTAGAGCGCAAATCTCTACCGTGGGCCAAATTTATATAATTTCTACCGTCTACCGCATATACCGCGCAACCCTATATTAGCCCTATATATACCTACTACTACAGCGCAAACACCGGCTGAGGCTCACGACACACCTTCGTCAGCTGCTGTAGGTAAACAGAGGAATACCAAAATGGTGCCAACTTGTGATTTCCCCAGCTGTGGGAATAAAAACATCGCCGGCTCCCAATTCCATCGGTTTCCTGTTACAGATGTAACCCGTGGGCAACTGTGGCTACCCCACCACCAGAACAAAGCAGAGACTGGTCGTAATCACATATGAATTCACATTTCTATGTGATTGATTACTCATGTCCATGTCACTATCAAAAATCAGTCTTAAATCTTGAAAAATGTTTTCATTACTTCAAAGAATGAACGACATATTCAAGTTTTTGGCTTTTGATATGCAGACATATTTTAATTAAATGGTTCAAACATAGGCTACATAAGCCACCAACACAGGCTCGTAGCCCTGGCCCTTAAAATCATATGAGCATTTTCGTCAGATAAATGTGAAAACAGCCTTCGAGTGTCAAGCTCTGCACATACGTCATTCTGCACAGTGAGGCTCAAACATTCATCTGAAGGAACAAGAAGAAAACACATTTTTGAGTGGAGGAGGATTACGTTATTGTAAACCATGGTTTTTAAAACCTTACAACCTGCACCTGACCCCCTATGAGAGCCAACCCATCCCGCTGTAGGCCAGATGCTGCAGAGAAATCTGTATTAACAAGAGGCAGAAGAAAATAAAATAAATCCAATTAAACGACATATTTGCTGCCACAGAGTAATTCTGTGAACTGACAAGGAATGACCAGTGTGTGTGTGTGTGTGTGTGTGTGTGTGTGTGTGTGTATGTGTGTGTTTCTGTAAGTTATTTCTAACTTACTCAGAACGCTGCTCTGTCACTTTCTGACCCGCCCCACCCGACCTGCGGGTTGCTTGTCAACACACGCATCACTATTGGCAGGTGTATAAGTAAACAAACAAACAACAACAACCACAAAGATCATTATTCAGTCTCATATTACATTTGTGGGAAGTTATTACAGTTTAGATTTTCACCTTCCCACATATGTAATAATTTCCTGCAAATGTAATAGTTATTACATTTGCGGAAAATTGTGTGTTACGTTTGTAGTAGGCAGCTGCTATTACGTTTGTGGGAAATTTATTACATTTGCGGGATTATTACATTCAAAGCTGCAGATTTGTATTACGTTTGTGGGCTGTTATTACGTTTGTGGGCTGTTATTACGTTTGTGGGCTGTTATTACGTTTGCGGGTGTAACAGGGCTCCGGAGTGCCGAGCTGAGACGGAGCCGGAGCGCAGCACAGCCGCAGCCGGTGGAAACACACACATTGACTAGAATTGAATCCTATCGGCACGCAACCAACATGCACCTGGTGGAAATAGGCCGTAAAGGGAGACGGTAACTTTTCCGGCCACGAAAATTGCCATATTCATGTGTGTTTGTTTTCCTCGTCTCTCTCCACCAAAGAGACTGGACAACAAGAGCATTCACTGCCATGCATCGTCTGGCAGCCAGGTGAGTTGGTTCATTAGCGTAATGAACGGAGGGAAAGCTCTTGTCATCGAGTGTCTTTGTCCATGTGGGGGAGGCGGGGCTATGGGCTGGGGCCACACAGTGCGATCTTCGTGAGGGGGAGAGGAGGCAGAGAAAAAAACAGAGAGTTGAGCATAAGAGAGAAGTTACGGAGGGGAGCCCAGTAACTTGACGAGCCGGTATGCCGGGTTTGTTCTAAAACCATCTCAACAAAAAGAGC
Organism: Epinephelus moara; assembly: GCF_006386435.1. Taxonomy (NCBI): domain Eukaryota; kingdom Metazoa; phylum Chordata; class Actinopteri; order Perciformes; family Serranidae; genus Epinephelus; species Epinephelus moara. Next base: position 4,851,971 of record NC_065521.1, on the reverse strand, counting down.
GAATATGACCAACTTAACTGCACACCTGAGAGTGAGAGACTGAGAGTCTATTTTTTTATTTATTTAATTATTCCTATATTTTTACGTGTTATTTCTGATATTTAAATTTTCTTTTTTGCATTCCTAAATGTTCTTGTTAAATAAATGTTTATTTCTCTTTAAAAGGGTGTACTTGCATCATTATGCCTTTATTATCATTATGTAAGTTTAAAAAATGGTCTAAAAACAGCAAAATTACAACAATAATAAAAATGGTCTTAGAAGCACAATATTATCGCTTATCGCAATAATTTCTGATGCAATTAATCGCCCAGCAAAATTTGGCCTAGTGGAAGGTCAAAGTCCGTGTGACTTTAAAATAATTAAATATTTAGGCCATAACTCAAGAACTCATATGCTAATTATAACAAAACCTCACACAAATGTCTCATAGGATAAATGATGACATTTTGTATCCAAAAGGTCAAAGGTCAACTTCACTCTGACATCATAATGTTCTGCACAAACACTTTTCTGTCCATTATTCAATGTCATATCTCAGGAACAGAAGGGGAGACATTTGGTCAGATACTGAATTAGTGACTAACACCTTGAGATTGTGCTGATTCTATAGATCATCAGTGCTGTCAGGGGGACAATGTGTGTGAAGCATCCATGTTTTCACAGACATGGATGTAAACTGTAAGGGAAACTTGACTGGTTTGTGGAGGCATACAACCGCGGGTTGGTAATTCTAGTTTTTACTTCATGCTTAAAACACTGTCAAAACCAGTAGGCCTATGTTGGCATGGCTATACTTAACATGACTTATCTGTCATATGGGTTACTGTTAATTTATTATGTTGATCTGTTCTGTACGACGTCTATTGCACGTCTGTCCGTCCTGGAAGAGGGATCCCTCCTCAGTTGCTCTTCTTTCTACCGATTTTTTTCCCCGTTAAAGGGTTTTTTTTGGGGGGAGTTTTTCCTTATCCGCTGTGAGGGTCCAAAGGACAGAGGGATGTTGTATACTGTAAAGCCATGTGAGGCAAATTGTGATTTGTGATAATGGACTTTATAAATAAAATTGATTGATTGATTGATTGATTGATTGATTGATTGATTGATGAGCCAGCTCATCATTTATATTTATTTAATAAAATTGAAAATGATTTAGTATATGTGGTTTGAGTGAAGTCCTAGCAGTTGAAAAAAGCTTAAAAAAGTAATTGATAGTCCCTGAATTTCATTTTGTAACGTCTGCTTGAATTCTGCACATAGCATGTAACTGCAGTTTGATTTCTTCCCATCATTGTCATACCCTTCTCCATGTCCCCCCTCATTTCCTGTCTGAATCTCTGCTCTTACTATCAAATAAAAGCACATTGCCAAAAAAATCTTAAAAAACAATCTGTATGTTGTTGTCGAACCTGAATATTAGTTGAGTAAATCCTCTGGTTACACCATGCTCGGTTATAATTGTGTCGGACTCGGGTCGTCTTCGGCCACGCTCTGGTGTAGAGGGTGACACAAGAGTGGATTTTCAGTCCTGTCCCATCCCACTCCCACAAAAATAATCCCATCCTGTCCCAAACCCATGAAAACGAAAAAAAAAAAAAAAAAAATCCCATCCCTGATGTGGTCAGACAACACGTCATAAGTACCAGTTCTGAGAGAGAAAAATGTAGTTAAAGTATTGCAGTAAAAGTAGTGTTTGGTTCCTCTGACTGATATTATTATATATGACATCGTTAGATTATTAATACTGAAGCATCAGTGTTAGAGCAGCATGTTACTGTTGTAGCTGCTGGAGGTGGAGCTAGTTTCAACTACTTTATAAAAACTTGACTAATGTTATTTTGATCAGGCCTGTCACAATAACAAATTTTGCTGGGTGATTAATTGCGTCGGAAATTATTGCGATAAGCGATAATATTGCATAATATTGTGCTTTTAAGACAATTTTGTTGTTGTAATTTTGCTGTTTTTAGACCATTTTTTAAACTTATATAATGATAATAAAGGCATAATGATGCAAGTACACCCTTACAAAGAGAAATAAACATTTATTTAACAAGGATATTTAGGAATGCAAAAAAGAAAATTTAAATATCCGAAATAACACGTAAAAATATCGGAATAAATACAAAGAAATAGACTCTCGCTCTCAGGTGTGCAGTTAAGTTGGTCGTATTTGCTCTTTTTGTTGAGATGGTTTTAGAACAAACCTGGCACACCGGCTCGTCCAAATTACTGGGCTCCCCTCTGTCATTTGGTTTAAATCCAAAACATTCCCACACGGGCCGTGGCATTTGGTTTAGGAACAAGTTTCATGTCTTTCTCTTATGCTCAACTCTGTTTTTTTCTCTGCCTCATCTTCCCATCACGAAGATCGCACTGTGTGTGTCTGTGTGTGTCTGTGTGTGTGTGTGTGTGTGTGTGTGTGTGTGTGTGTGTGTGTGTGTGTGTGTGTATGTAGCCCATAGCCCCGCCTCCCCCACAGGGACAAAGACCCTCGATGACAAGAGCTTTGCCTCCGTTCATTACGCTAATGAACCAACTCACCTGGCTTCCAGATGCTGCACGGCAGCGAACGCTCTTGCCGTCCAGTCTCTTTGGGGGAGAGAAGACGAAAGCAAACACGCATGAATGTGGCAATTATTCCCTTTTAATTTACCGTGCAATTAACTGACTTAAAGCATATTGCGACAGGCCTAATTATGATTCCCAGTCCCGCCCGCTCCCGTTGACTTTTTTCCCATCCCGTCCTCATCACGTGACGAATAGTGAAACTGATTCCCATCCAGTGGGAATTCCACGGGAATCACGTGACCTGTGGGATTCCCGAAAAAATGTCAGCCTCTACTCTAGTGAGCTCACCTGTATTTGTGTGTGTGTGTGTGTGTGTGTGTGTGTGTGTGTGTGTGTGTGTTCGCGCGGGCAAAACTCCGCCGTGCACAATACAGAGAGCAGAGGAGAATGGTAAACGGCGGTGCGCCGCTGCTAGTTGCTTATAGGGGAGACACTCCTCTTTTTGGTATGAGATCTTCTGGGTCATTGTGTACAGTTGCTTCGCTTTCAGGACTCTGTCCGGCAGCCATTCTCGCCTCTGAACTTTTCTCTATGCTCTTCACTCCCGCCGGCTCTAGCACGCCTGTGGTGTGCAGCGGTGAAATAGGTCCCCACTGAAACACTTTCCTGCCACGCACATTCCGGACATTGTTTGGGCTATACACCAGTATCGCGGTATATGAAAAATTCATATCATAACGAAAAAAGATACCGGTTTTTGGTACGAACCGGTATACCGCACAGCCCTAATCAAACATTAATAAGTGTAAATCTTATTATTTAAGAACTAGCTAGGAGTCAGTCACCACACTACATACACAATAAACAGTCCTTCACAAAAAAATTAATCAAATCATTTAACAGATAAACAATAGCAAATTCAAGAAGTTGAGGATGTGCATGTTGTATCTCATCTTGATTGTGAGCTGCTGACTGTTTGTTCTTGCAGGGTTTTATGTGCTGCAGCGCATTGGTTCTACACAAGAGGGCAACGCCAGTTTCACTCTGTCTGGAGACTACTACAACAGAGAGCTGTCGGGTAACATCAGAATATTTCTTTCATATTTTCATGATAGGTCCAGTGACAGCTGATTTCTTGGGGGATTCACTGATATGGATCACATTGAGATAGTAACTTACATTTGTGCGTGTGTGTGTGTGTGTGTATGTGTGTGTGTGTATGCCAGGCTGGGAGCCCTTCATTGAGCCCTGGCCTTGCACCCTGTCCTGGCAGCAGCAGGCCGCCGGCCGTCTCCACCCTCCACGTTTCAAGATGGGGATTCGAGCCAAGCAGAGACTGGACGTCAACATCACTTCTGTCCTGCTGGGTAAGTAAAGGCAGGAACATGCTTCACTCGACATTTTCTGCACGGCTGGCTGAACAGTGTTTTGGTTTCACACAGTGTTTAGTCAAATCATTCAGTACCACCTATCTGCTCCTTCCAGAACAATACAGCACCACCAAAAGCTCCTGGATAGCTGACTACTGTAACGAGGAGGAACAGACCCCCCAGTCTTCACCCCCCCTCCCCTGGATGGGCTCCTCAGTTGACCCACCCAGCTTAGGACAGAGTGAGTTTCAGCAACAAATCCTACCACAAAGAAATCACTGGGTAGTGGGGAACTTCTTCATGAAAAATCAGGGTCAAAAATATGTTAGGAATTGATTAAATGGATGTTCAGATATCCTGGATAACAAATGTTTATTTTTTTTAAAAACTGGAGAAAAGATTACATGATAGCCAGGTGACTGTTTTAAGCTTATACAGCCTCCTATGTTTGATCTTTATCCTAGTAGATTTCATCTTTATAAGCTATTGATCTTGGTAATTTACACAGTTAAATACACATTAAAGAAAGTATCTTTGGTCAGTTATTTGTGTATCTAGCAACTTAAAGGACACTAAAAGAAAAAGACAGGGCTGGTGATATTCCATATTTTCTTCTTATCAAGAAATCTCTTGTGCAGAGCCAAACCAGCATTGGGCCTCATTCACCAATATCTTCCTAAATTATTTTCCTTAGTTTTTTTCTTAAGAAAGATCCTACAAAAAGTCTACATCAGATTCATGACATGTTCTTACTTTGCACCTGCATTCTTGAAGTGATGAATCCCATTGTCCTCATAAGTTGCAAGCACATGCAAGATGATCCTAATTAGCATAGTTAAATGCCCTGCAAATCCTTCAAAAATGCATGAGACTGCAGGACCGTGTGCACACACAGAAATTGAAATAGAAGAAAAGTTGAGGAAATTAAATCAAGAATGTCCAAACCAGAGCCTGAAGAGGGTGAGGCACCAGAGTCAAAACATTAAAAAACAAAACAATTTCAGTAGTTCTGAAGTGGAGGTCCCTCAGCAGGAGCAGAACATCAAAGGAGCTGTCATATTCAATAGCTAGCAGTAGTGGATATAAAATAACACAGGAAGATTCATGAGATGCTTAAAGTACGCTATAATCAACCACCGGACCTGCAAACCACAAATTTTATGCATTACATTGGCTGAGGACAGAGACTAGTGTCACGGAGCTTTCCAAGGTGTGTGTGTGTGTGTGTGTGTGTGTGTGTGTGTGTGTGTGTGTGTGTGCGCGTGCGTGCGTGCGTGTGTGTGTGTGTACGTGTGTGTGTGTGTGTGTGTGTGTGTGTGAGTGCATGTGTGTGTCATCATGGCAAAATGCATAAAATTGTAGCAGGAACTACCACAGAAGTAGTGTTGAGTGTTTTGCCAGGTGTCTGTCTATCTATCTGTCTGTCTGTGACTGTGATGGCATCGCAATAGTGCAATATGCAGTCACGTAACTTAACAAGTATATGTGTGTGTGTGTGTGTGTGTGTGTGTGTGTTGGTGAGAGAGAGACAGTGAGTGACAGAGAGAGAGAGAAGGTGGACTGTGGACTATATCACACAATGGGCCTCATGCAAGAAACTGTACAACCCATTTTGTCATTTAATTTTGTTTGTATCCAGGCTTATTACTATGTTTTAGAGTAATTATAATGATTGGAGTAATGAATTTCAGTAGGGATTCACGGTCATATCGGCATGTCATCAGAATTGGCCAACATGGTTTTTCTTATTTTGCACAATGAATGAATGTTACATACATTGTAAAGTATTATATTTCATGTATCCATCTACTGGTGGGCCATTAGGTTAACAGTTTGCATGCATAATATGTTAATTCCACTACAGAAGAGACTTGATGATCACTAAAATTAGGTGGGTAAAAAGTTGATACATTGATATCTGTTATCGGCAAAATGAGTAGTTACAAACCGGCACATCAGGTATCGGCAAAAAATCCGGTATTGAGCATCCCTAAATTTCCGGGCTAAAGAAATACTGCTATACTTGGTCCATTGATGCTAATTATTGTAATTTCAGTTACTGTGTGTCCCTCTCCTGACCAGTGGTGAAATGTAACTAAGTATATTTACTCAAGTACTGTACTTAAGTACAGATTTGAAGAACATTCATTTTACATGAGTATTTTAATCTCATGTAGCTTTACACTTTTATTGCAGTGTTTTTGTGTGGCAATATCATATCGTCACACAGTGCCAAGTATCTTTTTTTTTTTTTCATAGAAAGTCTTTATATCACAAATACAAGTTAAACTTTAGTTAGCCTACTTGAATAATAAATCAATTGCTTTTTCAGTCCACTAGATACATTTTGCTGCAAATGAAATGATTGAGGTGAAATGATCAGACAAAAAATGTAAACTTATTAGATAAAAGAGATGTTGACAAAGTTTTCCTTCAGGCACATAATTTACTGTTGGAAAAAGGGTAACAAGGACTTCTGGGTGGAGAGCGAAGCAATATGACAGCGTGAGCGAGAGCAGCTACCAGTCAAAGACCAAAAAGGCTCCCCAAAATACAACAAAACAAATTCAACACAACACTAAATGAGTGATGAGCGGGGGTAACAGACTGGGAAGGAAAAATACCAGAACAAGACAGGATAAAAGACAAGACAAACAATATACGGTAGCAAACTCCGATTGAGAGGACAATGGCAGTGGAGTAGCAGGCCAACCTGAGATGCTAACACTTAACAAAGGATTGAGTGACATAACCAAGGAAATACGTGAGCTCAAACAAGATATGAAATACAACCTCACGGCACTCAAAGACTAATTTAACACAAACTTTAAACAGGAATTCAACACATTCAAGGATGACATGAATAATAAGCTGAAGGCCAACATTGCTGAACTAAACCACCAGAAGAAAAGTATCAGCAAAGCGCAAACATGCATAGATGAGCTGGAGACTTGGAGCATGAAAGCTAACTAAGCCTTGCGAATAACACTCGGGGAGCAGAGAAAACTACAGGAAAATTTCACTGAACTGAAGGGGAGGTCAAGAGGAAATAACGTAAGGATATTCGGGATTCCAGAGGATGCGGAGGAGGGAGGGTCTTGTCCACCGATTTATCGAGGATTTGCTCCAAAGGGAGCTATTGCTACCAGAGAGGACCAACCTGCAAATTCATCGGGCATTTAAAGTAGCAGCTAAGAAGCCCAAACCTGGGGAGACACTGAGATCCATTGTTGTGAATTTCCTCCAGTTCGACACCAAGGAGATCATATTAAAGAAGGCCTGGCAGAAACAGTTTAAACTAGACGGCAAAGCTGTTCTGTGACCATGATTATGCAACCGAGGTGGCGCAGAAGAGAAAAACTTATGCTGAAATCCCTGAAAGAAAAAGGCATCAGATTCCAGATGCCTTTTACGAGGACCAGAATCCATTGGGCTGATGGATAAAGGCTTTACAACAATGCATCGAAGGAATACAGATGAGAAAAAGAGGGTTGTCCGTGTTGACAGGTCGGGGGAGGAGCGCACACTGGAGGACAGGCTGCAGGGAATGCGTCCGAAGGCTCAGATGCACAGGACGAGTTAATGCAGCATATAAAGGGAAGACTTGGGGAGTTTGAGAGATAAAGACGACTTATGTGAGTCAAAGGAGGTGAAGTTACGGATATGGTACCATTTCAAAATAACTTTAGGACAGAAATCAAAACATAGCACTAATATGGCAGGTGACGAGCACAGCATATTAAAAATGTTTAACAGGACATGTTCTCGGAGTAAGATATAGATTATTTTAGTCTCTGTATTACCTAAAAGGGCCAAATCCAGGACCTGCCTTCCAAGGAGGAACTCCATGGAAGGCCCTAGTTTTATACTGCTCAGAGGTAAAGCTGGTCATCCACCAATCGGAAGATCAGCGGTTTGATCTCCAGCTTCTCCAGACCACATGTCAAGTATCCTTTAGCAAGATACTGAACCCCAAATTGTTCCTGATAGCTGTCTATCAGTGTGTGAGTAGCAGGTGGCACCTTGTGCCTTTGTTTGGTAGCCTTGCTCACCAATGTATGAATGTGTGTGAATGGCTTTGAGTGGTTCATTTACCATTCCTTCCAACAGGGACATGGGCACAGCTGAGGGAGCCTGCGGTTACTGGAAGTACAGGTTCATGTATTCTATTGATATTGTTCTTAATGTTACCAATGTTACAAGTGTTACTTACAGAGAGATATATCTAAGGAAGGGGCAGGTGCATCCTGACTTAAATGAATAATCAAAAAAAGGGGGAAGGTCATAACTAAGTTTTTTTTTAAAAAGAAAAAAATATTGGTCAGTTATCTGCAGGTAACACACCTGTCAGGAGCATGAAAAGCTTTTAAAAAATGGGTTTAATATGTTTTAAAACTCATATAAAGGGGGCAGTAAGAGGGGAGGTGCAAGTTTAATGTCATCTACTGTTAAAGTTGCAAGCAGCGATGAACAGGCCCTCGCACCTCGGCACAACATGGGGGAGCTGGCAGGATGCTGGCTGACGCGGCAGTACATTTCTGTCAGACACCATATGCAGAAGTGAGTTAGCATATCCTTGATACAGTGCTGGGATGACTTGTTTCACATTTTGTACTTCTTCCTCTTTCCACTAGCGGGAGCTGGAGAATGCACTAATGATACATCATGTTTTTATACATCAAATATCAACCACAGCATGTAAATTTCAGGTAAATAAAAAAAATAGGTGTCTGAAAAGACATACTTCCTGTTGCCAGTAGGTGGCGCTATGTGTAACATAGAATATTGGCATATAGAGGTATTCAGGGCGGGACTGTCATCAAACCTGTGAAGTTTGGGGAAGATTGGACAATGTATGCTGGAGTTACTTCCGCTTTTGTGGTTTACACCTAAGTTTGACGCCTTGCCACGGTCACACAGTTTGACAAAAACTCAAGCTTGTAATAACTTTTATTTTTAAGGTCTTCCAGTGGAACAGACCAAGGTTTGAAGTCGATCGGATAAAATCTCTAGGACTGGTTTGCTAAAATACAACACGTGGGAAACGCCAGAACTGACCACGTAATTCAAAATGGCCACCTTCCTGTTGGGTTTAGGCAATTGGTCCAAAGACTTTTTTGTGCATCTTGGCATGATACATATGTACCGATTTTCGAGCATGTTGGTGAAAAATGCCGCAGGGGCTGCGCTTTAAAGGGCGCGGCCACGCCATTTTGCCACGCCCATTGATGGAAGTCATATCATGTGTTCAGGCTTAGACTATTAAGAAGCATGTGAAGTTTCAGGCAGAGTGAACGAAGTACACTCAAGTTAATGTCAGTTGTTGTGTTTTGGCGAAACGTTGGCCTTTGCCCTGCCCTAATGGCAATGCCGTTTGACGAAAACTCACAATTTCAACAATTAATCATCATCAAGGTCTTACGGCTTTTTTGATTAAGTTTGAGGTGGATCTGGTTAACTTTGTAGGAGATCTACACCAAAGAATAAAATATGTAATATCCTGTACTCATTACTAAATATTGGCATATAGATGTGTTCCTGGCGGGACTGTTATCAATCCTGTGAAGTTTGGGGAAGATTGGACTAGAGTTGGGCGGTATCCAAATTTTGTTACCGTTAAACCTTCCCCACATTTTCCTGGGGTATACGTTATTACCGTGGGCAATTAAAAATCACTTGAAGGGCTCAGGGGGAGTCACAAAAATGTTGGCTTGCACCTATACCATTCAGAAACAGAACAGCAAACATTACATAGGCCTAAGACTACTGAAAAATAACAACAAAGCATGTACAACATTAACTTTCATTAATAAATATTTAAAAAAGTGCAAATGCAGCAGTCAACCAAACAGAATGAAATAACAACAAATTAACAGAATGAAATAACAACAAATTGTCTGTGGGCTACAGTCCACTTCCAGTACAGTAATCGACACGAATCAATTAAATTAAAACACAACCCTATAGCATCCAATATTTATAGGCTTATCAAATAATAAAAAAGTAACACTAAATAACAAAGGCAGTAACGATAATGTGTGCTATACAGCGCATCCTGAGACCGCAACGGGTAGGCTACTGTCTGTGGGTTTATTTTTAGAACCTATCAACATAAATCAAATTAAAAGCACAGCTCTACAGCAGCCAGTACTAGGGCTCTTCAAATAGGAAAAACAGAACGATAAATAACAAGGCATGACTGAAAATGGGCATAATAATCCTATCCTGAGAACGCAACGGGAAATACTGTTCGTTGGTTTATTTTTAGAGCCTATAGTTTGAAAAGTTCACCCTCTCCAAGTCCGAATTTTTCTGTCTGTCAGAACAGGCTACTTCTCATTGAAAATGAAATAAAAACAAAGTATAATGATAACTATAGCAGCATGCTATGCTTGAAAACTTTTCAAGGATTTTCGCCAGAAAAAACAGCATGTTTACTTTTCCTGGCTGGAGCAGAGCACATAGTGGATTGACAACTTTGGCCGCGGTGCTGGGTGGTTCGGGTTGCGCTTCTCCCTCCTCCACTCTGATGGCCAGTGGACCTGCTGCTGCTGCTGGGTCCGTGTATCATTTCTTCATTCCATTTTCAATTTAAAATCAAAAAACGAAAAAACGTCTTGTTTTTCTTATTTTTGATTTTGTGCTCACAAAATTTTTTTTAGCAAATTGACAAATGGGCCACCATAAAAATTTGATTTTGATTTTTCAATGTCACAGAGAAAAAATTAGACACCTTATCTCGTAATTACGAGAAAAGATCTCGTAATTACACAATTAATAGCCTAATTAATTACATATGTGGAAATAGCCTGTGTCGTCCTTTGTTAACTATTTCACATACAGATGTTACTCATTTCAGTGCCGCAGCCACAGTGAAGGGGGTGAAATAATTGATCCAGGAGTAGCTGCAGTGCGCAACAACAACCAGCAGGTGGCACATGTGAGCAGTAGAGATGCAGCGTCCAACTGAAACTGTTTGAGAATTAGCAGTACTGTTATATTTTCTGCCAGACCTGTACAGTATACTAACTTGTTACACAGTCTTAATTTCATAAAGGACATTTGTACTATGATATTTAAACCAACCATCCGTATTATGAAACATGAAATTAAACTTTTAGCTTCTGACGTATTTATTTAGACAGCTCTGATAGAGCTCAGGATTATTCAGGAGGATGCTGCTTTACTCCAAACAATTTCACTGTATGAACCTGAACTGTGTGTGACCTTTTGCATGTGTAGAAGAACACAGAACATTAATTAACATTAGATCCCAATACATTAGATCCAGATGGGCTAATTAATGAAGTTAGGCTGCTGTGTCTCGTACGTAAATGCGCACAGCGTCTCTCTCAGTGGGGAGACACACTTATCGTTTCTACTGCGGTTGCATCTCTGCAGGTATTTAATAAACTCAAACATCTTTTGGGGAGGGGGTGTTTAATAGTCAACACTCCCGCACCTCCAACTGAAATCACGTTCTCGCAGCTATTCACCCGCTAATTTATGAGCCATTTATGAACCACATTCACAACCAAATGTATTTCCCTGCACAACCAAGAATGAAAAATCAACCATCACAGCAGTATCGATACTTTTCTTGATAGAACAGAGTGTAAGGACGCAGTTTTCTGTAAAATGTGCAGATTTGGGTTTTCGTGAGCTGATCGGTACTGAACTAACAATGACTGTAGAATATAACAAGCCTCCCGCCCCATGTGTGTATATGTGTGTAGCTTTGTATTTTGTATGGTGTGTTCTGTGTGTTTTTTGCTTTGTATTGTTTGTTGTTGTGCTGTTGTATGTTTTGATTGTGGGGGACTGCGGATGTAAATTAGCTTTGAGCTAATTCTGGTGCAGTGCATCTTTTATGTTAAAAATTGCACACTGTCCCAGTTCTTATGACTAGAAAACAATATATGAACCCAAAGATTACAATAAATTAAATGGTATTACAAATTAAGCTCTTTTCTAAAAGTTTACTACCTACTAGAATCCCACATTCTGTGTTAAATAGGCCTACAGTGTATCTTAACTATATTTACAATGAAGCTTGATTCTGCACTCCCACATCCCATTAGCCCATACGTGAATGTGTACCGTCGCTATGGCAACAAGTGACTTAGCTTAGCTCAATCGTCCGACAAACAATAACCCATAAAATTACAATTCAACATATTTAATCAAATCAAATCAATCAATCAAAATCAACAACAGCTACCAACAGTTACAGTCCTTACAACATTAGCTAATGTGTTGTCACAGGTTAGATTGTCAAAATGAAAGTAATAACAGCTTAAATCCCTGAGGAACTACCCTAGCATTAGTGACGGTTGCATCCACTCGTATGCAGTTACCTTACATTACAGTTCCCTCAGACAATATCACGAAGCACAATACAAACCATATAAACAAGTTATCTATTAAGGGTACACTACTGATAAAATCTGAAGGTGCTTAGGTGACATTTACCCACCTGAAAGAATAAATGAAAACAAACTGATTTTGCTGGTCTTCAGTGGCTTTACTCTAGGTGTAACTGCCAACTCTCGTGCCTTTACTCAAATCAGTTATGCTTTAAATTGAATGAGGGGCATCTGTATGGTGTCTGTAAAGATACAAAATCGATATCATATGCATAAAATAATGTCACAATTTAGCGGGCGGATACACATAAATACCCTATATGTCACATTTGCAGTTCTACATCATGACACTGTTGAGGGAGATCATTAGGATAATAGGGGACCTAACACTGACCTTTGTGGAAATATCATAGTATAAATGTCCTTTATGAAATTAAGACTGTGTAACGAGGTAGCATACTGTACAGGTCCGGCAGAAAATATAACAGTACTGCTGGGGCGGCAGTAGCTCAGTCCATAGGGACTTGGGTTGGGAACCGGAGGGTCGCCTGTTCGAGTCCCCGTCCGGATCAAAATATGGAGCGTGGCTGGAGAGGGGCCAGTTCACCTCCTGGGCACTGCCGAGGTGCCCTTGAGCAAGGCACCGAACCCCCAACCGCTCAGGGCGCCTCACCAAGGGCAGCCCCCTCACTCTGACATCTCTCTCCACTTTGTGCATGTATAGGTCCTGTTTGTGCATGTGTGTCTTTCGGACGTGTGTGTAATTGACAAGCACGAGTGAAAACATTGAATTTCTCCTCAGGGGGATTAATAAAGTAAATAAACTTAAACTTAAACTTAATTCTCAAACAGTTTCAGTTGGACACTGCATCTCAACTGCTCACATGTGCCATCTGCTGGTTGTTGTTGCACACTGCAGCTACTCCTGGATCAATTACGTCACCCCCTTCACTGTGGCTGCGGCACTGAAATGAGTAACTTTTGTATGTGAAATGGTTAACAAAGGACAACACAGGCTATTTCCACATATGTAATTAATTAGGCTATTAATTGTGTAATTACGAGATAAGGTGTCTATTTTTTTTGTTTTTTTTTGTTTTTTTATCCAGTGAATGCAATGCGCTTCTGTAGAAAATAGTTCCGGGCCACGCAAGTTGGATCAAATGAAAAATCAAAACCAAATTTTAATCGTGGCCCATTTTTCGATTGCTATTTTTGATGTGAGCATAAAATCAAAAATAAGAAAAACAAACCTTTTTTTTTTTTTTTTTTTGGTTTTTGATTTTAAATTGAAAATGGAATGAACGAATGATACACAGACCCTGCTGGTGCTTTCAGAAATTGTGAGGTTGTGTTTTTTTTTTGGGACCTACTCGCTTGATGCATGGCTTGCCACCTTCTCGTTCTCACGTCCAAGCTGTCACGTGACGACGTCGCATCCAAAAACTTTATCAAATGTCATCTCTCAACAACAGTAAAGGGCAGTTATAAGAGAAACATTATAGCCTACTATTAGTTTTAAATTGAAATGGTATTAAATTGAAAACTCAACCACACATACATAGGTCCTGGACAAACACTCATTATTTAGGCATTAAATAAATTATATTTAATATTATATCAGGCCCCTATAGGCCTATATGCGTGGCAGATTTTTTGTTTTTTTTTCATGACGGTAATGAAACTAATACCGTTGCTATTTTTAGATACTGCGGGATACCTTATTATCGTATTATCACCCCTAGATTGGATCATATAAGAATAAGAATAACTTTATTCTTGCCCAAGGGAAAATTCAATTATCTGTCAGCTCATCTATTATATGTCAAAGAATTATAAAGCCTGATGGCTGTTGGTATATAGGATCTTCTGTATCTCTCTGTCCTGTATCGAAGAGAGAGGAGCCGTCCACCACAGGTTTTTTGGTCCATCAAGGTGTTGTGGAGTGGATGATCTGGGTTGTTCATGATGGCCTCGAACATCTTCAGTGTGCATCTCTCCACCACCTCCTCCAGTGTGTCCAACCTGACCAATCACAGAGCCAGATCTTTTGACTAGTTTGTCCAGCCGCCTTGCATCTTTGTGTCTGATGCTTCCTCCCCAGCAGACTGCAGCATAAAACAAAACACTCTTGCCACCACAGCCTGATAAAACATCTGCAGCATCTTACTACAGATGTCGAGAGATCTGAGCTTCCTCAAGAAAAAGAGGCGGCTCTGCCCCTTTTTGTAGAGAGCGTCTGTGTTTAGAGACCAGTCCAACTTATTATCCAGGGGCCGGTTGCACCAACTAGTCTTAAGCCTGGTCTAAGCTAAGTCGGTCATAACTTGGCGTTCTAAGTCCGACCTAATAGTTACGCCGGTTGCACCAACAGGGCTTAAGCCTTCTTCTCACTAAGACCGGGCGTAAATCTTACACCTAGTCAAGAGCAGGTGTAAGGTCATTATCAAGCTGCGCTCATGCACTCTAGTTTAGATCTAGATCAACTTGATTATGGCACGTCTCATCCACCGTCTGTAAACGAGCGGGCATTTAGACGGGAGAGGGTAATTAGGGACAGAAGCAATTGGACATAGCCTATATAATGACGAGGAGCTGATTGAGAGGTTTCAATTCGGTAGGAGAGATCTGTTTGAACTTATTGAAGAGCTGTCACCGGATTTACAGTTTGTGTTGGGCTGCAACGCAGCACTACCACCAGCGTTCCCACCAGGCAGGGGAATCCTCCCCAAATACGTCAACAATGATGTCACTGTAATTTGAGGTTTTCGGGGAGGACCCCCGCCAGTTGGATGATTTTTTTTGGAGGAGATGTATTTTTTTGCCTTGCTGAGAAGATCTCTCCACTTCTTCCTCATGTCAGCCTCTGTGTGAAGGCAGCCAGAGTCTGAACACGTATTGATGTGCCCCGTTATCTCTGCCCATACCGACTGTATTTTCTTATTTGTGATACGTCTCTGTGCTGGCTATACAGCTTGATTAATTTTCTAATTTCAGTGTCAGTAAAGTTTTTCGTTGATCCTTCATGTTTTCTTCAAATCTTAAACTGTAAATAAACTGTCAACACAGATGAGAGGGGCTGTCAACTGTCAATTGTCATCTGTCAAGCACGCGGGGTGATTCAGCGGCGCGTCATTTATCATCACCGTGCTCCTCTAGGCAGGCCGCGTGGGGCATTCCAGGGGCATTCACATGGACACGCACAGCTGAAACCAGCGTAGCTAAGACCAGGCATAAGCCCTGTTGGTGCAACGAGCGTAAGTCCACTCCTTAAGACTGGTCTTAACAAAGACCGTCTTAGGAGTTACGACCAGGCGTAGTAAAGACCAGTTGGTGCAACCGGCCCCAGGTGTACACCTAGGTACTTATAGCTTGGCACCACCTCGATGTCGACCCCACAGGTATTCACTGGCTGAAGAGGGGGCTTGGACCTGCAGAAATCTATGATGATTTCCTTGGTCTTTGAGGTGTTCAGGAGGATAGCAGTGTTGTCCCAG
Source organism: Epinephelus moara (assembly GCF_006386435.1). Lineage (NCBI taxonomy): Eukaryota > Metazoa > Chordata > Actinopteri > Perciformes > Serranidae > Epinephelus > Epinephelus moara. Next base: position 4,836,227 of record NC_065521.1, on the reverse strand, counting down.
TATTTCTGGATGTAGCAGGACTCAGAGTTGTATTTGAAGTCCGCCGTGTACAGTGTGAACAGGAATGGAGCCAGGACAGGCCAGGACAGTCCCTTGTGGAGCCCCCGTGCTGCTCATTAATGTCCCAGAAACACAGTTCCCCAACTTGACATACAGTGGCCTTCCTGTCAGGTAATCTGTGATCCAGGAGATAAAGGAAGGATCCACTGCCATCTCTGTGAGCTTGTCTTTGAGTATGTTGGGTTGGATGGTGTTGAATGCGCTTGAAAAATCAAAGAACATGATTCTCACATAAGCGCCAGGTTCCTCCAGATGAGCTAGGGCACAGTAAAGCATGTAGAGGACAGCATCGTTCACTCCAATGTGTTGTTTGTATGCAGACTGCAGGGGGTCTAGTTTGTCTTTGACCTCAAGTCTCAGTAGGCGTAGAATCAGCGGCTCCAAGGTCTTCATGATGTGCGAAGTGAGGGCTACTGGTCTGAAGTCATTAAGTTCAGCTGGACATTTAATTTTTGGTACCGGCACAACACAGGAAGTCTTCCACAGTGCCGGCACTCGCCCCAACTGTAGACTGAGGTTGAAGAACTTGTGGAGAGGTTGACACAGTTGGGCAGCACAGTCTTTGTGGAGCCTTGAACACACACCATCTGGGCCAGCAGCCTTCCAGAGCAAAGTCTTCCCAGCTCCAACCTCACCCCCATCTCTATGACAGACAAGGGTGGAGGCACAGGTGTAAGAGGGGGGGTGGCTGTCACATTGGAATTGTACACAAGTTGTGGAGGTGGAGGTGATGGAGGAGGTGGAGGTGGAGGAGGAGGAGGAGGAGGAGGAGCAGCAGTATTGGAAGTGGGAGTGGCTGCCATATTGAATCTATTAAAGAACTGATTGAGTTCATCAGCTCTTTCTGCATCACCCACCACTGGTTGTCTTTTCTTGTTGTTGTAACCAGAGATGGTGTTGACTCCTCTCCACATTTCACAGATGTTGCTGTGTTGTAGATTCCTCTCCAGTTTCTTTTTGTATTCCACCTTTGCCATCTTAAGTCTCTTCCTCAACTCATGTTGCACTTGTTTGAGCCGTGCTTTGTCACCATCTCTAAAAGCTGCCTTCTTCTCATTGATTGCCGATGATTGCCTTTATGTCACTCATAATCCAATGTTTGTTATTGTGGAAACAGCGTACAGTCTTTGTAGGTATGACTGTGTCTCTACAGAAGTTGATGTAATCATTAAAACAGTCAACCTGTCTATCAATGTCCATGATGTTCTTCTCTGTTTCCAGCAGCACATCCCAGTCTGTGCATTCAAAGCAGTCTGTTAGAGCCTCAGTAGCCTCTGGTGTCCATTTCCTGACTGTGAGTTTAGTTGCAGGCTGCCTCCACACATAGGGTTGGTAACATGTCTGCAGAAGAACCAAGTTGTGATCTGTCCTGCCCAGTGGTGGTAAGGCAGTGGCTCTGTAAGCTTCTTTGACATTGGCATACAGCAGATCAAGGGTTTTATTTTCTCTGGTTGGACAGCTAACAAACTGTGTAAATCCAGTCAGGTGAGAGGAGAGGGAAACATGGTTGAAATCTCCTGATATTATCAATAGTGCCTCAGGATGTTTAGTCTGTATCTTAGCAACAACTTCATGGAGAACTTCACATGGAACTTCAGCAGTTGCCTTGGGTGGGATGTACACAAGTATTGTTATGATATGACTTAATTCTCTTGGTACATAATATGGCCTCATACCAACTGCCAAAAGTTCAATATCTGGACAACACATCTTCTCCTTGACAGTAATATGTGCAGGACTGCACCATCTCTGGTTCACAAATAAAGCCAGGCCCCCACCTTTTTTGTTGCCACTAGCTTTAGAGTATCTGTCCGATCGTATGAGAGTGAAGCCAGGTAGATCCACGTTGGAGTCTGAGATGTTTTGATTCAACCATGTTTCCGTAAAACACATGAGACGGCACTCACGGTATACTTTCTGAGTCTTCATCAATATCTCCAGTTTATCACTCTTGTTGGGCAGAGTTGACATTTCCCATGATGACTGATCACAGACAACAATAGAACAGCCAGAATATTTGCATTTAAAAAAACGCAAATCATGTTTATGTTTTGAATTTGTGTTTTGGCCTGTTGCGCCACCCACCGCCATCTACCAGTCACGCAGTCAGTAGAGTATCAGCATCAGTTACAGTTATGACTGAGCTACAGCAGCACGGCAAGCAGCATTAGCAGTGTGTCGGTACATAGCATTAGCAGCCAGCTAATGCTCCTCCTCAGCTGTATCCCGGCAGCAGCGTTAGCAGTGTCCCGGTACATAGCGTTAGCAGCCGGCTCCTCCTCCGCTGTATCCTGGCAGCAGCGTTAGCAGCAGAGAAGCCGGACTTGCTCAAATGGTCCGCTGGAAAACCGAAGATCAAGGACACAGCGACGCGGCCCTGCCACGGCAGCCGCCCGTGGGCAAACAAATCAGTCTCCAGCGTGCCGCTGTCCAGCAACCTCGAATCTGTAGGGGGGGGTGGGGGGGTGCGGACATGACTCGCGGCAGTATTTTGAATTTGAGTGCAGTAACCGTTTTGGCCACATTCTTACATACAGTGCCTTTAATGTACAAATACAACAGAAGCTGAGCAGCCAAGAGGAGAGCAAGAAGATAATGTTATTTTGCTGTTTTAATCACTGACCTAATCAAGCAGGAGAGGCGTCAAGTGTTTCTTTCTACTGATCCTGTCTTGAGTTGAGAGGACCCCTGTAGAGACCTAGTGTTAGAGGAGCTCCAGATCCGCACCAAGGCCCAAATAGACCCCAGGGTGATCGCCAAATTTGAACTCATTTGTTTATGACCCTGCTTCTGTTGCAGCATAAGCTACACCACTACTCAGGTTACACTCCTCCGTCAGATGGCGTTTTGCCTGGCTGAGGTCCACCAAGAGCTCGCTCCAAGTCAAAGCCACAGCAGGCTCTTCCTGTTCAGCTGCACTGTTTTCCATCGGCTGTGGTGAAGTCTCACTCTGACTCAACTCTGGTTCTTCTCGGTGATTGATTGAGACCAGCGGGACACACGGTCATGGCGGGCAGACATGGTGTGATGGCAGCGGCTCTCTTTTACACACTCATAACAAACTTCTTGAGAGCTAGACACTCGCATGAACGGGACTGCGTAACTTCGATAAGTAGTCATACATCACACAAGCAGTTTGGACTTGGTCACCTCGTTTTGTTTACCACCTTTATCCGTCCTGGCATGGGAATGCAGAGCTCGGATAAACAATTCACCAAGACGGATCAAAGAGGGGAACGACTTTTCATTACATTCTTCCTGCTATTAGCCAGTGACATTCATCAATGCCCTGGCCCAATGTTCCACACTGAACTTGTAACTAAATCACCAAAACCTAACTCGGTTACAACAACTTATTCACCTGTCTTACAGATACAAAGTGCTGTCACAAAAGCTGTACAAATAATTTCTGATTACCCACCTAATTGCCATGCTTGTTCCTTGGATTGTTCGGGGAGTATATTTGTCACAATTGCCACTCAACCAAGATCACGGAGGCTGTCTGGCATGGAGGAAGAGAGAGCCGCGATCGCTGAAACGGTGTACATCCTCGCTAATCCCCGGGGAGGTTGCACGGCAGCAAAACCACCACACGGATGACTCCCAGGTCTTCCCCGACAAGGCCCAAAGGATCTCCTCATCAAGGGTGATCATTGCCCAGTCCCCAGGCAGCACACAACCAGTCGATCTGAAACCAACAAACTCCATTCTTCCTGTCAACACTCTCTACGATGGTCCAGGTCAGTGTGGGCCAATCAAGAATCCTCTTAGAACAGGAGTCAGCGTCACTCAACAGAAAGCCTCAGGATTAAATCCAGCAATTAAAAAAATGCAAAAATTCAACCTTTTTCAAACAGTGAACAATGCCAAAATGCTGTGGGACCCTCAATCAAAATCCAGTCGTCTGCTGGAAGACACAGTTTTGTTCCTAAAAGTGATGAGATAAAACATCTTCTAACGGACTCTAACTTGGACTTCTTATATTTGTCAGAAACTTGGCTGAATAAAAACTCCCCATCCTCAGCCCTACATATTCCTGACTATAATGATTTTAAGAAAGATAGAGCTGTTGGCAGAGGTGGGGGATTACTGTTATACATCAAAGACCATATATCATGTAAAGAGGTTCAGTGCTCAGTTGAGAATGAGCTTGAGCATATTTGTCTTAATATTAGCCTATCACCACAGATGTCTTTCATTCTCATTGGAGTGTATAGACCTCCATCTGCAAAAGCTGTTTTCTTTGACAAATTTAAAACTGTGCTAAGGGAATGCCGCTCAGGGCAGGAAATACTAATAATGGGTGACTTCAATGTTAATTGGGAGGACAAAGGCACTAATAAGGCACTGCAATATGTTTCAAATAAATTTGATCTCACACAACTAATTAAAGGGCCCACTAGAATAACCTCATCCTCAAAAACTCAAATTGACTTGATATTCACCAACAAACCTGAAAGGGTGACGAAATCCTTCAATATGGTTACTGGTCTGTCTGACCATAACCTTACTCTTATAGCCAGAGAGCTCACTAAATCTCACTTCCACTTGAAACCAAACACCAAATCTAACCAATTAGGAATACCCAAGCGTGATATTGATGAATTTGACAGGGAAATTAAAAACATTAACTGGAACCAAATCATAGCTGGTGACAGTGCTTAATTTGTAAAATTAGAAGTAGGGGAACACTTTGGGCCTCTGAGAGAGCAGTGTTCCCCCACTCCCAAAAGTGGGGGAACACTTTTTTAAGCGGCACCCGAGCCGCCTCACTGCGCAACTCCGAATGGAATGGTTGTGACATCTAGTGTTGTCACGGTACCAAAATTGGGACCCACGGCACGATACCAGGGAAAGTATCATGGTTCTGAGTAGTATCACGATACCACAGCAAAAATGAGGCAGATGTGCCTTTTGTCATTTATAAAAAGATAAATCACTTTTCTATAATACATCACTGATATTTCAATGTAATAAATTACTTATTGACTTATTCATACTTCAAAAACAGCATCAATAAGTGATTAACATAGGGGGGGATTGAAATAAAATAAATTAATAAAATAAAAATCAACCAGCCACCCTCCTCCCCTGACAAGTTAAGAACAGTCCCTTCATAAGTAAAGAACAGTCCCTAAAGTGCAGTGAGGTTTGTGGACCGTTACCTGCCACAAAGAGAGAAATGTGAACGGCTCGTTTCTCCTCTGACACGCCACATATCTGTGTGCCGCCATGGCTCGGTTGTCCAGGTACCACTGGGCGTTCATGACGCCAACGAAAGAGGAAATTAGGTTACTGGACCTGGAGTCGGACTTCTCTGTCGCCGGTAAGCCGTTATCTTGCGCCGCGGAGCCGCCGTAGGCTATTTGACCGTCGTATTCCTGTCTGTGACCCCCGTTCAACCCACAACCAGCAGGATTCGGCTTTCGTTTCTGCTGCTGGTTGAAATCTGTACTCGTACAGCGTGCTGAATGATTTATTTTGCTCGCACAAAACTATTTTTAGTCGCAAATGTGAGTAAAATGCTCGCACGTAGAGCTCTGTGGAAAACAAATCACTGCTGACAAGTAAAAAGAAATAAATAATAACTTTCAATGCTCAAAGATACACACGTCTGGAAAACAAACCACTACAGCAGCATATTGAGTGCCAGGTGGCCAGTGCGCGCTGTTTTTGACCAGCGCGCGCCGTTATTGGACGGCACATGGACACTCACCCTCTTGAGATTGGACTTTGAACTTATCCCACAGGAGTGGTACGTGAGGCACCGTAGTACTACGGTACTCCACCCTGCAACACTAGTGACATCAGCCAATACTGTATGTAGTTTTTAGATGTGAAAAGTTCTAGACCCATGCAAATTAGTTCCGGAACGCACCAGGGCCTTTTCTGAAAAGATCCTGGTATGCGTTCCAGTACATTCCGGCTCAAATTAAGCACTGGCCTGGTGAAGATGTGGATACTGACACAAATGTCCTCTTGTCCACAATTCGAAACATAACAAAACGATTCCTCAAGAAAGGTAAATCTAAAGGGAATAATAGATACACCCTCCCCTGGATTTCTAGTGATATAAGAAAATTAATGAAGGCGAGAGATAATGCTCTGAAGCACTCTCTTAAGTCCAAGTCATTGACTGACATGCATATATTTGTGTTCTTAAGAAACAGAGTAACAAAGGAAATCAGAGCAGCTACAACTAACTTCTTTGTTAATCTCATACATAACACTAAGGGAAATCATAAACAAATCTGGGACTGTCTGCATAAACTAACAGGGAAAGGCAATAATAAAATAACAAAGCAGCTGGAGATCAAAGACAATGGAACCCTGTATAAGGGACCAGCAGAAATAGCGACTGTTTTTAATAGCCATTTTGTCAATTCTGTGATGCTGACTGTACATAATCCCCAAAGTGGTCCACTGTACTCATCACCAATTGATACTACACAGCCAGTCTTTGCTCTGAGAGATGTTTCTGAATCCAAAGTTAAGTCTATAATTACTTCTATTAAAAATTCCAAATAGGGGTGGAACGGTTCACAAAATCCACGGTTCGGTTCAGATCATGGTTTTGTGGTCATGGTTTTCGGTTCGGTTCGGTTCACGTAGTTGTTTTTCACACTACAGAAATACCATATAAACATAAGATAGAAGCCCAATAATCCACCATTTACAGTTAACAAAAAAATCAATTATGTCTGTATAGTCATGTAAAAACTGAAAGAATGAGGCAGTCTGACATTTGATACATCATTGTGACAGTCTTAAGTTAAAGCTAGGTAAGATTCTGGCATGCAAGAGAGGAGACTGTCACTTTTTGTGCATATTGGGCCCAACTACTGAAGTGACTGAAATATAACATCCACATTTATTAACTGTGGTTCTTACAAAAATATCTTATAAAATAAAAAGTAAAAATGGCTCCTTAAGCTCTGATCAATTAGTGCACAGTTTGCACACAAAAGAATTTAACTTTAACCATTTTTATAACATAACCACATCATACTATCAACATAAAGTGAAGCATAAGCTTTATCAACACTAGTAGACTTAGTTTCCTTTGTTTGAAATCAGCACAAAAACAATGTCAACATGTTTCAACTCCCTGATTATCAGTTCTTAATGGAAAGATCAGTTTTCTACTTGAAATTAAAGTGCAGTGTTTGAAATACAATCAAAGAAATAAGGCTGGATTTCTTACCAAACTTAAAGTGTCACTGTGCTATCTAAAATAACAAAAAAATAATCCCAAATTATCAGGTCATCAATATAAAATGCACCATACACCAAAACTAACACATACACTGCACTGTTCAACACTGCTCTGCTCATTTTATCATCATGTTCTTTTGTAAGAAGATCAGTTTGTTCACATTCTCTGCCAAGAGACGAGATCTACTTGCAGTGACGATGTCCCCTGCGGTTGAAAAAACTTGCTCACTTGGTACAGATGTACCTGGGACTGCAAGGTAACGTCGTGCTAACTTAGCAATGTGAGGATACTTATGCTCGTTGCTTTTCCACCAAGCAAGTGGATCTGCATCCACGGGAATGCAGCCTGTGACCTTGTATGTTGAGACTTCCTCCTGAATGATGTAGGACAAAGGCTTGGTGGTTCTCTCCTCTGTTGTAAAGAGCTCTCCAAAAAGCTCTGCCATGGCAGATTTTTTCTGGGGAGGAGATGACATCCCTGATGCCTCTGGCTCTCCAGCTGAGGATGAACTGGCCAACTGGGATTCTCTGGGTTGACCCTGCGTGATAAAATGACAAATAGCTTAGTTGTTTTAAAAATACTGATAACAACAAACACTTTCATAACAGCAAAGACACTAAAATTATTCTCTACTGGACAAAAAAATATTGCAAAGGCTCAAATATTCTGTTTAGTTTAAAAAATAGAGAAATTGTAATGATGATAAAATACATTAAATTTAGTTATAATTACAAAAATATAAAAACAATACCTGCTCTTCAATTTCCATGATCTCTCTGGTGACATCACTGTAGATCTTCTGAACAGAGGCTTCTTCCAAGTGGCGGTGGCTCTGTGCAGATAGTCCTGAAGATCAGGGTCCCCATATCTGCCTCCCAGGTCTTTAGTGATGGCTGCCTTAGCATCTTTGATGGTGGAGCTGTCCTCTTCACTTGGTGTCATGGTTTTTAGTATCATCTTCTGCAGAGGGATGATCATGGACACTGAGGGGGATGTTTTTTGTTCTCATCAGGGTTGCCACAGTCTTCAGAGGTTTGAGAATCTTAATTAGGTCCTCTGCCAGTTTTGCCTCACTGTCAATCAAAACAGCAATGCCCCAGTCCAGCTGTTGCATTGACTGCATTCACGATATTTTTTGCATTGGTCTGTAAAACAGAGCTTTTCATCTCCCACTCTGAGCTGATTTGATGGACAGTTATAGTCAGGAAACTTTCAGTAGCCCTAGAAGGTCATCCATTAGTAGTAAGAGCTACATAGGCTGTGTCAGACAACTCTTTGACAATTTCTCTTCGTGTCTCTTCATCAAGTGCGGGAATTACCGTGTCGCTGAAGTGTTTGCGGGAGGGGACTTTATATCATGGCTCAAATGCTTTTAACATACTCTGAAATCCGACACCCTCCACCACGGCATAAGGCTGCAAATCTTTGGCTACACCGGCATGACGTCTCCGTATATGAGCTGACATGTTGGACGTGTTGCCGGCAGCATAAACAATACGCGTTGCACAGTGCTTGCACACTGTTGCACTTTTATCCACAACTTTCTTACCGCCATCATAGGACACACTAAATCCAAAATGCTCCCAGATGGATACACTCCTGCTGGTGCATCTTCTATCTCTGAGTCATTAACGTTACTGTTTTCTCCGCTCGCCATGTCCACAAATACGCCTCCACAACATGCATGCTACACTCCTTCTTCTTATGATTAATGGCAGTTGGCCAGCAACTATATGGTCACTACTACTACTACTACCCTGCACCTCCGTATGAAAAAAAAGGAAAAGTTGCGCATGCTCATGAACCGAACGACACACAGGCTCCGAACCGAAACAGTAGAACTGAACGGTTTGGGTTTTTTTCATGAACCGTTCCATCCCTAATTCCAAATCAAAAGACATATTTGGACTGGATTCTATGTTTTTAAAGAATCATGCTGCCTCCTTCACAGGGCCAGTTACTAAAATCATTAACACTTCTTTTAAGGAGGGGAAATTCCCAAAGGACTGGAAGTCAGCCATTGTCGTGCCAGTCTATAAATCAGGGGACACAACTGATATGAATAACTATAGGCCGATTAGTATTTTACCTGTCATATCTAAGATCTCTGAAAAATGTGTTGCTGAGCAATTGACAGAGCATCTTAACAGTAGTCCTTTTACACTACACCCCATGCAATTCAGCTTTAGAGCCAATCACTCCACTGAGATAGCAAATTGTTTTTTTTTTTGTTTGTTTGTTTTTTGTGGAAAACATCAAATCAAAAATAGACAAAGGAGGCATAGTTGGAGCAATTTTCTTAGATCTTAAAAAAGCTTTCGACACTGTCAGTCATCAAATACTCATTCACAAAATGTCTTATTTTAATTTCTCAACCAGTGTAATTGACTGGATGAGATCATATCTGTCAAATAGAGTTCAGTGTGTAAGGGTTAGTGGTGAGACATCACCACCCCTGAGGAACGAACTGGGTGTACCCCAGGGATCTATCCTGGGCCCTATTCTGTTCAGCCTTTATATAAATGACCTGCCATCAGTATGCACTGGATGTGAAGTTCAGATGTATGCTGAGGATACAGTAATTTATGTTCATGCAAAAACCAAAGCCCAAGCTGCTGCCAAACTCAGTGATACAATGGTACATGTACATAAATGGCTTGCTGACTCACAGTTGTATCTCAATGTAAAGAAGACAGTCTGTATTGTTTTTAGCAAGACTAACACTGTATTTCACTGTGAACCCAAAGTCTATGTGTCTGGGGAGGTCATTCAAACAGTTACACATTTTAAATATCTAGGTATTATCCTTGACACTACTCTATCTTTCAAAAACCAAGTGAGAAAGGTAATGCAAATAACTAATTACAATCTAGCCAACTTTAGATATATAAGGAACTGTTTGACAACACCTGTAGCAAAGCTCTATATGAATGCAATGATCATTCCCCACTTAACATACTATATGACGAGCTGGACCCAGGTGAATAGCACAGCATTAAGGCCTATCTTATCACTTCACAAACAAGCGCTTAAAATTTTGGACAGAAAACCCAAGCTTTACCACCACTGTTACATCCTTGACAAATATAATCAATGGCAAGGCAATTCAACGAATAATTATCAATGGCAAGGCTCCCCCACCACTCTGCACTTTTATTCAGCAGAAAAAATCCATCAGCAGAACCACAAGGTCTGCCCTAAGAGGGGACTGTGTAGTTCCTTTTAGGTCCAGCTCCTTTGGTTAATTATGTTTCTCTGTGAGAGCCTCTAAATTATGGAACCAATTGCCAGTGGAGATTAGAAATTGCACCTCCCACCATACATTTACCCACCGTCTTAAGGACTGGCTTTTAAGCAATCAAAAATGTGAACACCTTTGATAGTATTTAATCTGAGTGCATGTTTGTCAGTTGCTATGTATTGTTGTAGCTGTCCTGTCTAACCCATGGTGGTTTTTATGAATGGTTGTATGGTTATATGTTTTAATGGAGCCAGTCTATTGGCATCATCTTATACTGTTGTTATCTGTTGCTGTGTGTATTCTTTAATATGTTTTTATTTTTTAGCCATCCTGTGCCTAGCTTAACATCTTGCCAAAGGACTACAGTTGAAAATTAGCCTGCTGGCTAACACTGGCACATTTACAGAAATGTTGATTAATGTGCACTGTCCTTTAAATAAATAAATGAAATGAAAATGAAATGAAATCACAGCAGACAACATAATTTGAGACCCCTGATGAGTGTGCCACGTTTCGTGAGTTTTCAAGCATCCCTTGCCCCTTAAAAACGACCTCCTGTTTTATGGAGAATAAGGCGTTGCCACGGTGACAGTGTTTGACGAAAACTCAAAAGCTTCGTTTTGAGTGTCATCAAGGTCTTAGGACTTTTTATCAGCACATTTGAGGTGGGTCTGATTAACCTGCTAGAGGAGGGACATCAAAGAATGAAAAAATAATGTTCTGTTGCCAGTAGGTGGCGCCATGACAGTGACTTAAAATTCCTCTGTAGATGTTTTCAGGTGTTTTTGTGGCGGAATGTATGCTGGAGTTATAAACTACTTCCTGTTTTGTGGCAGTACACCTAAGTTTGAGGCATTGTGACAGTCACACTGTTTGAGGAAAACTTAAGCTTGTATTAACTTTTCTCCTTCAAGGTCTTGGGGTGGGACAGACCAAGGTTTGAAGTCAATTGGATGAAATCTCTAGGACTAGTTTGTTAAAGTATGTGCCCTGGAAATGGCAAAAAATAAACCAAAATTTTACAGTAAATTCAAAAATGGCTGACTTCCTGTTGGTTTTATAGAACTGGTCTAAGAGGCTGTTTGTATATCTTTGGATGTAACATGTGCCTACCGTGTTTTGTACACGTCAGTCAAACCAGCTTTGGGGGCTGCGTCGTCAAAATATTGTAGGGGGCACTACTGAGCCATTTTTTTTGCACCTGAGCAGGAAACCCTTATAGTATCAATTTTTTTCACCAAATGTGATATATGTGCAAAGTTTCATGAGTTTTTTAGAGTGTTAAGCCCCCCAAAAAGGCAATTCATTTGGAGGAATGATAATAATATAAAAATTCCTTGCATTTCAATAGGGTCCTCGCACCGTTAGGTGCTCTGGCCCTAATAACCACTAACCACTAAATAACCACCACTACCCTTTTAAACACTAAAACAAATATGTGACAAAGAAAGAGGATATATTTTAGTGAAAGGAACAATGGAAGACCAAATGGTTACATTGATCAATGTGTATGCACCCCCAGAGAGTGACACGATTTCCTGTTAGAACTTATTTTATGTCATTGCCCTAAAAACAGAAGGGATATTAGTGTGAGGGAGATTTTAACATTCCATTGAACCAAAGCTTGGACACAACAAGCGCAAAAAATAATAGCAAAACACAAGTGACTCGATAAGTCCACATTGCAATGACAGAACTGGGCATTATAGACTGAGTAGGATTACATTCATTACTCTATCCTACACTCCGTATACACAAGGATAGACTATATTTTATGACTGCAGCAGATAGAGTTAGAGCAGAAGAATGCACGATAGGTGTAGCAGATTTATCAGACCATAGTGCCCTTTATCTGACATTAAACCTAAACATTAGGAAAAATGTCACAACTTGGCACATGAATGTAAGTATACTAAACGATCCAAGATTAGTAGAGGAGATTAAAAAGGAAATAAATCAATACAGAAAAGGAAATGACAATGGGGAAGTAGATTCTACTATCCTTTGGGACGATATGAAGGCAGTCATTTGTGGTAAACTAATATCTCAGATGGTATATCTTAACAAAAAGATTAGATTAATATCAGAAAAAGATCAGAGAAGTCAAACTTCTGGAACAACAACATAAAATCTCGAACGACTCAGGATTACTAAACCAATTAAGGTATAAATTTATTTATCGCTGAAAAAGAACTGGGAGAGGCTATTAAAGGACAAAAACCAAGCAAAACCCCAGGATGTGATGGCCTACCAGCCGAATTTTTAAAAAGGAGAATTTAAAAAGGAACTCTAAAAAAAAGGCAAAATTCCCCCCTCATGGAAAGAGGCCATGATTACACTAATGTACAAGGACAAATAATTTTGGGGAAATTATAGACCCATACCATTCTGAATTGTGATTATAAGATTTATACATCCATTCTTTCTAAAAGACTTCAATCAATCAATCAATCAATCAATCAATTTTATTTATAAAGCCCAATATCACAAATCACAATTTGCC
>NC_065521.1:4819231-4823093 GCF_006386435.1 Epinephelus moara | reverse complement strand
AGCAGCAGGAGGCATCTGGCAGGACCACGGCAGCAGCACAACCACACACGTCACGCTGTCCAGGCACCGCTGCGATACGAGTTAAAGACTTGAGACCTTTATCCCAGAACTAATAGACGTGGGCCAATCAGGCTTTATTAAAATCCATCAAACGCAAGTCAGTATAAGAAGGACACTACATACAACTGATGAAGCACAAAGAAAAGAAGAAAGTGTAGTATTACTTAGTTTGGATGCAGAAAAAGCCTTTGGAAGTTTTTATATCTCTGTTTGGAAAAATTGGTTTTAATACAGACTCAGTAAACTGTATTAAAACACTATATCAAGATCCAAGGGCGAGAATCAAAATGATTGGAAATTTTACCAGTTGGTTCAGACTGGGAAGACCTGCCAGAGAAGAATGTTGTCTTTCACCCACCCTATTTGTGCTCTTTATTGAACCCTTGACTCAAGCAGTTAGACAAGAGAAAAGCATTGAAGGAGCAAGGGTGAAAGGCACAGAACACAAAATAGGGTTATTTGCAGATGACGTCCTAATCAGTTTAACCTCTTTAACTCCGTTCGGACGCCGGCGTCTGCGCTCCCTCCCTCCTCTGTTAAATGGGATCTCACAAGCGCACTACGTCATCATACCATGTGATGCTTGGCATCGTTTTTTTTTTTATTCCTTATGGTTTTTGCACCAGAGCAACCTAAATACATGAAGTCCAAAATCGCGATGAGTGGTGACAAGCCATGTCATGCCGTTTTTCGAGGGGAAAAATTAAAGGATTACTCGCGATCTCATGCCGAGCTGTCAGTGGACACGTAGCTGGTTTTTAAAAGGTAAGAGTCTCACTCCTACCACTATTTTTGGCTGAGATATACCGCCTAGAAAGTAGGATCACAACTTTCACGTTTCATATGGCTTTATTTGGTGATATTTTATGGTCTTTCTGTGTCATAAACATCAGCTATCATAATCAGGCCTGATTTCAATAAGGTACGATATTTGAAGCTGACTGAGTGTTGTTTGATCACTGATAGTACTGTTTTGACGCAGAGTGAGCGTCATTTGGAGCTCCGCCTGGATCTTTTCATGGAAAAAACACTGTAGAATGGTGATACTTTGAGCAATTTTCTTCAAACTTGAAACAAATGTTCATTGATAGTGTGCCTACAGCCCCACAGTGTCGCCCATTACTCTGTCTCTGTATCACCTAGAGTGTTTCTAACACTTTCACAAGAAACTTCAGAGAGTTTGCTTTCTGGCAAGACCTCATGCATGCATGTAGTCAGAGTGGTTCAGAGGCTACAGTCATTTTAATTTGGGTATGTCATTTTAGGCGTTTTCGCTACAAAATGGGGGTTGAGTGCATTAAAACCACCAGATTTCTGTCTTCCCACATTATGGATCTGTTAGAATCATACAACTGTTATTCAGGATACATTCAGGATATTCAGCTGCTTTAGGTTCCCGAAGGCAATCCTCCCTGGAACTGTGCGCAGAGCTGCGGCCGGCCTTAGAGCGCGACACGGCGAGGAGCCATGCACTGCCTGTATCCATACAGGTGCTGACTACACTGGGGTTCCTAGCAACAGGAGCATTCCAGAGGGAGCTGGCCGACCGATCGGGACTGTGCCAGTTGACCCTGAGCCGAGCCATGCCAGCTGTGTGGGTCAGAATTATCCGCATGTCAGCCAGGTATATCACATTCCCATACAATGCAGCTGAGCAGGCCAACATTAAAGCACAATTTGCAGCGACAGCCGGTTTTCCTAATGTAATGGGAGCTATCGACTGCATACACATTGCTATAAAAGCGCCATCACAGAATTAATTTGTTTATGTCAACAGGAAGCATTTTTATTCGATCAATGCACGCCAATGATCAATTCGATCATTATGTGATGCGCAAATGCAATTAACTAACATTGTGGCGAGATGGCCTGGTTCAACGCACGATTCATACATTCTGAGTAACAGTATGGTTGGGAACAGACAACTAGCTGGCACTGTGTGTGTGATGGGTGGCTTCTTGGTGGGTAAATAATTTATTTGTTGAATTGTCTTAATATCAATCCCCCTGATGCGAATTGAGCATGTGCACCCCCAAATATTATCCTGTCTTCACAGCATCAGTACTAGTCAGTGGTTAAAGTGACTTGCTGTATTTTGCTGGTTAAACTACAGCTTCAGAGCTTTCTAACAAACCCTTGATTGCCTCTGTGTGTTAAGTACTCATGTCAATTAACCCGTGCGTAAAGTGTGAAATTTCTTAATCATCCTCACCTTTTCCCCGGTGCACTTCTGCATTCATTCATGAACATTTATGCATGAACTTCCTTTAAGATTAAAGGGCTGTGAGCAGGCTATTGTATGACCCGTATGAACACATTTGATGTAGGTTACACAAATTTACAGGTATTTACCTTGGGGGTAATCCGAGTCACCCACATGTGCTCCCACCACCCCTGAGAGAGCAGTGTCACCCACAATTGCGGCGACTCTCTGTTCAAACAGGGTGAGCTCCTCCTCTCCTGTCCCCCCACCTGTTTTAGCCACATTTTGGCGGTGGGCAGCCGTCCTCCGCTTCACATCCACTTTAATGTTGGACCACTTCTTTTTTAATTCAGCGTGTGTACGCTTTTCTGTCCCCACAGCATTGGCAGCCTCACACACACTCTCCCACTCACTCCTCTTGCCTTTAGTATTGATGCCGGAGGACAGCGTGCCAAAAAGTACATTTTTGCGCGCCTCCACTTCAGTGAGTAGCGTCTCCAATTTGCATTCTGTGAAGTTTTTCTTTTTTCCCGTCTTACTCATTCTTTTGTTTTAGTTTTCTGAACGTGCAGAGAGGGGAATCTCAGGTGCAGGGTCCATTTAAATATGATTTGCATATTTAAATGGGGGCGTGGACAGGGAGGGGTCGGGTACTCCAGCATGTGCGCTCAATTCCACGTTGATTGAGATGTACAAAGGTAATGTGCTTGGATTTATGCATACGCACAGATTCATACATCTGGATGTTTTTGTGCGTACGACGTTTTCTGGATTTAAGCGTATGCCATGTTTCAGTAGAAAGAAATAAAGCCAGATTTTCCTCATGAGCCAAACAGAGTGATTGAGACGCTGTGCAGCGCATACAGGAACAAAACAGGTAGAGTGGTATCAGCACTTCATCAAGGACTAGTGATGAACAGAGGAATCTCCATACTCTGTAGGCATGCTGGAGACTTTGTGGTGGTAAAAAATGTATATCATACTCTTGTTTTTTGGGGTTGTCAGAAAATGTAAAATACTGGAATGATTGAACCTAAGGCAATATTGAGATATGCAATACCGAACACATGGGAGGTCTTATACCTAAGCAACCTGACAAGAAAAACTGTTCAACCTAAGGATCAATACTTAATCAAAATCCTTTTAGCGGCAACGAAGAAGGCTATTACCAGGAAATGGCACAAAGAAGATCCACCTTCTCTAAGTGATTGGAAAGACATTGTTGAGGAGATATGACATTGAAAGACTCACTGATTTACTGAGACTCCAAATCTTAGAATTCACAGAAAAATGGACCAGATGGACTGAAAGTAAGGGCCACTGCAGAGACACCATCTGAATCTCTTGATGGTCATGACAAACATGTGTTTCAGGTGACCACTAGGATGAGTACTGTAGTGCCCAATGTATTTGTAATGTACGTCAGTTACACACCAGTTTTGCTTTGTGTTTGCAATAAAATTTAACTAAAAAAAAAAAGAAAAAGGGTAATAAATAGCAGTATGTCACAATATATTTTATTGCAATAATCAGCATGTTTAAAATTGCAATAATATTGAATCATGACTTAAAAGGATAGTGCACCCAAAAATGAAAATT
>NC_065521.1:4817563-4818731 GCF_006386435.1 Epinephelus moara | reverse complement strand
CAGACCTATGTCTCAACGTTTAGTTTCACCTAACATTGTAACTTGTTTGTAACAAACATCCAACATATGTTTGTGGTCAGACAAACGCAAGGAAATGCAATGCAAATTTATTTGTATAGCACATTCTTTTCTTTACATAGAGTGCAAGAAACAACACAGGGATTAACATAGTAAGCACATGGCAATTCAAACAAAGTATTAAAAAAGCAATCAGAAACAAAATGTAAATCAAACTAGTGTCACAGAAACTAGGCGTATTGATCCAGCGGGAACTATACATCGATGCTCACACGCTACTCATTTCGTGTCTATATCTTTGAAAATATACGTGACAGCCGAGCTAGCGGGTTTTTACACAGAAACAGCTGGACAAGTGATGAGCAGCACAGCAGAGCGGAATGACAGACAGTAATAGGAGTGTGGTGTGGTGTTATTTTTCACCACTCGATAAAGTCACGGCAAAATGTACAATATGTGATAAGAAGGTTGCACACAGCAGCAACACCAGCAGCCTATTTAAACATTTAAAAAGTACACACCCCGAAAGTCACAATGAGCTTGAAAAACGACAAGGGGAAACAGAGAAAGACAGGTCTGCTGCTGCTGCACCACCCGCTGTCCGGCAAAAGACCCTACATGAGAGTTTGCAGAAAGGAAAAGTATATCCAGGTACAGGTGAATTCTTCAACATCGAGACCATAATCTAATGATTTTAGCAGGTCAAGAGGGTAATTTTAATTAGGAGAAATCACCATGGAACTCCTCTATTTAACATTGTTTTTGGTAATAATCATGCAAATTCTAACTCTAGAATTTGCATATACATTTAGGAGTCCAAACAGTGGATTAAGCCAGGTTGAATTTACTATGAGGATAAATTAGTGGCAAAAGTTTCTAGGAGGATGTGGGTAATTTTGTTTTTTTATGCCACAAAAATAAGTGTTTCTATTTATGAGGGGAATATGTATGTATATACAGTGGTGTGAAAAAGTGTTTGCCCCCTTCCTGATTTCTTACTTTTTTGCATGTTTTCCACACTTAAATGTTTCAGATCATCAAACAAATTTAAACATTAGTCAAAGATAACACAAGTAAACACAAAATGCAGTTTTGAAATGAAGGGTTTTATTAATGAGGAAGAAAAAAATCCAAAGCTACATGGCCCTGT
>NC_065521.1:4811909-4816733 GCF_006386435.1 Epinephelus moara | reverse complement strand
GATCAACCACAGTTATCTTTTAACAGGAGCTGGGGGGCAAACACTTTTTCACACAGGGCCATGTAGCTTTGGATTTTTTTCTTCCTCATTAATAAAACCCTTCATTTAAAAACTGCATTTTGTGTTTACTTGTGTTATCTTTGACTAATGTTTAAATTTGTTTGATGATCTGAAACATTTAATTGTGTTTCACACCACTGTGTATATATATATATATATGTCATACTAGTCCAGGGTTTTGCTTTTTACAAAATATCTAATAGGGCTGCATGATCTGATCATTTGAAGCTTAAAAAAAGAGATATTGCAATATTACTCATAATTATTGGGAATTGTCATTTTTACATCACAGTTTTATTTTTCACTGAAAAAAGCCTGTTCAAATCATTATGATTAAAACATTGTTTTTAATCTGTGACATGTTTTCTTACATCTGGAGAATATAATATAATTCATATTTTATCACTTCATGATAAAACTGTTTTTCACAAGTTATACTTAAAAATAATTGCAGTTTCTTGCAGGTTTGATATTGCACTTGGCCATATTGTGATTTCAATTATTTCACATTTAATTGTGTAGGCCTTGTATCTAATCAAATCCTTAACAAACATCTTATACAGCAAAAACAATTCCTCTTCCCTTTTGTTTTTTGAAAACGTTATCCTTTTCAGCTGAGTCCCAAAGAGCCCAAGAGATGACAAGGAGCCTCTCCCAGATGATTGTGAACGACTTGTAACCGGTTTCAATGGTTGAGGATCAACGTTTCCGTCATTTTATGAAAGTGGTGGATTCTCGTTACCAGTTCCCAAGTCGGAAATCCCTGGTGACAGGTGAAATTCCAAAACTATATGAACAAGTAAAAAAAACATTGAAAGACTCCATACAATCAGCAGGCAGCCTGGTTTTAACAAGCGATATGTGGACTGCAAGAACCACTGAAGCTTATTTGACTGTGACAGGACACTTTATTGATAAGGACTGGCAGATGCAGTCCTACAATCTTGCAACATACCATGTAGCTGTACAACACAGAGCAGACAATATTTCTGAACTCCTCACATAAATAACTGATGAGTGGAGCATCAGCAGCAAGATCCATGCTGTTGTTACAGACAATGGAGCAAATATGGTCTCAGCTGTGCGGAAAACTTGCTGGAAACACATTCTGTGCTTTTCACACACACTCAACCTCATTGTGAAGGACTTAGTCTCTATATACAGACTCTACATTCAGTGAATGTAGAGTCTGTAGGCAAACCCCGGAGATCTTGCCTCCAGAAGAAGAGCGGAAGAGCCCTGGTTTCCGGTTGTAGGCTGTTTGTAGTCCGCGTGATATTGATCAATCACGTTTGAGCCTGCTGCAGTTGTTGCCAGGTTAAACGGTCCGTGCGGTGAACTAACGAGGCAGAACATAATTGGCATCACTGCAAACTCTGAATCCATCGCAATGGTTCAGCATGTTTACTTATATATAACGGAAGTCGGAAAGGGAAATTTGCCTCCTCAAACCGGAATGCCAAACAATCGGGGGTCTGCCCCCAGAGGCTGTATCGCCGTCTGCCGGAAGTCAGACGCCGAATACAGCTGATGGGTTCCAAGAATGTGAAGGACTCCATTAAGGCGTCCTAAGTCCATCTTGGAGAAATGTGGTGCTATTGTTCAGTTCTTCCATCACAGCACCAAAGCAACTGACAAACTAAAAGAAGTACAAAGTCATTTGCGATTCCAATAGCACAGACTAATCCAAGCAGTGGATACGCAATGGAATTCAGTGTTGTACATGCTTGAGCGACTCAATGAACAACAACAAGCTGTCACAACAGCACTTTGTCTTCTTGGGAGAACCACCTTGTGCCTGAATGAGGGAGAATGGTCCCACATTAGCCAAGCCATTGAAGCCCTCAGGCCTTTTGAAGAGGCCACTAAGGAGGTTTCAGCAGAGCACTACGTAGCCATTTCCAAAGTCATTTCTTCTGGTTTCTCTTCTCCAACGAGCAACCTCATCTGCTGGGCAGAGGGGTAACTCTCTGGCTTCACAGCTTTCAGCACAATGCAAGCGGCGCTTTCAAAACATTGAGCACAACCACACTCTTGCAGCCAGCACTTTTTTGGACATTTGATTCAAAAACATTGTCTTCTGTAATACTGGAATTGTGGAAATGATCAAATCGAGGATAATCAGTGAGATGCAAGCCCTGGGCAGCTGTGAGTGTCAGGCAACCAGCAGTGAAGCCTCTGCTACTGCATCAACCAACTCCATGACAGCAACCATGTCATTGACACAAGGGTCACCTGCTGCAAACACTGAAAGTAGTGATGCAATGTGTTCAATGTCCAAAGGAGGATCATGGCAGGAGTTTGACACTCGTGTTATGGCTTCTCAGAGCAGTCCCACAGCAAACACAGATACATTGAAATGCGCAGATACATGAAAGAAAAAGTGATACAAAGGAGCGAGGTCCCTTTGTTTTGGTGGAAGAAAAATGAGAATGCATTTCCACTGCTGGGCAAAGGAGCAAAAAGATACCTTGGAACTGTTGCAACCTCTGTTCCACCAGAGAGGCTGTTTTCCAAGGCAAGAGAGACAATTAGTCAGAGGCGTAATCGGCTTAAAGCTGAAAATGTTAACATGTTACTGCTCCTCAACACCAACCTAAAACTTGAGTAAAATGTAGAGCTATACCTCCTGAGAGGCATGATAGTATAGGAAAGTGTATATTTTTTCTGCTAACTGTGCCATTACTTATTAAATGTGCTTTGCAAAGTGTTAGTTGTTATTTCAAAAGATACTTTGCTTTTTCGTGTAAGCTTAAGACAACGAAATGTTTTTTAAGTCTGCCTCTTGTTTCTGCTCCACTTCAGTGAGAAGTTATGGATCACAGTGTTACAGACATGTCTACTTCAACATACAAGTTTTCACAGCATTGTTATGATGTAATGAGTTTTGTTGGTAGTTTTCACCTACCTTACATCTAAGTAATTGTTACAGACCTGGTGTTTGGATTTGTGCCAGTGGTCAAAAGGCCAATTTGGTGCTTTAATAATCAAAGTGAAGTAACTTATATGTTAAGGTCTCTCTGTATAGGACTCCCTCTTTTGTTGTTAATAAATATGTTTAAAAGGCCAGTCATATATGTCATTTTTCATGTGATTTGCCTTTAAGTGTAATTACATTTTGACTTTAAAAAATAACCGATAAGAAATGATCGGTATCGGTATCGATGAAATTGAAAGAAAAAGTATCAGTATCGTATCGAATCTGAAAAGTGTGGTTTCGCCCATCCCTAGTCTGAGGTGAGCTTCTTTTCCAGAAGTTTTATCTTCAATTCAGTCTCTTTCTGCTGAAGCAGCATCAGCTTGAGCTGCTCTTCAGCCAATTCAATTTGTCTCACCGCCCTTTCAGTCTCCATTCTCAGGAGCTTTTCATAGGCGTCCTCCATCTCAGCATGCCTCTTCCTCCTCCGTCTCTCTGGCTCTGGCCCACGCACCTCCATCGCTAGCCTGCTAGCTACTTAACATGCAAGTCAATGGAGCCACGTTAGCTACCATTAGCATGACCTCGGCTCAATTAGAGATCGGTACGCCCATGTTTTAAGTAAGTGACAATTCAAACAGCTGGCTCACATGAGATGGTGGGTGGCCTTCGTATGGTATTAAAAACGCTACACATTCGATAACGGTAAACTTACATTTTGATGTGAAAGCTGTGCTACCAACTGCTCCTTTCGTGAAGTAGTCCGCCATGTTTCAGATCTGGGGGCGGAGTTGTGACAATTGGCAATCCCTATCCAGTCAGATTGGGATCAAAGTGATCCACCCTGCCAATGTTTTGAAATACCCAGATGAAGTCAGCAGGATCACCTTGATCCCTGACTGAGAAAAGGAGGATTTCATTATCTGGATTATTCTGACCCAGATTACAAGTTTTGAAATACTGCCCCCTGGTGATTTCCTTCTCTTTAAGCAAC
This sequence comes from Epinephelus moara, assembly GCF_006386435.1. Taxonomy (NCBI): domain Eukaryota; kingdom Metazoa; phylum Chordata; class Actinopteri; order Perciformes; family Serranidae; genus Epinephelus; species Epinephelus moara. Next base: position 4,812,762 of record NC_065521.1, on the reverse strand, counting down.
ATCCTAAATGATTGAGTTGTTTTTTTTTCCCACCTGGACCTTTATGCTCTTTTATTACTCCTCTAATCATCACACTGTAATGTGTGACAGGCTGTTATGCTACCGTAACTACTGCACATTCATATATATGTAGTTTTTTGTGGAGCCGCAAGAGTCACGTAGGTTAACATTCTCAAAAGTTTATGACAAAATGACTTGATGACACTGACTCCTGTGTTTGCAGGTGAGAGAGGAGAGGGAGAGTCGCTGTGCTGCTGCCAGAGGAGCCACTGAGTGGGTTCCCTCTTGTTTGAGTAACGTGTGATAAAATGAAAGCAAATGTGTCTGAGCTGTTGAGCTGCTGAGTATTCAAAGGCTGACCAATACACAGTCAGCTTTTATATTTTCAGGGGATTTGCTGATGATAAGAAAAACATAGAATAACACCAGTTATTCTTGGAGTGTCTGGTTTAGAATTGGCAGGGCTTTGAGTGGTGGCTTTGGTTGTATGCGCTTGTCCTGTGAGAGTTGTAGGCAGCAGAGGTTCTGCCTGCTTTGCTCCAGCCTTTTATAATGTTTTGTTTAATTTAATGTTAGCTAAGTACTGACATGTAGTCATCAGTAGCATCAGTACCACAAAACCTGTCACTCATCAGCCTAGTTCATCTGGCCCTTCAGTTGAATATGAATGGACTGTAATATCAATCAATCAATTTTATTTATAAAGCCCAATATCACAAATCACAATTTGCCTCACAGGGCTTTACAGCATACGACATCCCTCTGTCCTTATGACCCGGTAGATCACGGTAGAAACCTCAGGAAGAGCAACTGAGGAGGGATCCCTCTTCCAGGACGGACAGACATGCAAGAG
>NC_065521.1:4803260-4811470 GCF_006386435.1 Epinephelus moara | reverse complement strand
GCAATATTACGCAGATGAAAAAATGCAGTCCGTGAGGTTTGTTTTAAATGAGAATTAAAAGACAAATCTTGATCAAATATTAATATGTTGGTTGCTGTGCTCAACACATGTACAGAAGGGAGATGGGTTTAAGTGAAGCATGAATTGCACTATTCATAACCGCACTGATTTGCAGGGAAGTGCCGATTGCCAACATAGAGTCTAACCCTCTAACCCTCTTGTGTGTTCCCTCTGCATGTGTCTCTGTTGTGTAGTAACTCTTTCTCTGCTGTCAGGTGCGCCTCTTGCTCACCTTAGAACTAGGAGCACAGCCAGCTTGCCCTGCCTCGAGCAGCAGAGTCACTCCAGAGGTACAGTTTAGAGTTTAGTCACCCAGACAGTCTTATTCAGCCACATATTCAGTATCAAAGCTCTCATTCAGCCATCACGAATTGTCCCCCATAGGTGCTGACACACTTTGCAGTGTTGTGACGCTGTATAGATCTGTAGTCAGTAGGGATGTGTGTACACCATTATCTGTATCTGTGTCTGTATCTGTTCTACCAATTAAAATATCTGTATCTGTACTCAGAATGGGCAGGGGGTTTGCCAGAAGTGGGTGGAGTATAAATTGAAAATCTAATCGGGCCTAATCAGAAGATGTTATTTTAAGCCTGAAATTTTTATAGCTTAATCAGAAGTTGCTGTATTTATTACCTATGGGAAAAGTATTTGCAGAACAGCCTCAGAATTGAGCTTCAGATCATTTTTATATATTACAAGAGTAATAGATTAAACACAGCTACCCAAATGAGGATTTTTCTTTATCATAAGTACAGATAATGACACATTTGACTTGTATGGTACTTGTACTGGTAAAAAGTACATTGTCTCCCATCTGGGGGTCATCCCTGTGTTCCCAGGGTCCTATGTTCCCCGGGTCCTATGTTCCCCCCATGTTCTGCAACCGGGGAACATAGGACCCTTTTTCCGAAAAAGGGTCCTATGTTCCCAGGGTCCGATGTTCCCCCCTGAAACGCAAAAGAAAAACGCACTTACCTCATGTGATCGCATGATTCAGTGCCCAAAGGCGCAGACAACGCTCCCCAAGAGTCACATATATTTAAAAAGGGCTCATTTTCTCCACTATTATTGTTGAATTCCATGACAAATAGCCTTTACGGTGTGTATAGACTATGTGTGTGATGGCCTATTAGTTAAACTTTATTTCCAGCACCTGTAGCCTATAGGCTATGCATGAATGGGACACTGTCAACATTATGAAGGCATCAAGCTTCTACATTCATTCACATAAAACCGATAGCCAATTACAACCTAGAATAACCTACATTATAGTATTTGGATATGCACGTCACATGGGCTGTATCTTATATGCAACATTAAACTATGCAGGAAAATGCGGAATTAAATCAGGGAAGCCCCGCATAGGCTATTTGTCGTGGAATTCGGCAATTATAGTGGAGAAAATGAGCCCTTTCTATTTTATTTATTCAGTTTAGAGTTACAATGCACATTAATAAACATTTGTGTAAATGTGCCAGTTTAGCCATACTGGCTAATTTTCAATTGTAGTCCCTGGGCAGGTGTGATGGCAACTACACGACACATAAAAACAAGGACAACACTATACACTTCATAAAAACACATAAAACGCTTAAGACAATAACACATAAAACATTGAACAAATAAAGCACGCTTCGTGTTATTGGAGCAGGTCATATAGTATGGTCACACACCTGATTGTCTTTTAACCATGATTTTAACTCAATTTTGAATGAATGATATGTGTTATTGTTTCTGATAGTTATTGGCAGACTGTTCCATGTATGAGATGCCCTTACTGAAAATGCTGACTGTCCAAAAGCAGTCCTCCTCCTGGGTATTATGCAGTCCCCTCTTGTCGCAGACCTAGTGTGACTATCATTAGTTGTCTTCTGCTTAATAAAAGCACTAAGAGAGGGAAGAGCCAAGCCATGCAAGATCTTATAGACAAGACAAGCATCAGTGAATTTGACAAGGTTATCCCAGCTCAGTAAATTATGATTTCTGAGGCAGTGACAATTTTGGCTATACTGACTGTACAGATTTGAGTGTTGTACAGGAGGCTTGTGCCCAACTAGTCAGACAATATGACATTTATGACATGATCATGGCATTGAAATATAATGTTGCAGCATTAGTAGTTAGACAGTTCCTGATATGACGAAAATTTGACAGATTGAACTTTTTGACATTTGTTACAGTTTTAATTTGTTTTTTAAATGTGAGGTTAGAATCTACTATTGCGAGATATTTAAAATCAGATACCACTGTCATCTTTTCACCTGCAACATAAACATCAGGTGTGGGATCTGTTGACCATTTAGTGAAAAACATACAGACAGTTTTCTTGGTGTTTAAGTGAAGATGGGAGTTATTAAGCCATTGTGTGACATGAGCCATTACTGCTGTGAGCTTACATGCAGCTTCTTGTTTGGTTGTTGCATGTACATAGATGATGGTATCGTCTGCGTACATTTGGATCTCAGCCTCACTGCATACAGTGGGGATATTATTTATATAAAGACTAAACAACAGGGGTCCCAGAATTGACCCCTGAGGTACACCAACATCACAGCTAAGAGTTGATGACAGCTCAACATTTATTGTAACTCTCTGTGATCTGCCTTCAAGATAGGATTGCATCCATTTAATGGCGTTAGGGGAGAAGTTGAACATTGAAAGCTTGGACAACAGAACACTATGGTCCACAGTGTCAAAGGCTTTCTTTAGATCTAAAAATATGGCCCCAACAACTCCCCCTTTATCTAGTTTAGATTTTATATTCTCCAAAAGAAAGCAGTTAGCAGTTTCCGTTGAATGGTTGGATCTAAAACCAAACTGCATAGGATGTAATTTGAAAGGACTGTTGTTGAGGTGGCTGGTAAGTTGTTGTGCAATATATCTCTCAATTAACTTTGTCATAACTGGCACTATGCTAATTGGTCTATAATGGGCTCTGTGCACGAGCTCCAGTATTTCCTGAAAGGAACTATGCATGAGTATTTCCTGTATACCATTGGATTAAGTGATTAATCAGGTGTGCGGCACACCCAGCATAAACTCCCTAAAAATTCTAAAGCCAAAGATACGCATGGACTGGACACAATGTTCTTGAAAACATTCAATGAGTGTTTGTCTGGTCCAATAACACATATTGTCAACAAATCTATCAACGAGGGGATCTTTCCAAGAGCATGGAAAACAGCCATAATTACACCAATTTATAAAACAGGTGGTCCCACAGAGGTATGTAATAGGCTCTGTGCATCAGCTCCACTACTTCCTGAAAGGAAGTATGCATGAGTATTTCCTGTCATATACTATTGGATTAAGTGATTAAACAGATTGCAAATACCTTATATTTAACTTACTAACTCACTTAATCCAATGGTATAGGACAGGAAATACTCATGCATACTTCCTGGAAGTATGCATGAGTCAGCTGTGTCAGGTCAAAGGTATTTGCAATCTGTTTAAGAGCTTTCCTATTACATTTGTCTTCCCAGTTTATGTTAAAATCCCCTATTAAAATTACCTCTTTGTCAAGATTGCATTCCTTTAATATACTCTTTAGTTGGTCAAAAAAGGCGATTTTGGAAGAGGGTGGTCTATATAGACCAACAAGGTCTAAATATATGTGACTCTTGGGAAGCGTTGTCTGCGCCTTTGGGCATTGAATCACGCGATCACATGAGGTAAGTGCGTTTTTCTTTCCCGTTTCGAGGGGAACATCGGACCCTTTTTCGGAAAAGCAGGGAACATAGGAGCCTTTTCTGGAAAAAAGGGTCCTATGTTCCCCCTTATGTTCTGCACCTGGGGAACATGGGACCCTTTTTCGGAAAAGCGTGAAACATAGGACCCTTTTTATGTTCGCCAGTCCCTATATTATCGGGAAATATTATTCAGCTTAACCCTAGTATTCAGCTTAATACTGAATTTGTTATTTATGGGTGGCAAACAGCATAGATGGTTAAACCTGTATTAGGACTGAGAAATTTAAAAAGTGGAAAGAAAAATAACATGAGTTGTTACAAAAAAAAAGGAAAAAGCATACGAGAGCAGAATGTTTGTGTATTATTATTTGTTTTAAAAGTTCAATTAAAAGTTTCCTGTGGAGTTCAGGACCCTAGTAGTGCTGTGGAGCTGTGTATCTCATGCACAAGGATGTGTGCATGCGTGTGGCGCTATACGCTGTCCTACCAATGGTGTCACATTTTCATCAGGTTCCACAGGTGGCAGTAACATGCCGAGATCGGCAGAGATAAGCAGCAAGGTGCCAACAAAGACAGGGATTAAGAAGACCAGAGTCCTGCACAGGTCCATTTTTGAAAATCCATAACCGTAAAGCTCAGTACCAGAACTGACCCTTTACCTGTTATCATGTCCAAGTCAAAGCAGCACCCAACCACACCTGTTAATAAAAGCCCTGCAACTTGACCACCTATGATTAAACACACACAGGCTACAGTCACTCACATTTACCTGGGTTCTCTGTTCTTGAATTACAACTCCAGAGAAAATGTCTCTTTCACTCGCTGCGCTCGATGCCGGGATTGTGAAAACATCACTGCCAGGTTAGGAAACATTTTAGCATGCTCCTCCCACCACCATAAACCTCAAAAGGAGCCTCCTTGGGTGTCTTGAACCTAAGGTAGGCTGTCACCTAATCCTCCGGCTGCAGAGTTGCATCGCTGGAGTCCTTCTCGGCGGTGATGAATGTAACGATGGGGCAAAGGTTCCACTTGTGTTATTGACTTTAATAAAAAATGAATTGTGGCTTGATAATAATGATTTAGATGTCAAAATATTACACATATACTGCACATCTTTTCATTTGTTTTATTTTGAAAAATAAAAAATATATTTTTGTTCTCACCGCTGCCCACATGTAGTTCATTTATATATATATATATATATATATATATATACATGTACATATTTTTACCCGTTACACAGCTTTTTGCAGTTTACCTGTCGGGTACTTGACCCGATGCAGGACTCTGAAGTAGACAAGTTAATACACGTAGAATACTTGATTCAGAATACTGAATTTACATAAATCTCATGAGGAAGGAGTTGCATCATGCAATATGTTTGTTGTTCCTCAAAGTTACACATAATGTGCTCTGGTGAGAAACATTGCATGTAAACATAACTTTTTGTTTTGCATTGTAATGTGTTTTTTTTGTTACATAACAGGACCCTGTTTTTTACAGAGTCAGGCCAGTTTTAACTAACACACGATGTAACTTTTAATCTCTTTCCTGTATAAATAAATGAAATGAAATGAACTACTGTCAACAAGAGAACTCGCAGAGCACATTTTAAATGAATAGTTTAAAGGAACAACATCAGCCACAAAAATGGATTAAAAAAAAATGCAATAAAAAGATTTAAAGTATTAAAAGAAATGGAGTTCTGTGTGGGTACATGAGACCCTGAAAAAGAGGGTGGATTACAGAGAGTACCACCAGTTCATCCAGGAGTTTTGTTTCCATGATGCCTGTTTCAAGTACTGCACTAATATGCTTCCACGCCTGCTGTTTTCTATTGAGATGGTGTTAACTGCAGTTTGTAAAGTTGTATAGCTTTGGATATCCAGCAACTGCTACCACCTGCTACTACCAGTTTCTCCTGCATCGTTTATCAACTGAAAACTTGTTGTCATGACCACCACAGAGGGCCCGCCTCTCAAATCATATAATTGGACAATGGGAAAAGGGTGGAGATGACGGTGGGCGCTATTGCAATCTGAGCTGAAGTTTTTTCAACTCAAGGAGTTCAGAGCACTCTGGCAAAAACGGCAGGCACCTAGAGAATAAAACACGAGGCGCTTAGCAATGCAAAAACAGCAATCAAAACGCTTCATTCTCATTAATAACAATTATAAAAAGCCGCCTCCAGCTGCTAAAACGCTTTCTGTGTGATCAAGGCCTCATGCACCTAAAAGTGTCTTTTCACATCCTCAGTTCATAATGTGAGCTTTGTGTTCAGTTGTCTGTTTGTGATCTCTCCTATGCTGAGTTACTGTCTTAGAGTCTCCAGAGCCTCAGAAGATACTATACAGCTGTACTATTACAGGCTCACCAGCTGTCCTACTAAGTTGATCCTTTTGTGTAAAATTAGTGAAGTGCCCCTTTTGAAGGAAAGAACTCCAAGGCACCTGCACCTCAACTGCTTTTTAGGTCTCACACCTCAAGAAGAAAGCAAGCGCATGACTTTTAGATTTGACCATACACTACTGCAGTTAGTACTGAACAATGTAAAAGACCAAGCACGCGCATTGTCTCACTGATTGAGGTTTTTTTTTGTGTTTCCGGTAGATGTCAAGCTGTCCAAGCAGAGGCAGCCATTTGTGCCATACGCTCTGCGCAACCACACAGGATGTACCATGTGGTTTGCCACTCTGACTACGACCCCCACAAGGTAGGTGTAGACATAACTGTCTCCATGTGTTACAAACCGGAAGATTTGAAGGGATTACTGGACTTGCAAGCAAGTATACCAGGAACCAAGCTGCAGGTGCACTGACCTTGGCCTGTCAGGAAGCCTGATGCATTTGTCCCTATGGAACAAGATTCCGCCATCTTTTGCCCTGTGCTCAAAAAGAACCTTAGATGGCAGCATGACACCATTTCTTATATATCAAAATTTGAAGAAAAGAAAATATTGTAAACATTTTTCCCAAAGCATTGTTTCCAACATACCAGATGTGCATACCAAATTTGGTGACTAAGGAAAAATGTACTTGTGAGCTTAAACTTGTTTCATTGTGCTATGATTGGTAAAGTGGAGCACATTTCACATGTGAAATTCTATAAGATGAGCTAAAATATTATTGTTACAGCAATTATAGGAACGTGTGACAATGCCACCTACTAATTTGGTATGACAGTTCTGGAGGACAAACTGCTTCAACAGTGCCATTCTGATATTATTAACATTATCAGTTCTCCTACTGGCAACACTCTGACAACATGGATTTATGCCTCTGCGCTGGTGACGGCTGTAGCAGGAAGCATCGTGTTTTTGGGTTGTCCGTCCTTACCGTTCTTGTGAACCCAGTATCTCAAGAACACCTTGAGGGAATTTCTTCAGATTTGGCATAAACGTTCCTTTGGACTTAACAATGACCTGATTAGATTTTGGTGGTCAAGGGTAAAGGTCAGTGTGACCTTGTATCCATCTCATTCTCGTGAGCACAATATTCCAGAACACCTTAAGGGGTAACTTTGGTATTTTTTAACCCGGACACCATTTTCTTATGTTTTTTCTGACCAAGTGACTAATGGCAGCTACAGTTTTTTAAACTGGTCAAATTTTTAGTGTGTCTGCTGCAGCTGTTAAGAGTAGAAACTGATCCCAGATATACTGTCTCCAGGTAAAGCTATTCACATGTTCCCCACAGGGTAGCACTGTCTCACAGCAGCAGTGCAGACTCCATCTCAAATGTCCACGGTCCAGGAACTGATGACACTCACAATGTCAGCCAGTGGAGAGAGGTGCTGCCAGGGGAGGAGCTTCCCTTTGAGTTTGAAGCCCACGAGAAGCTCCGCCACCGGTACAGCTTTGATTCACATTCACAGTACCTTTGGATATTGTTCATTGAATATGTAACTGTTAATGAAACTGTGTGACACCCAGCTTAACTTTCATATAACTACAGGTGAACTTCAATAATGAAGCCAACAGTTAGTATGGGTCAAAATGCAATAGCAGGCTTTAATCAAATTCAGGGTCCTTAACAGCAATATTATGAAAGCAGTTGAAAGTTAAAGCGTCTTGCTGCAGGAGTGTGGCACACCAATCTGCAGACCAGTGCACTGGAGGTATACTACATGCGGATAATCAAAACTGCACACAAAATAAACCCCCTTTTCAAACAGAAAAACACCCAAACTACTACCAGTGCCACAGCAAACCCACAACTCAACAGGTGAACTCCCACTGCACCAGCTGCTCCTGTGACCAGAGACCAACTCCAACTGCAGCACTAACAAGCCCTGTTTCCACTGAAGACTTTCAGTATAGGGCCTTTGAATGTATATATGTGTGTATATATATATATATATATGTGTGTGTGTGTGTGTGTGTGTGTGTGTGTGTGTGTGTGTGTGTGTGTGTATATGTATATGTATGTATATATGTATATATATATATATATATAT
>NC_065521.1:4761323-4801754 GCF_006386435.1 Epinephelus moara | reverse complement strand
TTCACACAGGGCCATGTAGCTTTGGATTTGTTTTCTTCCTCATTAATAAAACCCTTCATTTAAAAACTGCATTTTATGTTTACTTGTGTTATCTTTGACTAATGTTTAAATTTGTTTGATGATCTGAAACATTTAAGTGCGGAAAACATGCAAAAAAAGTAAGAAATCAGGAAGGGGGCAAACACTTTTTCACACCTATGTATGTATGTATGTGTATGTGTGTGTATATATATATATATATATATATATAGCAAAAGGGGTGAATACATATGTACGCAGCATCTTTTTATTTTTTTATTTTTAAGAATTTTTAAAACTATTTTTTTTGTTCTCATTTCACTTCACTTCATTCCACAAATGCATTTAGTAGATTCTGATTGTGTATCAGTGATCCCTTGATGCCCCCTCCTCTGCAGACACACTCATGAGCTGAAGCTGCACCAGCTGCTGGTTCGTGTGTGTGGATGGGAGCAAGCCAAGCCAGTATCTGTGGACAAAGTTGGCGTTTTCTTCCGTTACGCAGCTCCAGACAGAAACAACTCTTCTAATACTGTGAGTGCAAATCAAAAACTAATTTAAGGATTTCCAACAGAATTTGATGTGAAGTCTTTCTCCGATACTCTTTCACAGGTTGGCAGTCCTATTAGCAGAACCAACATCATCCACCCACATGTTTATGTAAGTTTGGCAAGTTATTCTTCTAAAGCCTCCTGCAGACTGTGAGATTTTAGCAATCTTTTAAGTTAGCTACACTTTGCGATATGGGTCTGATAAACTTGGGTACAACATCAAGTTTGATGTATGCAGACTGCACGATGACAGCTCCTACTGAATCGCAGGCTACGATGTACGTCCATCGACGTCAGTACACAAGAACAAGAAGAAATAGAGTAAAGGTTTCACAAATCTGAAACTGTGTTTTAATGAGTCTCTGGATTCTCCATGTTAATCTAGTCCAGATTTGACTAGTCTAAGTATAGTGGTGTGTGATCTAGACCATTTTTTTTTTACATGACATCACAATTAACATTGAGATCATTAAGAAGAAATACTACAGTAAAATGAATAAAACTATGATTATGATACCCTTTGACATCTCCTGTTATGCTGGAATATTAGTTTCTTAAGACTTTTTAATACAGAGCAAACAAGACCACAGCAAATAGGCAGAAATAGCAAGACTGAAAAGCAGCTTACCATGAGTAAAGACAATAAGAAAAATACGCTACAGTTAAAATGCTCAAAATTTAAGACAGTTGCACTCTACTGATCATTTTCATTTCATCTTCCCCGTATTCAATTTTTCAGTTTATGAATTAGCTTGAAAATGACTGAATACTGCCATCTACATGCGTTATGCGACATTTAAGGTGGACCGAGAAATTCTAATCGGAAGCTGTGAATCAGATGACTGTAGATCTACCAGTGCCTTCGAGAGCAATGGCGATGTTACAGAGTCAAAGTTATGTTTTAAATCGCGGCAACAAGCGCATAACCCTTGGGACTCCAAGGCAGCCATAATAAACAACAGTCTACTATCAGTATCAGACAGTAAATTAAGTACGTGCTAGGCTGAATAACTTCCGGAGCACAGAAATGAGAGAGATTAAATATCAAAATTACAGAAAGGGATCAAGACCGTTTTTTAAATGTTCTATTTTTGACCTGCGCACTAAATGAAATATTTGAAAAAGAAGTCGAAATCTGTTTTTTGTTGGACATTGAAAAACAAATAATGAAATAAGAAATCGTTTTTCCATTTTATTGTTTTTTCGTTCTTAACTGAAATTCAAACGAACGAATGGTACACAGACCCTGGTTGATTGTCCTTAGCATTTGGTGGCAGCAGTAGTTGAAACAACATGGATGCTCAATATGAACTGAAATGTGATTGTGACATGTTTTGTGTGTGAATCCTCTTGACCCCCCAGTTCTCGGCCCTGCCTCCAGTCAGAGTGGTCTTCTCCATCACAATGGAGGGCAGTGCCAGGAAAGTCATCACTGTCCGCTCTGCCCTCATGGTGAAGAACCGGCTGGATGTTCCCATGGAGGTCAGACTCGACAGCCCCTCTGCTCCTGACAGTAAGACACTGCTCCATTTTATTTGTTTAAATATGAATATTTCTTATCCTTAAACTTCTGTTTTAATTTCATATATTTTAATCTTTTTTTATGTTATATTTTTAATGAAAGCCAACTGTGTCGCTGTGTTGTCAGAACCAGTGGTGTTGCCTCCCATTCTTCCTGGCCAGGCCTTGGCGGTCCCCCTCCACCTGACGTCCTGGCGGCTGCAGGCTCGGCCCAAAGGCCTGGGCTTGTTCTTCTGTAAGGTTCCCATCCACTGGACCAGCGTGGAGCGGCCCGGAGAGATCAGCAGCAGTAAGAGGGATTGTCAGTCAGCAGACTTTGATGACAGCCACAAGCGTAACTTCAGGTAAATACAGTCAGTCACATTTTTATTCTTAGTTCTGGTCTTCCTCATATCTGGTACCATTATCCTTGTTTCTTTGCATCTCACAGGTTTTGTGTGGTCATCAAAAAGGAGAACTACCCAGACCAGCAGCCTGCCAAGAAGGTTTCTGGCAGTGCAAAGCAAATCTATCGACAGCCAGGCCACACCATCTACCTGCTGCCTACCATGGTGCTGGCCAACCTGCTGCCCTGTGACCTCAACTACTATATTAAAGGAACGTCCATCAAAGGCTCACTGAAGCCAGGAAAAGAGGCTGTGCTTCACGCTGCTGACACCTCACAGAATATGGAGCTAGGTCAGGGTCAAAAGTCAGGCACTGGCTGGTGTCTACTTCCTAAACCTTGTCCTTCTTCTAATCCCTGTTGTATATGGTGTGTTTCCTGCAGGAGTTCTGCTGGAGAACTTCCCTGTGTGCAAAGAGCTGCTGATTCCTCCTGGGACTCAAAACTATGTGGTACGCATGAGGCTGTATGACACCAACAAACATCTGCTTTGCCTCACCATCCGCATCATCCTGCGAGCGCAGGGGGCGTTAAAGATCCTGATTTCTGCCCCCTACTGGCTTATCAACAAGACTGGTAATGTTTTCTTCTGACCTTGTGAATCTGTGTGTGTGTGTCAACAAGACTGGTAATGTTTTCTTCTGACCTTGTGAATCTGTGTGTGTGTGTGTGTGTGTGTCTGTGTCTGTGTCTGTGTCTGTGTCTGTGTCTGTGTCTGTGTCTGTGTCTTGTGTCTGTGTGTCTGTGTACTTGTACATGATAAATAATGAGGCCAAAAATATATATTTAAGCAACAGAGTGAGGACATTTTTGAAAAGTAAGGACACTTTGGCTGGTCCTCACTTCTTCATAGGCCTGTTTGAGAGTTAAGACTTGGTTTTAGGGTTCAGGTTACAAATAAGTTCAGGTTAGGGTAAGGGTTCGGGTAAGGAATTTAGTTGTTATGGTTAAAGGATATGGCCACTTTAGAATGAAAATACAGACAGTACTTACTGACTCTTATTGTATATGAGACTGAGAGAGATATGAGATTTTGATTAAATATCACTATTTTAAGCTCAGGTTTGGTTATGTATTTAGTTTTTTCTGATGGAAGTGTTCATCGCTCATGATATGTCCAAGGACTGTCAGAAATTTGAAAATCCAAATTTCTGATTTTACAGTTTCTGGCTATTATAAATGGTGTCATTTTGGCAAGCAAGCAGTAATGAAAAAATGCCTTCCAAACCTGCATGTTTTCTTTTTAATCGCTAAAAATTACTACCAACAATTATCGATAAAAATTATCAAAAATTATAGCCAAAATTTAGCAAACTGGCAAAATTTGGAAGGCAAATTGACAAAATATGGATGGTATGTTTTCTTTAAAAATCTGTAGTAAAATATAAAATACAACCTTTTAAATTTGTATGCCTCTCCCCTGAGCCAAAGTTAAAAACATAAGTTCTCCACCAGTGCTTTGAAAATTATTTGACATGCCTCCCCCTTTTCGCACCATCTTCTCTCTCATAAATAACGAACAGTCCCTTAGGGTAACGGGCTAGGAATGCATTATGTCAATCTGGGTCCTCACAAGGATAGAAGAACAACTCTGTGTGTGTGTGTGTGTGTGTGTGTGTGTGTGTGTCATCATGGCAAAATGCATAAAATTGTAGCAGCAACTACCACAGAAGTAGTTTTGAGTGTTTTGCCAGGTGTCTGTCTATCTATCTGTCTGCCATGACTGTGATGGCATCGCAATAGTGCAATATGCAGTCACGTAACTTAACAAGTATGTAGTTGAGATCACAGTGAAGACAAACTTTTAAGATAGGTGTGGTCTGAGCAAGGGGGCCCGAAGTAGGAGTGTCAGAAGAAGGGAAGGGGCCATAACTCCCCCACACACTTTATGCCCCTGGCCCACATTAGCTTGAAGTTGTGGATCAGCACTGCGGCTGGTGTGGTCCCATTGTAAGATGGTCCCTAGTTGTTATTAACAACAGTTGTACAGCTTATGAGAAAAAAATCTTCTCTGTTATCATTCCCTAAAGCCATTTTCCCCCCTCAGGTCTGCCATTAATTTTCCGTCAAGACAATGGCAAAGCTGATGCAGCAGGCCAGTTTGAGGAGCACGAGCTGGCCCGAAGCCTCAGTCCATTACTGTTCTGCTACACTGACAAGGAGCAGCCTGCTATGTAAGTCTGTGTCAGAGATCAGACCACTCTGTTTCTCTCTTGAGTCCTGAACACATAAATCTGGGCAATATAGAATGTCTTAGGTAGTGAGCGATGTTCTACCCAACAGGACTGCACACAAACAGTGACGGTGACAGCATGCCTGAGATTCAAAGACTTGCCCAAGACACTACAACATGTGCAAATGATAGAGTCACCTACACTGTAATGACCAAGACTCCTGAGTCACAGCAGCTGCATCCCTACATTCCACTTTTTCCTGTCTATCTTGATTCCAGGTGTACTATGCGGATTGGGAAAGGGATTCACCCAGATGGAGTTCCAGGTTGGTGCCAGGGCTTCTCCCTGGACGGAGGGAGTGGAGTAAGGGCAGTGAAGGTTATCCAGCACGGGAACAGACCTGGCCTCATCTACAATATTGGCAAGTTGTATCTGATACACAGAATCAGCCCTGATTCTGAGCTTCCAATTTGTGTTCAGCATTTTAAAGTCAGGTTCATTTTACTGTCTGCAGTATCTCATTTTGCAAAGGAATATAAGAAAATAATTGAAATGGTGTATTGCAGTAGTCTATTAGATTGTATTCATGACCTCCTCAGATTTTTCCTCTGACCAGGACTCTAATAGTACTTTTCTCATAATTTGCTCTCCTCTTTCTATGCTTTGAGTAAAAGGTCTGGTGCCAACTTGCAGCTTCTTTTTGGCTATTATCGATAATTATTTTTTGCATATGGACCTTTTTCTGTACTGCACAGCAGTTTTTTATTTAATTTTTATTTAATTGTTGATATAAGAGATAAAATAAATCTTTTACTGTCACATTATCAATAAAAATGTTTGTCAGATGTTCATTGTTCCCTGTCTGATCAACACAGGCATCAGTGTGCGGAAAGGAAAAGGACGCTACAGGGACACTCACATAGTGACCTTTGCCCCGCGCTACCTGCTGGACAACCGCTCTACACACAAACTGGCCTTTGCTCAGAGAGAGTTTGCAAGAGGAAAGGTGAAAAATAAAACATTTACAGGGTGTTCTAGTAGCCTAGTGATTAAGATGCATACCTTATACAGTGATAGCAGCATCAGTTTAGATTGGGTCAAGGGCCTTTGTTTTAGGGTTGGGTGGTACTGAGAAAATCAACTATCATGATATTTTTGACCATATACATTGATATCGATATTATGACATTATTCTAGGTGTTGTGTTAAGGGAGCTTGTTTGGGGGACCCACGTGTTGACACAGATTTTAAATCTGGGCTGGAATGGTGTCAGGGCCATTCTCATACACATGTGCAGGTGCTCATTGGTGAGCCTGCAGCGATATTTAGTTTTTGTTATGTGCACTGTGGGGAAAGCTGCCTCGCAGCTGTATGTGGAGCCAAACATGGTCAATATGTACAGGGCTACTTTCCTCAGACCTGGGAAAGCTCACTTGCCTCTTCCTCTGTGATTCTCCCTGTCTCCCACTCACTTGCCTCTCCGTCTTCTCTCCCTGTATCACTTTCTTTCTTTTTATATATTTCTATCTTTCTATTTTTCTATCGTGTTTCTGCTTGTCACTCACCTCTCCCATCTGACTGTATACAGAGTCACAATGTTAATCGCCTGGAATGCAGGGATTTAATTGGCTGGGTGGCATCACGTGGGATGACTTACTTGCACGCAATTGGTTTGTGTGTTTCCTGATGAGCTAAACTGGTGCCGTAAAAACTAGAAAAATTGTGCTGGTGAAACTACAACCGTCACGTCAGAATTTAAAATCCCTTAATAATTTACTTGTTATAGGTCCGGGTTCGTACAGGACGGCGTCTGGGTCCGGACTCGATCCGTGGTCCGCCTGTTATTGACCAAGACTCTAGAAGTCCAATCTTCATACCCTATCTCTAAGGCTGAGCCCAGCCACCCTTCAGAGGAAACTGATTTCACCCACTTGTATCCGTAATCTAATTCTTTTAGTCACCTCCCAAAACTCATGACCATAGGCAAGGGTTGGGACGTGGATGGACTGGTAAATCCAAAGCTTTGCCTTGCAGCCCAGCTTCCTCTTCACCACGACAGTCCGGTGCAGCACCCGCATCACTGCAGACACCAGGCTTAACTGCCTGTCTATTTCACGCTTCATTTTACCCTCACTTATGAACAAGACCCTGAGACACTTGAACTCCTTCACTTGGGGCAGTAACTCTCCTCTCCCAATCCAGAGAGGGCAATCCACTGTTGTCCAGCAGAGAATCATGGCCTCAGATTTGGAGGTACTGACTCTCATTCCGATCACTTCACACTTGGCTGCAAACTGGCCCATTGCATGCTGCAGGTCATGGATTGATGAAGCCAACAGACACAAATCATCAGCAGAGATGGAGTTGTGAGGCCCTCAAACCGGAACCTTTCCTCTCCCCGGCTGCTCCTTATGATCCTGTCCATGAATGGGTAAAAAAGGACAAAGCTGGCGGAGGCCAGCACCCACTGAAAGCATGTGTGACTTTGCGCCGAGTATGCAGACTAAGTTTTCACTTCAGTTATATAGGGACCGGGGGGCTCGTAGCAATGACCCAGATACCCAGTAATCCCACAGTACCCCAAAAAGTACTTTTCAAAAAGTAAAGGTGTCTGAAATGACTTACTTAACTGTTTAACTGTCACTCTGGAAAAATGACATAAATTTGTGAACACTGTAGTGTTATCAACAAACGATATGTTTGTTTAGTTTAGTGGCTGGTTGTTGTGTATCACCACCACATCCAAAATCTATTACTTTGTTAGCCAAAACACAGCTTTAGGTGATAAAAATACTCACTTAATGGTCATCTGCCCTCTCAGCCCTGCTGCTCTTGGTTGTTTATTTATTTATTTTTTTTCAGTTTAACTTCACAATCCTGAAGTTCTTCAGTGATTTTCCAGCCAGCCACAGTTAGTCCAACAACTGGCGATTGCTTATATATTCATGCTCTACATGCTGTATTTCCCCACTGTCTCTCAGCTTGTCAGTCATTCATTGGAGGCAGAAGCAAAATAAAATGACCAAAAAAACAGCAATGTACTGAGAAGTAAAACTTTCATGCATAGTGATGCACACACGGGCCCTCTCTGGTTTGTAGTTGGCAACAGCGTCCAGAACAACTGCCCGCGCTGATATTCAGTGCAGCTGAATGATTCAGTTTCTGTCGGCATTGGAGGGCAGTCTGAGCTAAGACACCACCAGTCAGTCATTGCTCTCTGCAACTCAGATTCTGGATGTTCCCCCCTTGGCAGTGCCATCTTGTACGGCTCAGCTGCAGCCTCAGCCACTTTCTGCTGTATTTCTTCAGGTGGCTTGCCTGAATATCCGAGTCAGCCAATACACTGTAAAAAATACCCTCATCCATAATCCTCTGCACTCATAAAAAAATAATGCTATTTTGGTGAACAGGCAGCTAGTTTGTAGTGCTAGACAAGAAGGAAGATTTGTTTTTAGATGCATTTAGAGCATAGCCCATGGATACCCAGAGGAGGAGACCAGAAATCCAAGCTGAAATAGCTTGTTTCACTCTGTTTGCTTCTGTGTGTCACTAGACCCTGAAAGAGGCACAAGCCGATACGCGTTGGTGTAGTTTTAATGTTTCGGGCCCGTTGAAATGTATGCCTTCTTTTGGCAATAGTTTTTCCTTTCCTTTTTGAAATAGCTTGTAGTTCTACAGAGCACCACTGACGTCACTAGCTCAGTGTAGAACAGCAGATTTCGAAGCAGTCCCCCAAGACACAGAGAGCCCCTTAAGAAACATGTTTTATGTCATAGTATACTCCAAATTTGGATAGATGAAGTTAATGTTGAAAAAACCGACAGTTATCTTTTAAAGTAGTGGTGAGTGTTGTGAAAAAAAAAAGTGTCGTATTTGCTGAAACTGTAACTAAATTCTGAAAAAAGTACATGAGACAGATAATTTGTGGAAGAAATCATGATCCTCCTAGATCCTCCTTTACTAGAATCTACCGCAGTGCACCAAAAACAGCCAATCAGAGCCGAGGAGTGCCCAATGCAGTCAATCACTGCTCATAAATTGCTGTCAAACGGTCCAACTCAACAGCGCTGATCAAATATAAATCAAGATTCTGTTACTGCATTGTCTATTTTTCACTTCAAATGGTTTCAGAAACCGTTTTTAGTTTCTGTTTAGCTGTAAAATGAGAAGTAATGTAGGGATTTGCTTAAGGCAAGTTGGTTATTGTTTATTAATTACCAATTGTAATTAGTTAAGAAATTAAAATATTAATGTGTATTAATAATTCTGGGGCACCACCCTGGATACAGGGATCAATGACCAACCGGTTTTTAGACAAAAAGGGAAAAATCCTCATCTCAGTTTGCTAATATAGATGAATATTAACAATCAAATAATTTAGAAGGCGTGAACCCGAGCACTGACCATCACAACCAGCTATTGATACAAAAACAATGCACAAATCACCACAAAGGACTGCTCTAGTAAAATCACAAGTGTTTATTAAACAATTATGATTCAACAATCACAAGCTGTTCACTTAATAAACATACTACACTAAATTGACTAACTAAAAGCAACAAATCAAAGCATGCAAGTGGGTCTCTGCATGTGCTGCGCGTCTGTGTGTGTGTGTGTGTGTGTGTGTGTGTGTGTGTGTGTGTGTGTTTGCGTGAAGGGAAAGAGAAAGAGAGAGAAAATGGCGGGTGTGACCTCCTGGGGAACACGTCACGTCACGTCACGCCAGGTACTGATAAGAGTAAGGCGGGAAATTTGAGGGAAGAAGTACTGAGGCAGGATACTAGAACAAGACAATGGGTCATAAAACAGCTGGCCACATGTGCACCTTTAAAGTATGGACAAGATGGCATCCAGCGGGATCAAACACACTGTATGCTCTAGCAGAATAGCTGTGCCAACACGTGTAGGTGTGTAGACTGTAGTAATGGCGAATTGCCCTTAAGGAGTTGCTCACAAGGCAATGTGTGATTTTACCACAGGTATAAGGTGTGTGTTTGTGCGTGCGAGTGTGCGTGTAGGTTAGTTAAAAGAGAGGGGGAGAGAGAGAGAGAGAGAGAGAGGTAAAAAGCGGCCGTGGAGGAACACAATGGTCACTTTCCTATCCGTCAGTGGCCGGTAGACTAACTGGGTCAGCCTACCATCCACTGGTCCTTGTTACAGATTGGAATGCGACGTATTGTGAGCGCGCGGCCGGCACAGCTAACGGCACAATCAATTTGCTCCGGCGAGCACAACGGGGTCTGCCCATTGGTCCGACATCCCATTGTTCTGACCATATTAAACCCATTGGTCCGAAGTCCCGTTGTTCCGAAATCATCATGATGCCCTGTGATTAAGGTCTGGTTAGGTTTAGGCACAAAAACCACTTGGTTAGGGTTAGGAAAAGATCATGATGTAGGTTAAAATGAAAAAGAAAGTGGCAAACACATAAGCTGTGAGCCTGCTTCGCCTCACGCCTTTCCCAGCTGACCCAGAGCCGGTCGCGGCGCACCATCAAGGCAGAAATACGCCCGCCGGGAGCCGTTCAGCACCGCAGAGAGCTCCCCACACAACTCCGACCCCAGAGTTAATAACAAGAGGTTATGGTGTTTCACTCTCTTCTCTCTATGGCACTTGTTTCTCAACCAGTAGCCTACTTTTGTTGCGTTTGCTGATCCTCTATGGTACACAAATACAGTATAGCCTAGTATAATCACATATTGGAAGAACGGGACGTCAGACTAATGGGATGTCGGACCAATGGGCTGTCGGACCAATGGCATGGAGCACAACAACAAACAGCAATCAATGATCAGATTATCAAAGAAAGGGACACGACGGTCCTCAAAGTTCACAAATCACAGTTAAAAGTCACACTTAATTCACACGCTAAATATAAAGTCTTTACCCAGACTGTAGCTCTCTTACTTGAGTCGCACGGCACGACAACGTGTGTCCCGTCTGTTGCTGCGGGATGAGTGCGCGGGGCTGCTGTATAGCCTCCTACAGCGGGATGAAAGATGCTGTCCTCGGCGTGGCAGAAGAGGGATCAGCTGAGTCAACTCAGTTGAAGAAACGGGGCCTCGGTAGCTCCGTCTTCCTCGGGAGAAAAGGGGGTTTCTCCAAACTCTGCAGATGCTGAGGCGGGGTTGCGCAGCATTCCTCCGGTGCTCCGTGGAGTGTTAAAAAAACAAAAGAAAAAATGTCTTTCCTTGTCCAGCGAGTCAAGAAACTAAAGGGCGGCCTAGGTCGGTTGAATTCAAACGTTTGAGGTGCTCCCTAGCAGTAACTTGCGCACAGAAAGCTTTGGCTTCCTTCCAGCAACTCATCACTCGGGGATTGCAAGGGGCGTCAGCGCGCAGCGGCAATTAAAGTCTCAGTGACGTCATAGGGGGTTCCATCTGACTCGCCTAATAGGGAACAAGAGTTTGAATTTCAAAAGTGATTTACACTTTTATAGTTACCGGACCAATGAAAGCTTGGCCCGTTTCCTTTGTTCTTAGACTGGCTGGGTTTGTCAAGGCCTCTCTATTGTTTAAAACATGTGGCTGAGGTCACAACAGTAATCTCTATCTGTAGCCCCCCCCCCCCCCCACACAGAGATTCACTCACAGCAGGACAGTATAAATGTAAATACAATATGTCAGAAGTCACTAATAAATACATTTGTTGTAGGGTACGGCCAACCCGGAGGGTTACATCTCCACCCTGCCAGGCTCCAGCGTCGTCTTCCACTGGCCCCGCAATGACTACGATCAGCTCCTGTGTGTGCGTCTCATGGACACCCTCAACTGCACCTGGTCTGGAGGCTTCGAGGTCAACAAACCCAAGTCCTTTCATGTCAACATGAGGTGAGCCCTCCTTTACAAATAAGAATACATCTTTATTGGAGAATATACTGTATGTTCTAATGCTCAAATATTTGATCCTTTTCTTAACTTTTGCTTGTGTTAAATACAGATCATTTAGGTCCAGTTTTGTTTTTATAGCCATATCCCGAAAAGTGTTTTTACGCTGTTGATTATTAAATTATAGGGTTGAACATTGCAATTGAAGGTATAAGTGTAACCCCCCATATTCTCATCTCGTGTAAATTCTGTCTGTCTTTATCCTGAAACTGCTAAACTGCACCATCTGGATCATAATTAACTTGATCCTTGCATTGAAACACATGTCAATCTTAGTTGTACACACAGTAATGCTGTGATTCTTTTTTATTATGCCTCCACAATGGCGATAGCCGTAGCCAGAGTCCATACTTCCATCCGTCCATCCATCCTATTCTCATGACTGCGATATCTCAAGAACATCTTGAGGGAATTTCCTTAAATTTGGTACAAACGTGTATGTCAAGCATCCATGTTTTCACAGACATGGATGTAAACTGTAAGAGGGACTTGACTAGTGCGTGGAGGCTAAAACATGTCAATCTTAGTTGTTGGCTAAAACCGTGGGGTGGTAAATCTAGCTGTGTAATATCTCATCTCTGCCTATTAGTTGGGCTGCTGATACTGTGACACTGGGCGTTTTTTCCCCCCATGCTGTACAGAAAACCAATTCCAGCGACATGGCTGGCATGGTCACTGAAGTGAAGTATTTGACAGGTGGATCTTGATTTAAACAGGGACACACTGGGGAACTTTTTCTTCCTGCGGACAGAGATCACCCTGAAGGGAGCTACCTACCAGATCTCCTTCACTGACACTGACCAGCTACCTCCACCCTTTCGCATCGACAACATTTCTGAGGTAAGCCGCTGTTGTGATAGCTTCGGTAGTCTAGGGAATTTACTGGGTCTTATAAAAAGTGGGAATACTATTTGTTGGAAATCTTTCACAATACATATGTCACACGGGGACACCAAAATGTTGTAATCTAGGCACCAGTGCTATGTTTTACATGACGGCACCATTTGTTGGGCCTTAACACGGGCCTGACCTTGTAATATATCTCCAATTAAAGTATCAAATTGGATATCTGAAATAAATAGTAATTATTAATTATTAGGGATGTCCTGATCCAGCTTTTTCACTTCCGATCCGATACCGATATTACAGCCTTGAGTTTTGGCTGATACCGATACCGATCCGATCCAAGCGCGTATTATACATATTCACTTATTTTGTTGTCAGTCATGTTAGAAAAGNAGTGAGTGAGTGAGTGAGTGAGTGAGTGAGTGAGTGAGTGAGTGAGTGAGTGAGTGAGTGAGTGAGTGAGTGAGTGAGTGAGTGAGTGAGTGAGTGAGTGAGTGAGTGAGTGAGTGAGTGAGTGAGTGAGTGAGTGAGTGAGTGAGTGAGTGAGTGAGTGAGTGAGTGAGTGAGTGAGTGAGTGAGTGAGTGAGTGAGTGAGTGAGTGAGTGAGTGAGTGAGTGAGTGAGTGAGTGAGTGAGTGAGTGAGTGAGTGAGTGAGTGAGTGAGTGAGTGAGTGAGTGAGTGAGTGAGTGAGTGAGTGAGTGAGTGAGTGAGTGAGTGAGTGAGTGAGTGAGTGAGTGAGTGAGTGAGTGAGTGAGTGAGTGAGTGAGTGAGTGAGTGAGTGAGTGAGTGAGTGAGTGAGTGAGTGAGTGAGTGAGTGAGTGAGTGAGTGAGTGAGTGAGTGAGTGAGTGAGTGAGTGAGTGAGTGAGTGAGTGAGTGAGTGAGTGAGTGAGTGAGTGAGTGAGTGAGTGAGTGAGTGAGTGAGTGAGTGAGTGAGTGAGTGAGTGAGTGAGTGAGTGAGTGAGTGAGTGAGTGAGTGAGTGAGTGAGTGAGTGAGTGAGTGAGTGAGTGAGTGAGTGAGTGAGTGAGTGAGTGAGTGAGTGAGTGAGTGAGTGAGTGAGTGAGTGAGTGAGTGAGTGAGTGAGTGAGTGAGTGAGTGAGTGAGTGAGTGAGTGAGTGAGTGAGTGAGTGAGTGAGTGAGTGAGTGAGTGAGTGAGTGAGTGAGTGAGTGAGTGAGTGAGTGAGTGAGTGAGTGAGTGAGTGAGTGAGTGAGTGAGTGAGTGAGTGAGTGAGTGAGTGAGTGAGTGAGTGAGTGAGTGAGTGAGTGAGTGAGTGAGTGAGTGAGTGAGTGAGTGAGTGAGTGAGTGAGTGAGTGAGTGAGTGAGTGAGTGAGTGAGTGAGTGAGTGAGTGAGTGAGTGAGTGAGTGAGTGAGTGAGTGAGTGAGTGAGTGAGTGAGTGAGTGAGTGAGTGAGTGAGTGAGTGAGTGAGTGAGTGAGTGAGTGAGTGAGTGAGTGAGTGAGTGAGTGAGTGAGTGAGTGAGTGAGTGAGTGAGTGAGTGAGTGAGTGAGTGAGTGAGTGAGTGAGTGAGTGAGTGAGTGAGTGAGTGAGTGAGTGAGTGAGTGAGTGAGTGAGTGAGTGAGTGAGTGAGTGAGTGAGTGAGTGAGTGAGTGAGTGAGTGAGTGAGTGAGTGAGTGAGTGAGTGAGTGAGTGAGTGAGTGAGTGAGTGAGTGAGTGAGTGAGTGAGTGAGTGAGTGAGTGAGTGAGTGAGTGAGTGAGTGAGTGAGTGAGTGAGTGAGTGAGTGAGTGAGTGAGTGAGTGAGTGAGTGAGTGAGTGAGTGAGTGAGTGAGTGAGTGAGTGAGTGAGTGAGTGAGTGAGTGAGTGAGTGAGTGAGTGAGTGAGTGAGTGAGTGAGTGAGTGAGTGAGTGAGTGAGTGAGTGAGTGAGTGAGTGAGTGAGTGAGTGAGTGAGTGAGTGAGTGAGTGAGTGAGTGAGTGAGTGAGTGAGTGAGTGAGTGAGTGAGTGAGTGAGTGAGTGAGTGAGTGAGTGAGTGAGTGAGTGAGTGAGTGAGTGAGTGAGTGAGTGAGTGAGTGAGTGAGTGAGTGAGTGAGTGAGTGAGTGAGTGAGTGAGTGAGTGAGTGAGTGAGTGAGTGAGTGAGTGAGTGAGTGAGTGAGTGAGTGAGTGAGTGAGTGAGTGAGTGAGTGAGTGAGTGAGTGAGTGAGTGAGTGAGTGAGTGAGTGAGTGAGTGAGTGAGTGAGTGAGTGAGTGAGTGAGTGAGTGAGTGAGTGAGTGAGTGAGTGAGTGAGTGAGTGAGTGAGTGAGTGAGTGAGTGAGTGAGTGAGTGAGTGAGTGAGTGAGTGAGTGAGTGAGTGAGTGAGTGAGTGAGTGAGTGAGTGAGTGAGTGAGTGAGTGAGTGAGTGAGTGAGTGAGTGAGTGAGTGAGTGAGTGAGTGAGTGAGTGAGTGAGTGAGTGAGTGAGTGAGTGAGTGAGTGAGTGAGTGAGTGAGTGAGTGAGTGAGTGAGTGAGTGAGTGAGTGAGTGAGTGAGTGAGTGAGTGAGTGAGTGAGTGAGTGAGTGAGTGAGTGAGTGAGTGAGTGAGTGAGTGAGTGAGTGAGTGAGTGAGTGAGTGAGTGAGTGAGTGAGTGAGTGAGTGAGTGAGTGAGTGAGTGAGTGAGTGAGTGAGTGAGTGAGTGAGTGAGTGAGTGAGTGAGTGAGTGAGTGAGTGAGTGAGTGAGTGAGTGAGTGAGTGAGTGAGTGAGTGAGTGAGTGAGTGAGTGAGTGAGTGAGTGAGTGAGTGAGTGAGTGAGTGAGTGAGTGAGTGAGTGAGTGAGTGAGTGAGTGAGTGAGTGAGTGAGTGAGTGAGTGAGTGAGTGAGTGAGTGAGTGAGTGAGTGAGTGAGTGAGTGAGTGAGTGAGTGAGTGAGTGAGTGAGTGAGTGAGTGAGTGAGTGAGTGAGTGAGTGAGTGAGTGAGTGAGTGAGTGAGTGAGTGAGTGAGTGAGTGAGTGAGTGAGTGAGTGAGTGAGTGAGTGAGTGAGTGAGTGAGTGAGTGAGTGAGTGAGTGAGTGTGAGAAGCTGGCTTAAGATCGGGGGAGATGTTGCCTGACCGTGTGAAGTGGGACTCTGAGTTGCCTCTTTGGGTTTAGTTATGTTGAATGCTAATATGTTAGTCAGTCTAGTGTGCAGAGGTAGACGCTGGGGTGCTAACCAGGAGAAACACCTTGTTGCTGGAAAGTTAGTTTCAAACCTTGTGTTTGCACACTAACATCTCTGGTTTCAGGTTTGCTCCGTGAGCGAGGGCGAGTCGTGAGTCGTGGTTCACGACAACGAGAGTCTGTGAGCAGTTGTCCCCCTTCGTGGTTTAGGGGCAAGGGCTTCTGGGCTGGTCAGCAGCTCCGCGGGGAAGAACTTCTGGGCAAGTCAAGGGCCCAGGAGCAAGAGAGAGCCTGTCTGGGCTGGTCAAGACCCAGGAGGAAAGAGGACAGACTGTGTGGGAGAAAGCACAACTTTTCCTGAAATTTGCTTGGTGACATCACAGAGGGGCATGTCGCTGGAAAAGCACTGTCCAATCAAGTTTGACGACTGGTCTCACTTGGGTGTGACCATGAGGCATCCTGTGGAGATGAGTGTCAAATAGCTGTCTTTGTTTGAAGAACAAAGAATATGAGGTCTTTCACCATTTCAGATGGCAAGAGAAGATGCCTTCACATGTCCAGTCATTTAAGAAATGACAAATCCTCTGTGGTCCAGTTAATCCTAACAGTAGCATGACCTGTTACTAAGGGATGGGCATAATTGCCCAAGTACAAAAAGAAGTTTTGTGCCCAAATCACATACTGGGCTCCCAGTTCTCTCTCCATGAACTGCATGTGTCTTTGTAGTCAGGATATGAATTATTCCAGTGAGGATAACGGTTCACACTTTCAGACAACCTCCCCTCAAAGACATTCATGGTGTTTTATTCTGTTGTACACATGAAAAGTGAAACAGAAGTAGTAGTGAAGGATGAAAAAGAGAGCTCAAGTCAATAAACTGATTTTCAATAAATTGAATGGAGTGCATTGTTTGAATCCCTTTAGGTACCTATCCAGTTCTGGCAGCATGGTGTAGTGGACATTCGACTGCACACTGAGGTGAAGGCAGGTTCAGTGCTGGACTACGCCAGTGATGAGCCCACACTGCCCCCCTACCTCACACTGACTGTGAAGGGAGCTGGATCCTCAGAAGTCACATCCGACATGAACTTCTTCAGAGAGTACAACAAGCTCTACTACGAGAACTTCATCTACATTGCAGCCACACACACTTTCTCACCGTATGGACCAGCACCATGACTTATTAATAACATCATCACGTCATTACATTTCTCGTCTATAAAGGTTTAAGTCACAAAGGTAAGCAGTGTTGTTTTGTTGATGCAGGAATATTGAGAAGAGACCTGTTGGGAAGAAGCGCCTGGTGAGCTGTGCTGAACTGGTTCTCGACGTGGACACCAAGACTCAAAGGGTCATCCTGAAAAAGAAGGTACTGTATAAAATTACCCAAAATAAACATACACACTGGGAGATTTACATAAAAAGTCATGCTGTTACAGTATTTTTAAAAGTTGGATATAGCATGGACTGTTTGGAGTCATTATTGTTAAAGTTTAGAGAGGAAGAGGAAAAAAAATAGCACAGAGTTGATAGTCAGTTTAGCTGAAAGTTGAGTTGCCAGAAAAGTAAACTGTAGTTAATAATCATTTTGATGAATGATCAGTTTTTTAAGTCAAGCAAAAATGCCATGTGAGCATGTGTTGCTTTCTCTGCTTTATATGATTAACTTATTATCTGACTGCACAGAAAGAGACGTCACCCTGGGCTCTGAAAAATGGTGACTGGCAATTGTATCACAATTTTCTGGCGTTTTATAGACTAAAAGATAAACTCATTATCAAAACAAGTTATCTTTTGGTGAAAATTATTATGAAAATATTCGTTAGTTGCAGGCAGCCCATGAAAAAAGCATGGAGACAAGGTCCATAACTGAATGGGCTGCAACATGTACTTTGATTGTTGTGCAGGAGCCGGGGAAGCGCTCCCAGCTGTGGAGGATGACTGGGACTGGCATGCTATGTCACGAAGGCTCATCTCCACCGCAGAGCAAACCGGCACAGCCACGCCCACTAGAATCCTCCTTGGTGCTAGACATTGCTGGGCTTGCAGCTGTTAGTGACAACAGGTTTGTACTGCATGCAGCTGCAGAGTGTCAAAGGCTTAACACAAGATATTTCTCAGAGGAGTCATTTACACTCAGTTGTGGACACTGGACCATAAACTGGGAGGAACTCTATAAGGAGGATGGATGTGAGAAGTATCTCTTTCTCTACCTATTTGTCTCTCTCAGTTTTGAGCCGTTGATGTTGAGAAGGCCTGACTCACGCCGCAGTACCACCCAGACATGGTACTTCAGCTCAGGCATGCTGACCTGCGGCCTTCCCCGGCTGGTAGTACAGGTGGGTTCACCAAGCTATGGTAACATGTATTTGATTATGGAATTTGAAAAATGTCTTCATTCAGAGTTTTAGGAACTGCTGTCCTATATGCACTGCTGTGGAGTTCAGGTGCCTGAGATGCTGATGCACGTTCTTCACTTTCAGTCTTTATGTATAATTTACTTATTCTTGACTTGCTTCAGGTGAAGGGCGGGGTGGCAGGTCTGTATGATGGAGCAGAGGTGGTGCTGGGACCAGACTCGGGGCTGCAGGAGCCTGGCCCTGAGCAGCAGTTCATCAACCAGAAGATGAGACCTGGTTCTGGCGTGCTGTCAGTCCAGGTGCTGCCAGATGGACCCACACGTGTTCTGCAAGTGAGAACAAAAGCTTGTAGGCTTTTTTTTAACAGTAATAGCACTGATACTGAGAATTTCATCCAGCTGTTCTCTTGCCTCTTCTCTGGTGTTGAGCACTTAAGATGCTCTGCCCTACTATTACATTCTAAATTCAAAGATCTGTGGTGAGGGACCTTTACTGAAAAATGTAAATCCTCATGGAGTTCAGTTCTCGTGTATAAAATGATGATAATTAGCTGACTTTGACCAAAATCTATCAGATCCTGAAGTCTTTGTGCCCTATCTTACACCCAACACAAAAAGCACAAAGCAGAGCACAGCACAACTGTCTATGCTAGTTTCAGACCGATACAGTTGTCATTTTTAATGGCCAGCACCCACATTGTGTAAGTAGCAAATGTACTTCAGTCAGGACCACTTTTGTCATAGATAACATAATTTCCATTGTAGTATTACATTTGGTGGTGTGGCTCTGTTCTGGGGCCTCTTTGCCTTTACTTGGGCCTACGCAAAAAACCTAAGGCAGAGAGCGAACATCTCTCTGCCCCTCCATGTGCCTCCATGGAAAGCCTAAGGCAGGGAGAGCAACAGCAAAGACCCCCAGGGAACAGAACAGAGCAAGCATCAATGACAAACAGAGATGACATTGGTAAGTCAGACACAACATGACAAAGAGAAGCTTGGGTGGAGGTGGATTGCAAAGCGGCTTGCAAAGGAAGCATCAACAGTTGGCAGGCCAAAGTAGTTTAAATAGGGCACCCTGAATTAGATGGTCAGGCACATTGTAGGCGTATTGCTATTTAAAGGCAGCAGAAAAGGTTTGTGCCACTGACCAACAAACCTGTTCAGAATGGTGCAGTTTCATGCTGTTTAAAGGGCGCATTATTCAGATTGTAAGATCTCTGCTTGTTACACACAGAGACACACAGATGGTTTGCAGGTGGGAGAGGGTGGTTCAGGTCAGATTATGACCAGATGTTATAATCCCTTGTTGCTGCACCTACTTGAGACCATGAGTGGGAGGGATAGTGTCTTCTGATGGTTTCTGAGTTGGAGCCACTGGGTTAAGATTAGAAGGATAGAAAAGTAAGAAGGAGCACAGATAGACCGAAATGGAAGAAGGAGCATGGGGAAGACAGACCCAAAGAGAGACATCTGTTCAGGCTGATCTCTCCCCCACCGGACCAAGCTGTACATTCTACCTTCCCCTACTCCCTCATTTTCATATAGTAAATGAGAGAGAAAAATTACCTGACATGAGTCAGGTGGAATTTAACTTCTTCAAGCCTCCCACAGACTGTGAGATTTAAGCAATCTTATAAGTTTAGTGAAGCTACACTGTGCAACATGGATCTAATAACTTGGGTATGACATCAGGTTTCATGTATGCAGACCAGGTTATTACTTTAGGCAAACATAGAGTCACATTATTGTATAACCTAAAGTTTTGTGGGCACTTTATACTGCGGTGTGTCTGTGTGTGTGTTTGTTAGCTGCTTGCTTGCCTGGCAGGTGCTCCTCCGCCGCTATTTCCTTCCATGCTTTGTCCTTCTTTAAGGAACCATGGTAAAAGCTGGAGGACACATCATACAGACAAGGCTTCTGCTGCCACAACTCCACAAGGTTTTCCTCTTTGCTGGAATCCCACACATTTCTTTTAGTGCGTTTTGCCTCCATGGCAAGCTGCTATCTGTCTGTTTGGGTTTAGCACCAGTGTTTGTCATTTCATGCTGCATTTCTATTGTTTGGTTATTAGACGTCGGTCATAACAGCAGCCACACAGTAAGATGGTCATCCCAAATTTCTGACACTCAGAATTCTTCTCCCAAGCTATCTTTGATCATAAGACTGTAACAACAGCCATCCTTGAAACCCTCTCACTGTGCAATGAAGGACCACCATTTAGAGCCATGGCCCAGGATATCGCCACATTTCTTTCACGTTGGTCATCTTTTGTCTGGGACAGCCCAAAATCACATAGTGTATACTGGGCTTTAGATTGATCAATTTCTTGTTGTTGCATATAGTTGAGATTATGAGTGAAAGTGAGGGTTTCCAAGTGGGAGCCACGTTGGGGGGAGATGTCATCAGATGGGCACCCTCCTTCACTGGTGTTTCAATGATAAATCCACAACACCTCCAGAGGGCTCATCAGCGTCATCTGGCATCCCAGGTGCACCCCCCTCTGCTTATACTGCCTCTATCCCTGCTGTTGTTGGTGTAATTTTAGGGCCCAGGTGATGTCTTTCCTCTTAATACAGAGCCACTGGCTTGCCTGTTCTGCAGCCCTGGAGAGGGCTTATATGGCCTGACATTGGGCTTGGCCTCAAATTCTCATGTCCTTAAGCAGCCTGGTTGTTGACTTGCCCAGAAAGCCTCTGCAGTCAATTTCCACTGGGCAAACCTTCGCTTTCCAGTCGTGTCACTCAGCGCTGGCTGCCAGCTTGGCGTAGTTAAGGCTCTTGCACTCATAGGTCTCATCCATGGCATCCTCCCAGGGCACAGTGAGCTCAATGATGTAGACAAGGTGCAGTGAAGAGGACCAAAGCACGAAGTCTGGTCTGAGGTTAGAAGAGGCGATCTCAGATGGGAAGCATAGCTGCTGATTCAGATCTACCAACCACCAATAACTTCCGGTCACGTGCCCCTTCCAGCTGGCTGGTGTCTGATTTTACAGCACTGACCTTGGTTTGCTTTGCACCTTCGCAGACAAACTCTTGTAAGTGCAGGATGGAATGATGGAGGAGGTAGGGTATTGAGGGATGTCTGTCTGGTCTCCAGGGTTGCTGCTAAACACTTAAGCACCTGATTGTGCCACTGGGTGTAACAACCTTGTGTTAGTCTTGTCTTGCAGCCAACCAGAATGTGTGTCAGGTTTTCTGGAGATGGGCAGAGGGGGCACCGAGGCGTGTACCTTGAGCTGAGGCAGCATCCTGCACTGGTCCATTCTTGAAAATCAACACCCGCCCATACCCGTAAAGTTCAGTACCAGACCCAACCCGTTACCCATGATTATGTCTAAGTCAAAGCCACACCTGTTAACACCTGTTAATAAAAGTCCCGCGATGCAACCCGCACCCAAGATTAAACACACACAAGCTACAGTCACTCACATTAAGCTGCAATCTTAAAATACAAATCCATGCAGAGAAGACATCTCTTTCACTGGCTGCACTCAATGCCGAGTAGGTGAAAACATTCCGCGCAATCACTGCTAGGTTAGGAAACCTTTTAGCATGCTCTTTTCATCACCATTAAATCTCAAAAGGATCATCCTTGGGTGTGTTGAACTTGGGCTGAAAAGTTTTATTGCTGGAGTCCTCCACATAGGTGACGAATGTGATGAGTGGGTCAAGGGTTCAAATTGTGTCACTGACTTTCAAAATTAAAGGAATTGTGGCTTGATAATCGTGATTTAGATGTCAAAATATTATACATATACTGCACAACTTTTTCATTTGTTTTATTCTGAAATTAAAAAAATATATTTTTGTTCTCACCTGCTGCCTGCCTGCATGTTCATTTTTTATCCATGCCTGTACCCATGAATTTATATGTATGTCATTTTTTTTACCTGCTACACAGCTTTTTGCAGGTACCTGACCCAGTGCAGGACTATGGCCTGAGGTTCCTTGGAGATGACAGGACATTGAATTATGAAGCTGGTTTAAGATGCTTCCATGTCACGCATCTTCTTCCAAGAGAACTTTCTCTTCTTAACTCCCTCCTATCTCATCTGCTGTCCTTGTGCTTGAGAAACGTTTTTCGCACCTCATTGCCTGTTGTTGTCGGCGCAGCCCCTCCAACACAAGATCTTGGTACTGAAATGGGGCTGCCCTCTGCCAGGATGGTCTGTTCTCTCCAAGGCTAAGGCCTCCCTTCCTTGTTGCACATGTCCAACAATGTCCCAGTGTTTAAGGGCTGACTGCCTGTTGCTTAGCTGCAGATGGGGTCCACTTTCTTCCAGTAGTGAGTGTAGGAGCTGTTTGGGCTACACATTGGTCATGGGATTCTATCAGTGTATTTATTTTCATCCAGGCCCACTCAATGTTATCTTGCAGCTGTCTCAGCAGTCGCCTACTGCATGCCTTGATTGTGGTGAGTGTAGTCAGGTCATCCATATAAGCCTAAATATTGAAATTTACTTACATCAGTAACTATATTAGAATGGCTGCAGATATGTCTTACCCCTGCCTCTGTGTATGACACAGTTTGATTGCACTTTCTATCCTCTAGTTTTTCTCTGTTACAGATTGCTTGTGTTCTTCCACTGTGAATCAGATAACCACTTCTTTCAGAGTCTAAAAGATCTTTGGTGCTCTGATAGCATCCGATAATATCTACTTTTCATCTGAAGTGATGGTGAATCTCATCATTGTGTGTTTGTTTGTAGATCAGTGACTTTAACCAGAGAAGAATGATCCGGAGCTCACCCAGCACAGAGCAGGACAGGAGCAAAGAGGATGTTAAGAAGGGGGAGCCAGAGCAGGAGCTGGAGGTGCCAGCAACTTCTTTACACATCTACTATTTTTTTCAATCACATTTGTTCTTTGTTTTATTAGTAAAAACATGTCTGGTACCAGGTGCTGAAGGGGTTCTACAATAACCTTGAGTGTGTCTCAATGAGAGGCCTTTCTTCTGATGTCTTCATGGTGTTCATTCTCAGGTGTTGGTGAATTTGGAGGAAGGTCTGGGTGTGTCTCTGGTCAACAAGATTCCTGAGGAGCTGGTGTTCACTACTCTGTCTGGTATAAATGTCCACTTCACCCACACTGCTACCAACGAGGTGCTCGAGCTCAGCATTCAGAACATCCAGGTGAGCTCAACACAGTTATGAGAAGTATTCAGTATTCAACTTTAACTTCAAGATTGTGTAACACCAATTCATACAACAGTAGTTGTTGGTGCACTATATGGTGATAAAACAGAAAGACAGAGAGGTTCATATACATGCATACTGCATTTCTTAAATGGTGAAATGCTATCTAGTGATATAATTCACGTCATTAGAGGACGGTGAAATGACAAGATGTGTGTCGTCAGTATGGCTGTGTTTGCTGAATATGGCCAAGGAAAGGGGAAGCGGGACAAAAAGAGGAGTCCAATTATTGAGCCCTGTGGCACCCTCACTGTATGCTATGTTTGTTGTGATGAAGATCATGAGTGTGACAGTGATATTGTGATAATGCAGTGAGGATTCAAACCACTGAAGAACAGTGTCAGAAAGACCCTCTCAGCATACATCTGCTGTCAATCTTCCACTATAATCCCATTCAGATTACATTCTTTATTGTTTTAATATTTGAATGATACAGTGGCATGTAAAATTTTGGACATCATGGTCATAATTCTGTTTACTGTGTATAGCTACACTAAGCAAGTAAAATATAACCTGATCTCCAAAAGGCATGAAGTTAAAGATGACACATTTCTTCAATATTTTATGCAAGATCTCTGACCAGGGGTTCCCAAACTTTTCCATGCCACTGTATTTGAACTTATAATTATATAATAAATTTAGCCTATTATTATTGCTGACCCAGTTAATTATAAGGGGTGTGAATTCATACTGCAAGTTTCATGTGAAATAAACATCATGAATGCTTTGCTACAAGCAGAATCTAGAGCTACGTTTGATAAGGTGTTACATGTTCCTCCTCTGGATGTTATTCCTCGGTGGCAGGATGGTTGGAGCATTCACGGGTACCAGCTGCAGGGTCGTCAGCTGGGGGCCATCCCTCCTTGATGTTTCACCCCTTTAAACCCAGAACATCTCAGGATGGTGGGGCAGTGGTTAGGGATGTCTCCCTACCGCTCCCTGCAGCTGGACCCGGGACTATGCAAGGCAGGGGCGTCCTTCTCCCTGAGCCAGGTCTGAACCTGACTGCATACCTCTTGCACCTCAGCTGCGTGGGGCAGTGAAGACTAGGATTAACCTTCTCCCAGAGAGGGGTTCCAGCTCTGGGCTCTGGTCAGCCATAGCCATCTTGAGCTTGTCTTGGCTGCCATGGCTATCTAGCTGGTGGCTTTCTTTAGTTGTCTGGGTTCCAAACCGATCTTTTGTAAGAAATAGCGCACTGATGTTGATGGGAAACCACGGCAGCCGACTTCAATATGAAATTAGGACGCATGCCACCCTTTGACAAGGGCCTCATCAATAAAGTCCTGGTACTTTGCTTTCTTTAACTGGTGAGAGATGGCTAGCCTATCCTTCCAAGGGACTAAGTTCGACAACCAAGATTGTTTTCGTGCTCCTTGATATTACGATCATGTCTAGTCGGAATGATGTTACTGCTACCTCTTCCAGAAAGATGAGTCTCCTCTTAAGGTCCACCTGCATCTCCCAGTCAGAGGCTCGATTCAAAACAGAAACCAGGCTCTTGGCAGCTGTTGTTGCCCTAGGAGTCTTGACCCCTTCCCTTTGGAAATTGACCCCTTTGGGTGGTGAAGCCTGGTGTTTGTTGGCCTTAGCCCTCTGCAGCTCTGTCTATTTGGCAATTAACACAAGGACCTTGTCGTGCCTCCATCTGTATCTGCCTTCTCCTAGTACCTTGGGACATCCAGTCAAGATGTGGTTCAGGATGCAAACAGCCTCTCTGCAATGTTTGCAGGATGGGTCTTCTTCTTTACCCCAGATCTTTAGGTTGCTTGGAGTTGGTTAGAGGTCAGCCACAGCCGCAGGAGGAAAGACAACTTGCCCTGGTCAGTACCCCAGAGTTCCTTCCAGGACAGTGATTGTTCCAACGCATTGTCCCACTGCATCCACTGTCCCTGGCAGGCAAGCCCTGTGGCTTTTACGCAACGATCTTCTTCCGCTGCCTCTCGGACCCTCTGGACCACGAGACCTCTCCTGTCTTTGGCATTGGCCTTGCTCCACCTAGTGGTGTTGTAGTTTCCAAGTCCTAGTTGGCCTTGACAGACCACCCCAACAATCTCTTGATGCCTCCAATATGTCTCTGCATCCTTCACTGCTTCTTGAGGCTTGCATTTCACACTTAATGGCCTTATTTGCTTATTGCCCTGAGCCACATCTTAAAGGACAACTTCGGTATTTTTCAACCTGGGCCCCATGTGTATGTGTGCATATGATTCATGGGTACAACTCGTTCTAAAATTGGTTCAGTATTGAGGGAGGTGGATGCAACCAGAGCCGTAAAACGAGCTAAAACGGTAACAGGGGCAAATGCGTCCGTTATAAGTTGGCGCATTAAAAGTGCTTTTTTTCGCCACGGACCGGTTCAGATCGCCAGTGCTATGAGTGCTATGAGTGGAGTCAGCTGTCAGTCAGTGTTGGAGCAGAGAGGGGGAGGGCTGCCCCGCTGGGTACTGTAANCTCTACTCGTGGGACAGCCGTTTTCTTGAGGAAGAGGTGTTTCGGGATTGGATGTCTTCTCTTCTTTGGCTGGCAGAAGTCATCTTGGGAGAAGTGAGCACTGCAGACCCGATGGTCTGCAAGGCGCAGTGTCTGGACAGGAGTGTTAGCATCCAGCCACAACTTCAGCATCTCGCCGTCCGACAAAGGCAGCCTATGAAACCTGTACAGGGTGTTGCGCGACATCCTGTTCTTGCGTTCGGGAAAAAGGCCCGTTTATTTGAGCGCTCCAAAAACTCCGGTAACACTCTGGGTAGCACATAAAAGACTCTGTCCTCTGACTCTTCTAGCGTAACACACACACTTCATACCCACATACTCACTTACAGTACCCAGCGTGGCAGCCCTCCCCCTCTCTACTCCAACACTGACTGACAGGTGACTCCACTCATAGCACTCATAGCACTGGCGATCTGAACCGGTCAGTGGCGAAAAAAAGCATTTTTAATGCGCAAACTTATATGGGACGCATTTGCCCCGTTACTGTTTTAACTCGTTTCGCGGCTCCGGTTGCATCCGCCTCCCTCAATACTGAACCAATTTTAGAACGAGTTGTACCCATGAATCATATGCACACATACACATGGGGCCCAGGTTGAAAAATACCGAAGTTGTCCTTTAAGTTGAGCTGTGGTGTTTTTTAGGTTGCCACTGACCGTTAGGGTGCTGTCATAATTCTTTCCAAGGCATTAGATTCCTTGATCTTGAATTGTTAGAATCTCGGACCCTTGGATACTGAAGATGGATTCTGTCAGCTTTCCTTTCAGGATACTTAGGCTCCTCGTTTTTCCTGGATTGAATTGCATTCGTGCCCATGCAGCCATGATAGTATGATAGTATCATGATAGTATGATTATTAATCAAATTGACTCCACGAACACATGAAAACATGGCTTTGGCATAACCATGGCATTAAAATTTGGCTCAATGATAACTATGTTCATAAACATAACAATTGTTTTTTGCACCAAAATGCAGTTAAGACTCCCCCACAAACACAAATAATTGATCCCTGAAAAAATGTATATTCAACGTTATTTTTGGCAATAAAAAAAAGGATTTTTTCAGCCCGGCAGCCTATACGATAAGGTGTCAGCTGGCTGGTGGCAGAGCTGACAGTTCTTGGAAAATCTACCCACTTGCTGTTGGCTATATTGTACATCATTTTCCAGCAAATATCACAATATCAATGTGTGTTTTGTTTTTAAAATGTACAAACCTAGGAAGATAGCAACTACTCACCCATCTTTTAAGTCGTTACATCTCCAGTCTGATCTTGAGTGTACAGCTGAGAGCTTTGTGGTTTGATCACATGACATAACAGAAGTGCATATTTAAGGGATTCAGTCTGGACAGAGAGAGTCCTATGCAATGTGATAGCAGTGTTAATTTCGTTGACGAAAACCATGACAAAAATTTTTTATCAACAACCTTTTTTCCATCACATAAGCAAGATGATGACAAGCTAAAAATAGATCTTGATAATAAAAACTAAGACGAAATCTATTTTTCATTTTCGTTGACAAGCCATGACAAAAATGTCAGAGGTGGACTATCGGATATTGAAAGCCGAGAACGGCTGTGCTTGTAATTATCTTCAAATGCCGCATGAGCGACAGGCTGGTAAACTCCAGTAAATAGTTGGCGCCAGGATGAGCAGCCTTCACAGCTGATGTGAAAAACCTTTGTGGAGAAATTTTTTGTAGTCTTAGAATATATTGTCTAAATGATTTATTTTTTTTTGTTTTTGTCAACTTGTCACCTTGGTTCTAATTTCGTATACATGAATTAGCCTAACTGGATTAGTTTAAAGATAAAAACATACAGAAAATATAATGACTAAAAGCTGACTATAATGCCATGTAATTTTTGTCAACTAAAATGTCTTGAATTTTTTGTAAAATATTTTACTTCATTAAAACTATGAAGATTAAAAATGTCTAAAAACCTTCTCACATTAAAACAATATGGAAATGATACAGGTAGATTGATGCCAGTGTTATTGACACTGATTATACAGTATTGTAGTCCATATTTTCACTGTGCTGGTTTGATCCAGAAGCTTCCTGTGAATACAGTGTTATCAGTACTCATGTAACCCTCTTCTCTGCTGACAATGCACATAACTATCACATTCTGTTTCAGGGAAGAGTGTTGTGTTAATGCTAGATCTGTCATGTGCTGGTCACCAGGTGGATAACCAACTGCTGGGTACTACTCAGCCTGTGATGCTGTGTGTGACTCCCAGCTCCAGTGACAGCAGTGTCAACGACAGCGGCCCGGCCCTACAGGTCAACTCGGTCAAAGTCCCCAGCAACCTCATGCTCACTGATCTGTTCAAGGTGAGTGTCACACAATGAATTAATGCAGCAATACAGTAAACCACTGCATGCTACAGAAACATTTGACTTATTAAAATGTCACAGTCTTTTTTTCCAGATCAGCACCAGATAATTCCTGGTTTCTTGTGCACATCAGAAACCAGACATTTCTAGTGTACCAGAGATAGCAAATACTAGAATCACCTGACTAATGATGTAACCATGATGTGTTCACAGCACCTCATGGTGACGGCCCGGCGCTTCACAGTCATCATTGAGGAGAAGCTGCTGCTCAAGCTGCTCAGCTTCTTTGGATATGGACAGACAGAAGCTGGTGGGTCATTAGTTAAATGGTAATATTTGTGCAATGCTGTGAGTATGAAGGTTGTTTTTGCCTAAAGGTTAAAAAAAAATTAATAATCATTAATTTAGAGCTGGAGAAGTTGGATGAAAACATTTATGAAAAGCACAATGAGGACACAGGACCTCCCAAACGTTACTACTTTGAGAACCTGAAGATCAGCCTCCCCCAGGTCAAACTGAGTGTCTTCACTTCCCACAAGCTGCCTCCTGATCTCAAGGTAAGCTGTCTTCTCATTTTTATTCTCCTTGCTGCTCAGTTTTGTTAATCTGCACTCAGCTGATGCACAATAATGTCACCTTTAACAGAGAGCAACATGTCACCTTCTGTTTACTTAATCAGGTGCTAACATCACCTAACTCCAAAGACAAAAGCTGACAACAGACTACTGTTCTCACTAATTTTAGTGATCATCAAGTCTCTTCTGTAGTGGTAATCACAAAATATTATGCAAGCATACTCTTATTGTGATGGCCCACCAGCAGAAATAGAATACTTTTCAATGTATGTAATATTTATTCATTGTGCAAAATAAGAAAAAACATGTTGGCTGATTCTGATTGTTCATTTTAAAACTGATATTGGCCAACACAGATTATGTACAGATATTATTGTGCATCCCTACAGATATTACACTTCTTTAGCATCTTCATGTATTATATCACTATACTGTAACCTCACAATATTCCAGTAATATTTAACCACAACTTGTACATACATCTTTTTATAATATTTACAATGAAAATGAATTAACTTTACTATTGATACACAGCCCTGGAATTACACCCCTTACCTCTATTTTATTATTTAAGTTTTTCTATTTTAAGAACATCAACACAAAAAACAAATACAAAAAAACAAAAAAATACACAAACAGCACAGACTAAACAAGTTGACAAGAGTCAATGCCACTTCCAGCAGCCAGCTGACAAAGAGTGAGAGGTAACAGTCCCAGTACAGTTTTAGGGATTGTTGAAAGAATCAAAGTATTGAAACAGCAGTAGACTCTGATTATAAAGCAACTCTAATGAGACAGTGTGGTTGAATTGATTTTAGCAATAAGTTTTGTCCATCTGTGGATCACAGAGATGTCATGCTACTGCCTCCTGTTACCATACAATGTCACTCTGTTACTTCCTGTTCCTCCAGCTGCTGTGCCTTCACACGTTTTCTCACATGTGTTTTTGTTACTCTAGGCTCTGAAAGGCACCCTGGGCTTTCCTCTGGTTCGCTTTGAAGATGCTGTCATCAACATGTACCCGTTCACCAGAGTGCACCCCTATGAAACCCAGGAGATCATCATCAATGACATCCTCAAGCACTTCAGAGAGGTAAGCAGACTGGATGTGCTGCTTTGAACTACCTTAGTCTCGTCTGAAATGTTCTCGATATTATCATAAATGACTGCAACAGTCAGACTGTTTGGTATCCTCCCCCTTACAGAAGTAATTCCCAATCATTTTTCCAGTGTTACGACTTTGTTGGCCAGATATGTTAGGCCCCGATCACACAGAAAGCAATTTGCAGTTTGCAAAACATGAGGCGCACCGCCCTGCCTTTTGTTTAATTGAATGCCACTAGTAAAATAACACTTGCTGCACCTTTTTATTGTTGCCAGGCAACCGCCCCATGACCTCCTTACCCTACCCTTCCCGTGTAATCAATATACCGTCTGTTTTATTTTATTTATATTTTATTTATTTGACAGTAATTAGTATCTAGTTCCTAAAATGGACAGGTAAAGGGTACTTGCTGTAGCTCTGGTTGAGGGTGAGAAGCTGTCAGCAAATAGTTTGTTGGGCACAGGGAAGCAGAGATCTGTGTAGGTACACGAGACGCTAAAAACAGGGTGTACCACCAGTTGGTCCGGGAGCTTCGCCTCTATGATGACTGTTTCTATACTGCACTTAAATGCTTCCACGCCTGCTGTTTTCTATTTAGATGGTTGTAACTGCAGTTTGTAAAGTCGTATAGCTCTGGGTATCCAGCAACCACTACCACCAGTTTCTCCTCCATTGTTTTCCAACTGTAAACTTGTTGTCGTGACCACAGCAAATGACTCGCCTCTCAAATCATCCCATACAACAGTGGGGAAAAAGCAGAAATGCTTTTCCGCTCTGAGTTGAAGTTTTTTCAACTCAAGGAGTTTAGAGTACTCCAGCAAAAACACCAGGCGCCTAGAGAACAGAAACATGAGGCGCATAGCAGCGCAAAAACAGCGAACAAAAAGCTTCATTCTCATTAAAAACAATAGGGTCCTCGCCCTTCAGCAGAGGTTCCTAATGAGCTGCCTCAAACTGCTAAAAGGCTTTCTGTGTGTTCGGGGACATATAGTGCTGAAATGGAAGTCACCTCTGCTCATAACCCATTCTTTATGGATTAAACACATCTTCTACTGCGCTTGAACATGTTGTATATTGAAAGGGTTATCCTCAATGTTTGACAGAACTTCTTTTGGGGGGCTTGCTATTGTTATCGCTACTTTTTTGTCCTCTTTCTAGTGACCATTCTTGATTTATGTCCTAATATCTATGTTTTATGCTTGTATTTTAATTATGCAATTGTGTGTTTCAGTGTATATGTTTAGGTCTTGTTTATATATTTTTCACATGTATGCATGT
Source organism: Epinephelus moara (assembly GCF_006386435.1). Classification (NCBI taxonomy): domain Eukaryota; kingdom Metazoa; phylum Chordata; class Actinopteri; order Perciformes; family Serranidae; genus Epinephelus; species Epinephelus moara. The sequence continues at coordinate 4,770,935 of NC_065521.1, read as the reverse complement.
AGATGTGTGTGTGTGTGTGTCTGAAGTGAGAACAGACTCAAAGCATTATCTTATTAGATAAAACAGATGTTGACAAAGTTTTCCTTTGGGGACAAAATTTACAGTTGAAAAAAGGTAATATATCGCAACATATTTTATCGCAATACTCGCAACATATTTTAAATGTTTGTTTCCTGCTTTCATATCGGTCAAAGATATCTGTTTGTATTGTTAGTCAATCAAACATTACAGCCTGAAACTGATGCTGTGCATCTAATCACTGCGTCATGTAGGAACAGATGAGTGCCAATGATGGGTGCATATTAAAAGTCAACATATTTTTAATTGTATTTTTGCAAAGTAAAGATAATTTCATCACCTGTTACTGGCTTCATGGTCACATAGCACATAAGCAGGTCTGTCATGTGATGTGGTGGGCTGTCAGGTCTGTGTCAGGTCATCACTGAACAGTGTTAACCTGTTTGTAGGAGCTGATCAGCCAGGCAGCTCAGATCCTAGGCTCCGTGGACTTCCTGGGAAACCCCATGGGTCTCCTCAACGACGTTACTGAGGGAGTGTCTGAGCTCATTAAGTACGGCAATGTGGGTGGTCTCATACGCAATGTGACCCATGGCGTGTCCAACTCTGCTGCCAAGGTACACCTTTGTCTAGCTGTGTATAAGTGACTCTCTTTTTCTATATTTACTGTGCTATATATTTTTACAACATTGTTTTCCTGTTCACACATCACAATCACAATTATCATTTGATTTGAATGCATTGTTTGGTTGTTGCATTATTGTATTGTATTGTGTAGGCATTCGTGTGTCCACCTCCTGAACATACACGAGCATATACCTGTGAAACATATAAAACATATGAGGAAAAGCATATGAAAGTTGTAATAGTGGAAGAAGCCGTGCAGTTTTAACATCTTCTTGTTCTTTGTGTGTCAGTTTGCAGGTACTTTATCAGATGGGCTGGGGAAGACCATGGACAACCGGCACCAGAGCGAGCGAGAGTACATCAGATACCACGGAGCCACCAGTGGAGAGCACTTGGTAGCAGGGATCCATGGACTGGCTCATGGTACGACCTGGCTCAATTTTTATGTTTGGGCACAGCAGTTACAGTACAGTGATCATTTAGTGGGTGAATAAGAGTCTTTTCACACCTCAACACTGAACAACACTGAATAAAACTGACATTATTGCCTGATGGGTTTGGGGCAGTGAACACTACAAGCAATGTAACAGTTGTGAATATAGAAAATTATAGATATTAGGGCTGTCAGACAGGGGAAAAAACTGAATCGTGATTAATGGATGAATTTCAATAGTCACATTTTTAACACAAGTTTAAAATTCCATTATTTTGCATTTTAAACAGTTTTGAAGTCTATATTAACAAGGTGAATCAGTGCTTACCAGAGCGTCTTGATTGGGATTCAAATGAATGCAAAGAAATTTACTTTATGATCTTGACTTTTAGAGTTACATGTTCCTACAAAGCATTCTTCTGTATATCGAACCATTAAAGCAAAGGAGTGCAATGTCCAATCAATGTTAATATGGTGCGCAGTTACCCTGAGGTACTTTTGTTTACTTACTGATGTCCAGTGATCCCTGGTTGATGCGACAGCATTTGCACTTTCATAGGAGTTCCAGTTTAGTTGCTTTCTCTGATTCATGTAGGTCCTGCATGTGTGAAACTATAATACCCCCCCATGGTAAGACACAGTCCTGTGCAAAGACATTTTCGGGGGCAGATGCTCAGGCAAAAAAGGGGGGGCACCTCTCTCATAATTCTTAATTTAAAAAAATAAAGTTATAAACACTAACATGTTTAGCTTACTTACATATTTATTTTAATAGCCACACAATGATGCAGCCAAGAGCATCATTTTGTTTAAAGAGTATTAGGGACACATATGAAATGGTGGGGTTTTGGGACCCTCCCAGGAAATTTTGAGCCTCAAACGCTTCATTTCCTGCATTCTGGTGATTTTTTTTCCTGCATCAATTTATGGCGGAAATGTATTTATTTATGTAAAGGAAAACAAAATTCAGGTGGCAGATGATAAATCAAAATAAAAAAATTAATAGAAAATATGGCAGTAACACTGTCAGGCATTCTGTACTGCAGGGGTGTCCAAACTTTTTTTCACTGAGGGCCACATACAGAAAAATATACGAAGGGCTGGGCCGGGCCACTTACTATAGGTGAGGTATATAGCCTCACATCTCATGTATTAAAGTTAGACAAAATCAATAAAAAGTACATCACAATATGCTTTATTGTTGAATATGCTTAAAAAAGCAGCCTAAACCACAGCTTTCCATTAATGGATTTTCATTTATTTATTCAGAAAAAAGGTTGGTAGTAGGCTTGTGCCGATTTCTGGTTTAACCAGTTCGGTCCGGTTTAATTCACGTCAACCGGATAAACCGGGTGGTGGGTGGCTTTTCACATCAGCGGAGTGTCAAGGGACTATATTCAACTTATCTTGCATTGTAACATGCATTATGACAACTTAATAAGGTTTATGAATGTTTTTAAATGAAGTGGAGGAGCCTACAAGTGTTTTGTTTAGTTTGTCTCAGAGGCTCTGCAGACTGCGGACTCCGCAGCTCTGATCAGCTGTCTGCTGCTGCTGCTGCTGCGAGAGAAGTGTCCTTCTGCTTCTTCTTCTTCTTATGTAACCTTGTGTGTATTGGTGGTTAATACAGCATTATCGCCACCTAGTGGATTGGAGGCGCAGTACACCTACAATGGGCTTTTATTGGGAAAAATAGCTCAAATGCGACCCCCAGTGGTCAAATTAGGTATATAATTCGATATATCGGTTCAGTTAGATATTTGGTTTTAAATCAAACCGGTTGGAAAATTTTCAAACCGGCACAAGCCTAGTTGGTAGCTTATTCTCAAAACAGCAGCCTTAGATTTTTCCTTAGTCAGGATGGTGATCCCCTTAACAGCCCTGTACAGAGGGGGAACAATAAGGGGAAACTGGGATGGGTACATTTCAAGCCTGTTATGTAAATTATTGGGCTAATTAACACACCAATTAACGTTTGTTAGAAAATGTTATTAACTTTAATTGACGGAAATGGGCTTATTAACTGGGGTGCACATAATTCTTAGTGAGTTACATCGGTGAGTATCAGCTGCGCTGGGTATTTAAATCGGTCACGGCGCTGACAATCCAGCTGCAGTGGCTAATCTGACGCACCTCGAGCCAATAATGCGGACAAATGTGACTTGACCACGGAGCGATTGAATCTGCCTCATAGTAAGGAAAGTTTCGATCAGCTGATTTTGCGCAGTGTGTGTGCGCTGTGCACAGTGATGTTTACTCCTTCGTGTGTGGCATTGCACTCTGTGGGAGCTAGATGCTGCGCTTTGGATTGAAGGATGGCTGGCAGGTCAGGAGTGAACTTGGTGGTTGAGATGCAAAGGACATCACGGAGATGGCTGGCAGTCATTTTGGTTCTCAGTTTCCTTTTGTTCATCGTTAACAGAGAAAATGTTTGCTCACATATGTACAGTATGTTGAGCCGAACAGACTCATTCTTTTTGCGTGGCATCTCATCAGAGGAAACTTTTCCTTTTCCAAGCTCCGGTAGAAGTCGGGGAGGGAGAGACTGATGATTATTCAGAGATTCATCACACTGCATTTCGATGAGTTTTAATTGCCTTGTTTAACAGTAGCACCCCCTAGTGTTAAAACTAAGAAGTACAATACAGTCACGCACAAGTTTGAAGTGTGGGCCATGTTTCATTATATTTCTCGAATTTCCTGCAGGCCAATTAAAAATGGATCGCGGGCCGCAGTTGGACACCCCTGCTGTACTGCTTTCAAATATTTATTCACCTGTAGATCAACTAGTCTTATTTCGTGTTGTCTGCTGAGTCAATTTAACTGTGTATAAATGAGGGACCGTGTTCCACAGTAAAGTTTAAATGGTTCTGGATGTACAGAGTAGAAGCTGCTCTGACACATTCACACACTGAGGATGATTTCTACCACAAAGTTCTTTTAGGTGTGAAGTTAATGGAGTTCTTTAGAGAAAAAAAGTCATCTGGGGGGTAGTTTGGTTCATTTACATAAAATTCAGCTTTTTTACAAACATGGTTCTTTTCTTCAGGCCTTAAATGCAAGGCTTATTTTATATTCTCTCTTGCTGATAATTTCCCACCAGAACCCTTTAATTTAATCAGCTCAATTCTTTACATTCTGTTCTTTATGTTTTATTTCTGGTTCAGAAATAAAATTAAAATTCACTTTTTTTAAAACTCCTTCTCTGCGCTCTTGGCACAAGAAATGTGCAGCACCAAACCATATTTCAGATTTATTGAAATAAATTATATTATTATTATAATCTCACAACAGTAACCAACAATACCAAAGCAATACCAATGCTGTTGTTACTTGGCTGTCCATGAAGGCAGGTCAGGGTGATGCTGCTCTGCAGATCACTTGATTTAAGTGCGTTAACTGTGGTGACTGTGACAAGGCACATTGATGAGGGAGGGGTACAGGCTCTTGTGGTCTGGCAGGATTAAAACATAAGTGCATTTTCAGGCATTACAACATGATTATAATGAGGAGTTGACGTCATGGGCCAAAGTAAAAAAACTAAAATATTAAGTCAGAAAAAGAAATTGAAGAAATGGAATGGAAGAAATGTCTCGTGCAAAAGACCATTTATCTAGTCAGAGGGCAAAAAATTTCCTGGGGGAAGATCTCCTGTGCTAGTTTGCATGTCCTTTTAAATAAACACCCCCTTCCCCCCAGGTATCATTGGAGGCATGACGAGCATCATTACGTCCACAGTGGAGGGTGTGAAGACAGAAGGTGGAGTCAGCGGCTTCTTCTCAGGCCTGGGAAAAGGTCTGGTGGGCACTGTGACCAAACCGGTGGCTGGAGCTCTTGACTTTGCCTCAGAGACAGCACAGACAGTCCGGGACATGGCTAGTCTCAGTAACCACAGGTGGGTTGAGGCTCTTACTTAATTATTATATGAACCTTTGAAAAAATGACGTTTGTATTATACAGAGTCAAAGAGACTTTCAGGTCTCTACAGAGAATACACTGAGAGCTGAATTTGCTAACGTTTATTGAAAGTAAATTACCAAAGCTGCATGTTAAGGAGGTTTATGCTGTGAACTGATTTGGAAGGACATGTAATGACTGGATTTTAGAATGCTGAAGCAAATCTCATGACAAAAGCAGGGAGATAAACAGTGCCAGCAAACTCATATCAACATCGATATAAAAAAAAAAAGAGTTCTGGACACTACTAAAACTACGAAGTCCTGATACCTGAACTAGTGGAAGGTGTGTACTGTACTGTGTGTAAAGTGTTTGTGTTGTTGCTGTGTTTATCAGACTCGGTGTGCAGCGGGTCAGGAAGCCTCGCTGTTGTAAGGGACCTCAGGGTCTGCTGCCTCGACACTCGGCCACCCAGGCGGACGGTCAGGAGCAGCTCTTCCGCCTCACTGACAACATCCACTCTGAGTTGTGAGTCTCACCCATTTCACTACATTCAAACACACTCTGTGTGTCTTAAGGCGGACTTATACTCTTATACTATAATGTTTTATTGTTACTAGCACAATCCGGTGGCATTTTACATTGTATAAATTAGCCTAGCAGCTAGCGCAGTTTTCCTCTACTCATATGAGGCCAGGAACAACAGCAACATTTATCAAAGGTAACGTTAGAAAATTCGGCTCCATTACAGCTCACAAGGTTCACTGACAAAACAACTGTCTTATATAAACACGTTTTCCAAACAAATACAACATGCTGTTATTAGCACAAGCCCATGGCATTTTACATTGTATAAATTACTCATATGAAGCCAGGATAAATCCCACACAAGACTTAGAATGCTATTTTCTAGGGACTTTATTGTCTTCACAATTAATTTTTTTCTTATCTATGAAATAAAAGTAAATAAAAGCTTTGTTTCCACTGAGGGACATGTTTTCAGCTTACAGAAATAGACAGGACAGCTGCGTTGCTGTGACGTTTAGTTACATTTCTGGGGAGGTGCATGTAATGGCTACTGCGTAGGGTACGGTTTAGGTTATGGTGTAGGTTATGGCGCAGGTTATGGCATCAATCCATCGCAGAAGTATAAATCCTGCTTAACGCTCTTATCACCTGCTGTTCCATTACACTGAAAGTTCAGTGTCTGTTTGCCACAATAGCTTCATCGCTGTGGAGCCAATCGACAGCTATTGCGTCCTCATCTCCTCCAAAGTGGTCTACTTCCTGAGGCCAGGGGAATACGTGGACCGTGAGGCCATCTTCCTGGAAGTCAAGTATGATGACCTCTACCATTGTCTGGTCTCTAAGGATCATGGGAAGGTATATGTGCAGCTTACCAAGAAGGCTGAGAGCACCAGCAGTGGTGTGGCCATTCCTGGCCCCTCCCATCAGAAACCCATGGTGAGACACTCATCTGACTCATTTTACATTGTCAGTGTCTGGATAGCACGACTGCTTTAGCGACACCCACATAACACAAAAATATCAAATATTTTCTCAGCTCCCGCTGCTGGTATCTCTCTATGCAGATAGTGTTGGTTTCACTATGTTACTACTTGTTACTCAAAGGTCAAAGTCACTGTGACCTCACACAACATGTTATTGGCCATAAACTCAAGAATTCATGTTAATTATGACAACATTTCACATAAATGTCTAATAGAATAAAATGAGGGAGGGGGTTACCATTTATATTCAAAAGATCAAAGGTCAGCCCTCTCACTTCCTCTCTGGATAACAACCAGGATCAGGGGCCTTGCTCAAGGGCACCTCGGCTGTGCCCAGGAGGTGAACTGGCACCTCTTGAGCTACCAGTCCACGCTCCGCATTTGGTCCGGATGGGGACTTGAACAGGCGACCCTATGGACTGAGCTACTGCCGCCCCTCCCGCCTCATGTTGCTCACTTTAAGTGATATACTGGAATCATACATGTCAACGTATTGATAACTTCCATTTCACCAAAAATACACTCATTAGTTTTTATGCCTCTGCGCTGGCAAGAGCCATGACCAGAGGCATTATGTTTTTGGTGTTTTGTTAACACTGTATCTCAAGAAAGCCTCAAGGGAGTTTCTTCAAATTTGGCACAAATGTTCACTTGGACTCAACAAAGAACTGATAAGTTTTTTGGTGGTCATAGATCAAAGTTAAAGGTCACTGTGATCTTGTTTGTCTCATTCTTGTGAATACGATATCTCAAGAACGACTTGAGGGAATTTCCTCAAATTTGGCACAAAGGTTGACTTGGACCCATTGATGAACTGATTAAATTTTGGTGGTCAAAGGTCAAGGTTGCTGTGACCTTGCATCCATCTCATCCTCATGAATGCAATATCTCAAGACCAGCTTGAAGGAGTTTCTTCAAATTTGGCACAAACATTCACTTTGACTTAAAGATGAACTGATTAAAGTTTGGTGGTCATAAGTCAAAGGTCAAGTCCATGTGATCTCATCAGTCTCATTCTTGTGAATGTGATATCTCACAAATACCTTGAGTGAATTTCTTCAAATTTGGCACAAATGTTCACCCGGACTCATTGAACTGATTTGATAGGTCAAAGGTCGAGGACAGTGTGACCTTGCATCTGTCTCATTCTTGTGATCACAATATCTCAAGAACAGCTAAAGGGAATTTCTTTAAATCTGACACAAATGTCCACTTGGACTGAACAATAAATTGATTAAAATTTTATGGTCAAAGGTGAAGGTGGGTGTACTTACTAAGTTTTAGACTTGCACTGATTACAATTTTTGGGCCGATACCGATTTCCAATTTGCAGATTGCTTGGACGGCCAATTCCGATTTTGGCCGATTCCGATTTCATTTTTTTCAAACCACTTTACAGCACACAAGATATGGCAATATTTTCTATCTTTCCTTTATTAGAACATTTTAACCAAGATAGAACCAGCTTTTCAATAATCATCTCAAACAAAAAAAAAAAAGGGACACAGGTTAAGAAACATTTTCCTTTTTGCTCAAATATAACTTCAGGTACAGTATGAAAATAAATAAGTAAAAAAGGCATGCATAAATAAAAACATAGATAAATTAAATAATAATTCTTGGTGTATAGCATTTGTGGGTAATTTCTTTAGTAGACGGTTAAGTTTAACACAGACAATTAACGACTTTCTCCTTCTCTCTTTTGAGAGTGCGTGAATGATTTAGGTGAGAAGCCACCCATGTTTCATTTCCACACATCGCCCATGCCATGAGTTGCACATGTGCGCGTGTGTGCACTGCTGATGTTACACGATGTCAATCATGCAGCGCGCCAGGAATTTGACCGGCGTTTTAAATCGTCATATTTTAGACTGACTGGCCGGTCGCAGATCATGGCCAGTTTTTGTCACTCTCCAGCACTCAGAGTCATACAGCAGGACGGCCTTAAAATCACTGATGTAGATCCTCATCTTAGTTTTGAGGCTATACTGTTTAGACTTCCACATGTAATGAAGTTGGCTAAAAGCACCTCTTGCTTTGTGAAGGCGTGCCATGATGTCTTTTTTATTTAGTTTTTTTTTTTTTTTTTATTGACAAGATCATGGCCATTAGATCACGCATTTCACCGCCTTCTTATGACCCCTCCACTGCTGTCACTTGCTCTGCTGTTTTTAAGGAGTTTGAGCCTGTGTCTCTTTCACAGTTAAATGATATAATTGGTCATATGAAACCTTCTACTTGTCCCACAGATGTTATTCCCTCTTGCTTTTTTAAAGATACCTGTGAGACTATTGGACCTTGCATCCAAACTATTTTAAATAGCAGTTTGGTTTCAAGGGTTGTACCAGCAAATTTTAAGCATGCGGTTGTGCAACCACTGATTAAAAAACCTAATCTGGACACCTCTGTCTTCTCAAATTTTAGGCCCATTTCAAAACTTCCTTTTCTTTCAAAGATTTTGGAAAAAATTGTGCATGTTCAATTGCAGTCCTTCTTAAATTCAAATGGTATTCTCGAGGTGTTCCAGTCTGGTTTTAAAGCCTTTCATAGCACTGAAACAGCACTTTTGAAAGTTTTTAATGATCTTTTATAAGCCACTGATGCAGGGAATTCTGCCCTTCTTATGCTCCTAGACCTCTCAGCTGCCTTTGATACAGTGGATCATAGTATCCTTATCGCTCGCCTAGAGCATCATATTGGCATACAAGGAACTGCGTTGGAGTGGTTTAGGTCTTACGTCAAGTAAGACGTCTCTTCTGTCAGTCAATGACAGAAGCTTCTCTGTCAGCCTTGGTGATTGTGTGTCCTCCTCAGCAACTTTACCATGTGGAGTGCCTCAGGGGCCCATTCTTCGGCCTATCCTCTTTTCCCTTTATATGCTCCCCCTGGGTTCAATTCTGAGAAAGCATGGCATTGCATTTCATTTTTATGCAGATGACCAGGCCTGGAATTTCGTCATTTTAGGGGCAAGGCCACTTGGCCTTTCGTGTTGTCAATTTTTTGAGGGCACAAAGGCCAAAAGCCAGGGCAGCAAGGCCATACAATAAAACAATGATTTTAAGTCCACGTCCATAATGAATTTAAGGACTAAGGATGTATAACTATCTGTGAAATGAATAAATAAAA
>NC_065521.1:4740282-4760259 GCF_006386435.1 Epinephelus moara | reverse complement strand
GATGTTGCTCAATAAGAGTCCAGAATGTCATCGCATTCTTTTTCTCAAAAGACGCAGGTGTCAAAGTTGTGTTGACAGGAAAGAGGCAGAGGAGAAAACCGCAAAATCACCTGGGGCAGTGCGGGCGGGGCATCAAGGCCACTGTGGCCTTAGGGCAGATATTTTTTTCAAGGGCACAGGGCCAAATTGGGAGGCCACGAGAGCCATTGCCCTTGTGGCCCTCGTGAAATTCCTGCCCTGCAGATGACACACAAATTTATCTGCCTTTAAAACAAAATGGCACATCCAGCCACTGCTGGACTGTTTTGAAGACATTAAAGTATGGATGGCCCCGTTTTAATGAAGAAAAGACAGAGATTCTGATATTTGGACCCAGTGGTGCCTGTGTTGGCCCCAATATGGACCTGAGCAATGTAAGGCCGTATGTAAAATCATCTGTCAGAAACCTTGGTGTGATCATGGACAGTGGTTTTAATTTGGATGAACACATAAATTCAGTCATCAAATCTAGATTTTATCAACTGAGGCTTTTATCTAGGGTTAAGTCCTGCCTCTCTTTTAACGACTTTGAAAGACTCATCCATGCTTTTGTCTACCCGTCTGGACTATTGCAATGCCCTTTATGTTGGGATTAGCCAGAACTCCCTTTCATGACTGCAGCAGGTTCAAAATGCTGCAGCTCGCCTTTTAACCAGAAGAGGCAAGAGAGAGCACATTTCTCCTGTGCTGGCCTCCCTTCAATGGCTCCCTGTACGTTTTAGAATTGATTTTAAATTTTTAACCTTTGTTTATAAATCTTTACATATGCTTGCCCCCATTTATTTGTCCTATCTTTTAGTGGCCCATGCACCTCCACGTGCTCTCAGTCGCTTTTAGTTGTGCCAAGATCTAGGCTAAAGCAAAGGGGAGACCGGGCCTTTTCAGTTGCAGCCCCAAAACTCTGGAACGAGCTGCCCCTGCATGTCAGACTGTCCCCCTCACTGCCTGTTTTTAAATCACATCTTAATACACATTTTTATTCTTTGGCTTTTAACTCTGTATGAGAGTTTGGCATTTTTGTCTGTGTAACCTGTTTGTGTTTCTTTTTATTTATTTTATTGTGTTGCTTTTATGCCCATGATTGTTCAGCACTTTGGTTCAACGGCTGTTGTTTTAAATGTGCTTTATAAATAAATGAATTTGATTTGATTTTTGTGTTCCACTTTCGCTGCTTATGTGACTTCCAAGGTATATAAAATCTTCAGCACGTTCCAGTGCTCCTCTGTCAATGGTAATAGGAGGTCTTCTTGGGGTGTTGATGGTGTGTACATCACCTGAGTCTTTCTCTGGTTTGTGTGCAGACCAGTTCGTTTAGCATACTTGCTAAGCCGGTCAGATTTTTCATGTAGGTGGGCACATGTGTATAACATGACTGCCAGATCATCTGCAAAGTCAAGGTCTTTCATAAATGCGAATGGGGTCCACTGGATTCCACGGGAGCGGTCTGATGTTGTTTGACGCATCACCCAGTCTATAATGATTGAGAACAGGATTGGTGAGAGAATGCAACCTTGTATAACACCAGACTTCACGGGAAATGACTCTGTCAGGCTGTCATCTAGGATCACACTGCATTCAAAGTGTTCATAGAATGTCCTTATGATGTTTACCATTTTGAGTGGTATTCCATAGGTCCGTACGATCTTCCATAGGCTCTCACAGTGAACACTATCAAACACCTTCTCAAAGTCAATGAAGTTGGCGTACAAGGGGGCATTCCACTCAATACACTGTTCTGTGATGTTCCTTAGAGTAAAGATCTGGTCTATGCATCCTCGACCTTTCCGGAATCCAGCCTGCTCTTCTTTAAGCTGGGAATCTAGGCTTTTTCCAATCTCTCAAAGAGGACAGTTGTTACAATTCCTCAGATCTCCTTTCTTAGGAAGCCTGTATATGAGATCCTTGCTCCAATCCTTTGAGATGACATTTTGCTCCCAGATTGTAGCAAAGAGCTCAGTCAAAACCCTGGAGGCTGTGGTGATATCTGCCATAAGTAGTTCTGCCTGCAGCGAATCAATTCCAGGAGCTTTCCCCTTCTTCATTTGTTTGATTGCTGCTTCTACTTCAGCTTGGGATGGAGGGTTGGTGTTCATGTCTATGCCATACAGAGGTTCTGGATCTACAGGCTCTTCAGGTTCTGGTCGGTTAAGCACTTCTTCAAAATGCTGGGCCCATCTTACAGCTTGTTCCCTTTCAGTTGTTAAAGGTTTTCCTTGTTTATCCTTAATTAATTTAGTGCAGATGTTCCTTCGACCACTTAGCTGTTTCGTGATCTTATACACCGTACCAAGTTGTCCCTTAGCTGCTGCCATTTCTGCTTCACTTGCCAGTTTCTCCATAAAGGCTCTCTTATCCCTCCATGCACTCTTCTTGACTTCCAAGTCTTTCATCCGATATTCCTCTTTTACACATTCAGTTAATCTAGGTGACTTTGCACTCAGTAGTTTGTCTTTGGCTTTCTTTCTCAAACTTCTCAGGTCAAAGGTCAACTTTACTGTGACATCATAATGTTATGCATAAAATATTTTTCTGGCCAGTATTTAATGTCATATCTCAGGAACAGAAAGGGAAATATTTGGTCACATGCTGAATTGGTGACACTCTTCTTGGGTGTCCACCTTGAAACTTTATATAGATCTTCTGTGCTGCTGGGGGGAAAGATGTGTGTGAAGCATTACAGACATAGATGTAAACTGTGACAGAGACTTAACTGGTGCTCGGAGGCATACAACTGCAGGGTGATGATTTTGGTTTTAAATTTCTTCTACAGTATATTATCTGGACAGAGACGGACGTGGATGTAAGCTGCAACTTGACTTGTTGCTTTACAACCACAAGTGGTAACTGTATTTTGTCCAGGTACTGAGATCTCTGTCTCTGGGATTTCATGCCTCAACCCCTACTACAGTGGAATTGAATGGATTTTAGTTTTTGCTCCTTTGGGAAAAAAATGTCAAAAAATGACTTTACACAAAGTTACAATTCACAAGAAATTCAACAGGACCATGTCACTCAAGACACCATTACTGTTACTCTGGATAATCTACACAAGACACTGTCAACAGTTCTCATAGGAACTACCCTTTTGATGGAAGTAATCCCAATAAATGCTGAGGTTTGTTGAGTAACCGGAACATTTAAGACATCCCCTCTGAAAAAACTTTCTCAAGGGACCAAGACCCTTCTGAGGAACTCAGGAGCTAAACCTGCTTTTTGACTGAAGGAACAGGATCCTTCCACGGGGCAGAGATGTCCCTGCTGTTGGAGCAGAACTCTCTAAAGGTTCAGCAGCTTAAGGGGGCGGAGTTTGCAAGGCAGACTGTTGCTGATTGAACAAACAGAGGCTGTGGCAACTACTACTTGTGTACCACCTTACTCGTAAAACAAGGGAGTACCCAGCTAGTGATATTAGGATGAGGGTCAGACAAGCACTACTTCTTGTTGTTTGTGAAAATTGCTTTTCAAATACCACCATGGGTCTAATCTGCCTTGATAGTTCTTTAAATGCATTGAAAATGTGATCAGAAATGTACAAAAGAGACTTGTAGTGTCTAGTTTAGTTCCTGTGATTAGTTCCACTGGTTGCATTGTTCCTGAAACATTTTGGTCCCAAGGGGAATATACAGTAGTTTCTGGAAAGAGATGTTAAAGCTGCCCACACCTCTGATTTATTTAGTCATTCAGATAGTTCTGGTGTTGTGGGACATCATCCTCTTCCATCTTCCTACACAGCTAGCTACATCCACACAGAATAGCGGGAAATTAGTGACAGCTTTGTTTGTATAGCACTTTTCATACACCAGCGTAATTCAAAGTAGTAAAATAGAAAACATAGTAAAGGCTAGAGATTTTCCCCTTGACTCAGGGGACACAAAGCAGTCCTGTCCCAGAAGACGTGAGAGGTCTGGATGGTTCAAAGTGTAGCAGAAGCTCAGGAATGTATTTGGGTCCTAAACCATTCAGTGCTTCTAAATCCACAGGAGTATTTTGAAGTCAATTTTCTGACAGACAGGAAGCTAGTGTAAAGACCTCAGAACTGGAGTGATGTGATCTACTTTAGGGAAACACAGAAATCTACACTATAAAAAAATTACTAAACAGTTTTACAGTCATTCAGTCCGTCATTACACGGCCTGTTTTGTTTTGTTTTGGGGTTGTTGTTTTTCGTGTTCTTTCTCCCCACATCCCCTTCTCTCAGTGGTGTAGTGACGTCACAAGAAATTGGATAATTCGCCCATTTCCCCCAGAGAGCAGGTTAAGTGTAATGAGCGGGGAAGGGAGGCTGGGGGGCGGGAGGAACCCAGAAAAAATTTTCTCTCTGTTATTTAGTAGGCTTTTCTATGTAGTTATGTTGTGGTGGTCTTATGTAATATTTCAAAATAGTAGTAATGGTATTTCTAAAGAATAGTAAAATATAAACATTCTGATTTTTTTTCCCCCATTTGTGGCACCCCCTGTGGATGATGGCGCCTTTGGCATTGGCCTGTACTGTCTATGCCGCGGGCCAACACGTCACGGTATAAATCTGTGACCCTCTGATCATCTGACACAGTGTGAATGGGGGGTCATGGAGCACACTGTACAATGATGCTTACTTTTATTCCCAACGCCCCTCATCTGTCTGTCGGTCTGTCTGATCCCATCAGTAGTATTTCCACTTGCTAATCAAGTAACGATCTTCTCCACAGGTCCATGTGAAGAATGAGAGTCTCGCCATCAAAATTTCTCAAGAAATCAACTATGCCAAGAGTCTGTACTATGAGCAGCAGCTCATGCTGCCTGCCAGTGAGAATGAAGACTGCCTACTGCTTGAGTCTTGATCACATGACTTTTCTGAGGTGTCTGAAGGACTACTAATTTTTCTTAAAACGTGAGGAGGAGAGGACCTTTATTGATTTTTGTAGGCCATGGTATTTTTAAGTGTTTGACAAACTGCATCAAAGGGAATAGTCACATGACCTGATGTTTGGCAAAGCACATTCATGCACAGGACAAAAACATATGCAAGGCAGTGTTAGTTTGACTGTGTATATGTTGAAAACACTGACTTTCTGTGTTGATATGATTGCTGATGGCAGCAGGTGTACACATGACACAGGTGTTCTGTATGTTTGTGAATAGACAGAAATGTAAATAGACCTACATACCAATACTATAAACCAGTGTACATACTGTATTAATTATGAAGTATGGAGAATAACTACAGCTGATAATGTGAAATGTAAGAAACTGCCTTTACAACTCTATTTTGTGTATAAGAGATTATTAGTTTGGGGGGGGGGATTGCACTGACACAGGGAGGGACGGGACCTCACACGCACAGAAACTGCCTGTTACTGTCTCTCTGCCTTTTACAATCACAGACCTCTGAGTCTGACATGTCTCTGCTTTTATTTAACAACCCTTTTTTAATGAGCCCAGTTATTTCTAACCAGAGTCTTCTAAAAGGCAGTGTGCACTTCCAACTCACCAGGCTTCACTCAGAATTGTACTCAACTTGTTGAGGAGTGTTTGGTGTCAGATGAGATTTTCTTGAGCTTAGTTGTGTCTGTCTGTCAGAGAGGTAGTGGACTGTGGTGGATGTGTGATCCTGTAAAATAATGTTCACATGGACACTGCTTCAAATAAAGCACCACAGCTGCAGCACTCACTTTGTGGGACCTGTTATTTCCAATCTTGAACGTACAGTATTTGCTGTAGTATATCATTGCATACACAAACCTGTCAGGGTGAGGGTCGTGATGATTTTTTATTAACTAAAATAAATTCCAAAGTTAAAAATCTCAACATTTTTAAAGTTATAATCCTTAAGATCTGCTGCAAGATTTTTTCAGTGCTGACGGTGATTGTTCCAACAAAAATGCGTCTACAAGAAAAGAAAGTTTCTGGAGAGTGTACGTTCACTGATGCTACCGACTTTGGTGTCAGAATGGGATCATCAGTGAAAATAGATACTGTAATTTTCCAATAATAATTTTGCAATCAACCTGCAATCAATCCACCATTGAGTAACTCTAGATCATGAACACTGGTTGGGCACCATTGATGTAGCGTCATTGTCATGTAATCATTGTAATTTGTCCAATATCTTATTATGACTAAAAGTTGCAAACTGATGACATCCCCATCATTCTCAGCTGTAGTTTGTGCTTACTGCTAAGATGTTTCAGTAAACCAAGATGGTGATCATGGGAAATAATACCTGCTAAACATCAGCTTTAGCCCCTTGTTCACTGCACACAAAAAAAAAACACTAACACCTGCTAACATCTGGCTTTTTCATTTAATGGGACAGGTGACAATCACCATTCACACGCCAGTCAAATGACTCTGCAGTAGTCACTGGTATCCATCTACATCCAAACAGCACTTACACATCGTATCAAATTACTCTTTACCAAGTTTGGAAGAGAGTATGAATAAGAGTGGTGCAGGGCTGCCAGACAGCGGGAGTCACAAGGACCCACGAGATCTCGCGAATTCATGCATAATCGCGCGATATAACAAGATGTAGTTTCTATAAACAGAACCACAAAACCAGAGGAGTAGTAGGAAGACATCTCGGTGCACCTCCATGATTAACATCTCCTCGTCCATGGTGTCAATAGGGTGAAGTGACATCTGAAAACCTCTGACCTGTTGACTTCAGGCCTGCCTCCGCCCATTATGACTTTTTCAAGGTGTAGTGCAGGGAAATACGATCCGCCGTGAACACTGTGTATTTTATTTTGAAAATTAACCGGATGTTTATTTTGTTTCTGTGTACGACTTCCTGCCCCGCACGATCTGCTCCATGCTGAATTGCTGCATTGTGCTCTGGCGTCCGGCAAAAATAGAAGTCCTGTGTATCTGTTGCACAGGGCTCCTGAGCAGCTGTGACGGAGCTGGAACACAGCACAGCCGCAGCCGGTGGAAGCACACACATTGACTAGAATTGAAACATATCGGCTCCGACGCCAACACGCATCTGGTGGAATTTGGGGGTTAAAGATAAAAAAATGAAACCTACGCTGCATAACACCTTCACGGATCGGGGTCCTCATGCTGTGGGGGAGGGAGCATTTTTCATTCATGAAAGTGAATTTAGTCTATTATAAGTTTCATGGGGATTGTGTTTAGACCAAAATAGATCATTTTTAATTTGTTTTATACATCAATGGTATCTATTAGCTACAAAATGAGGTAGTACAGCTAGCATCATTTGCACCATTTTAGCTGTGGGGTCTAAAAAAAGTCAATATGGTAGCTATGGGGTAAGTTGAGCAAACATGTTCAACTGTTGATCACCTGTGATCAACAACTGTTGATCACCTGCCAACAAGTGATGAAGAAAATGAAAATACTGAGCTTGCAGTGGGGGACTTTGTAGTTGTAAACTTTAAAGAGGACCTATTATACTCATTTTCGGGCCTTTGTATTTGATTTCTGGACTCCTATAGAGCAGCTACACACGATTACCTGCACACAAAGCTTTGTAGATCTTCAGGACGCTGTGCCTCTCACTGCACTGCTTCCTTGTATTTCCTGCATCCCGTGAAAATGGTCTGTGTAATTTACTCCACCCCCCGGCCCTCGCCTCCCGCCGAGCCCACTCCACTGTGATTGGTCACACTCCCGAGGACTTCCGAAGGGCTGCCGAGCGCTGCCGGCATACCTGGGCATGCCCATATAAGTAAGTCCGGCACGCATTAACGTCACACGGACTACACTGTTTAAAAAAAGACTGTAAAACACAGCGTGCAGAGCCATCCAAAACAGCCTGCAGGGCTCAATTCCAAATGCACGAACCTCATTATTTGACGCGTTGGCATCGTTTAACACGAGTATGCAATATTGTAACAACATTTATAGGTCAGAAAAGAGGAAAAGCATAATAGGTCTCCTTTAAGGGTAAATCAAGAAATTACCGCTACATTGGCTTGCTGGAGAAGGTCGAAAGTGATGACTATGAGTGTAAGTGTCTGAGAAGAGGCAAAGCTGGATATGGTAAACCAAGCTTTACTTCCAAGGAGAAAGATGAGGGATTCTTCCCAAGAAGCGATTAAATCGCAAAACTCCCCAAACCTCACAGAGTTGGTGGCACAGCAAGGAAGTCCCAGTAGTTTATATTCCCCTGCAACCTGGACAGGTGGAATATTGAGTAAAGGGGCAAGTGGAATATGGATGGAAGGAGGGAGGGGGGTGGATGGAAGGAGGAGTTCAGAGAGGATGAAGGAGGACATACAGAGGAAGGATGATGAGAGAATTAGAGTTTCGGTTCAGAATGCTCAAATGTGTTAATAAACAAGTTCAAATTATTGTAATACCTTAATTTCCACAATTGGCCCTCCTGTTAGCAAGGACACCAAACTAGGATTCACGTCTACAGATTTAGTTCAGTGTTTTCTTTCCAAAGACAGGGAGGGAAATGGCTCAACTTACCCCACTCCTATGCTCAATTTACTGCAGACACGGGGTAAGTTGTGCCATGAGACCACTTTTTTTGGACATGCTATATTATCAAAGCAGTTATGTTTACACTCATTCTGTTTGTTTGTAAGGATGCACAACATCCTGAAATATATGCACATATATTAGTTAGCAACAAAACTAATAGCCTTGATGTAGTGATCCTGAATATGAAAAGTGACTCATCATAACCCGGTCTCCTAATTGTGCTAAGGGATGGCTGCGATATCCCAGACCTAAGGATAGAATTTAACTGCATTATATCATACCCAAAAGGGGCTTTAGGCAGAACATATAGGCCTAACATGATATATTGTTAATCATATCAAACACATACCTGTTGGCTAATTCCCGTACCGAGGTGAAGTTAGTTTGACGTTGGATATTCGACCGATATTCGGATATTCATTTTGGGTTCAACAGTGATTTCCACCTCCCTCTCATAGGCAGAAAACAATGAGCAACATAGAGTAGGGCTAATACGCCCACACACACACACACACACACACACACACACACACACACACACTAAAAAACACACTTTCTATTTTATAGGAATTCTCAAAAAATTTATTTGGTTTTCTATGAAAAAAAAGTATATTTTCTTCAATAGCTTTGACATTACTGGACCCAGACACCCCACACCAATGCAGAATGGTTTTGTCCAAGTGGGCCTAATAAAGCACACCTCTTTTTAAATGGGTTTCATGCTCTTTCTATTTTATGTGAATTTTTTAAACAAACTCCATTGGTTTTCAGTGAAAAAGTAATATTTTCTTTAATAGCTTTCACATTACTATATAAAATAGAAAGAGCATGAAACCCATTTAAAAAGAGGTGTGCCTTATTAGGCCCACTTGGCCAAACCATTCTACATGTGCATCTTTCAGGCCTCGTTTTGTGCGTAAGCAACGTTTATAAATGAGGCCCCTGATCTACTGGCAAAAGGAACAGAATCTAGACTATTTTTAGCCATGTTTTAAAAAAACTGAGTGCAGACAGTAATTTTGGTGGAAAAGGGAGAGAAGTCACTGGGAGTATGTTAGCATGCTGATGTTAGCATTTCTCTAATTCTTCTCTAGCCTATAAAACAGGTTAGTATGAAGGTGTGTTTCTAAGATCCTTCAAAGCATTTCTTTTGACTAAGTTTAAAGTGTCATTTTGTGTGTTTGGTCAGGTTACCAACTTAGAATTAGAACTTTGGAAGTTTTGCTAGCTGCAATGTGTAATGTCACAAAATGGCAGCCTTATGGTATGTGACCACATGGGTGGTTTTTGGACGCAAGGGGTCACGCCATGTCCCAGCATTCGATGCTTGCTGGGCATCCCAGTACTTAAGCTGTCTGCTCCCTGATTTCAAACAGGACCAACATGACAGCTTATTTGGAAACTTTCTCTTGTGTTACGAAAATAGCTCACGGTTTCATGTGCTCTGAAAACATTTGAGGTGAGAAGTAAGCCGTGCAGTTACTCACTCTGTCGTCATTTTAGATTGACAACTGTTAGTTTAAAAGGAGTTTCTAGAGACAGCTAGCTGAGCTGGATGCCCCTAATCTGCATAAAGTAGCCTAGATATAACTTTATGCAAATGAGGAACGGATACCCTGTCTCTCAAAACGCAACGGGACTTGACTTGTTTTTTTGTTTTGTTTTGTTTTTGGCTTAGGGAAGGGGCATATACATTTAAATGGCTGTATTCTGAATTTATTTTACCACCGATTTTTAAAGAAAACGTGCCTTCTAAACCTGCAGTTTTTTTGCTTGTTTTTTTTTTTTTTTTTTTTATAATTTTTAAATCTTTTTTTTTTCAATTAATTTATTATGGGGGAGGGAGGGTCATGCATTTTCTAACAGTCACTTAGGGGGGCTCAAGGAAAAGTATTTGTAGCTTCAGGGAGGGTCACACCCCAGCCATCCCTCTCCTCTGATAAATAAAGAACAGTCCCTAACTTTAGTTATCACAACTAAAGCCCCGTTTCCACGAAGCAGTTTGGTACACTTTTTTCCTTTTCCACTGTGACAAGTTGTGGATGGGAGCAATGGAACCATTCCTAAACGTTACCATTTTTGGTCCCCCCTCTGTTGGGGTATAGGGGTGGCCGATATGGCTGAAAAGTATATCACGATATAGCTGGTTCATATTGATCGATAACGATAATTACCTATCATTTTTTTATAACCTATTTAAAATAAGGACCCGCAGAAAATGAATAAATTTTAACACATTTATTATTTAATTCAATCACAGTCATCAGTCAAGGCACACAGAGGAAATTGTAATGTCAACACAACCATTAGAGAACACTCAAATAAATGAACATACACAAGATGGTATAAAAACTACTACTCGACTATTTCCTCGCTATCGGCACTCATTCTTGCTACTCACTCCGCGCTGTGTTGTGTTCAGTGTTGCCAGATCAGAAACAAGCAACCAGTACCAGCAACCAAAATTACTTTACAAACACATTATATTCACTTCCCTTGCACACTACCAAACCAATTAGCCGACCAAATACGTGGAAAGAATAAATGAATGAATGAAAGTAAAGAAGTTGCATAAGCCATTTTACTTTCACTGTAACAGTACTGGTATGCTGAACAAGATCTGAATCTGCACACTGCCTTTGAATTGTCCCCCTCTTGAAGTCAAATCTTTTAATCCTCTCTCTTTCTACAAATCTTTATTGTATTCTTTCCATATTTCGCCCACTTGTTAGCGAAATAGTTAAAGAACCTCCATTAATCGTGCAATTTTATTAATATTAGACGGATATATATAAAGAAAGGCGACCTTTAGAGAGCAAGCCCAAATAAGCAACTCCACTTTAGAAACAAGCCCAAAAAAACGCAACCCGCGACTACCAATATTTATAAGCGACTTTACAAAAAACAAGCCCAAAGTCGCAGCTTATAAGCGGACTTGTGTTCACATACGAGGATGGCGCAACCAAACGTGACATTGTTAGCTGTTTGCGTGACACCGTTGCTAGGTTACCAGGGAGCAAGTGAGTGTGTTCAACCAACCTTGCACAGCCTGACTCCGAGGGTAACTTGTGCGGCTCTCCTCGTGTTTTTTTCCCCGACAGAATACAGTAACATTATCAAAGGTTATATCGAACGTTTTTTCTATCGATGGTGCATAAGTGTCGCGAGACGATATGTTATCGTTTTATCGCCCACCACTATTGGGGTACCTAGCACACAGATCTGTTACTAAAAGTTGGAGCTAGAAACACTGCAGTCCATTGATTGGTCAATAGAGGAAGTCTTACATATATTAGTGAACTGTAACTATAAAATAAAAGGATGTTTTGCTGCTCTCGCAGGGCCGACTGCCAGCAACTTTTAAGGTGGAATGTTTATGTCACAAAGTTGTACCCGATATATAAATCCCGGGCCACACCAACACAGATGCAAGAGGGCAGAGTTTAGGTACAACAAATTATTTTATTGCACCAGGGAAAAATTATTTAAGTACAAGAATAGAATGTTTAAAGTACTAATAAAAACCCAATACAAATACTGGGCAGTACTCAACAGATTAAAAACAGAAGAATAAAATAACAAAATAAAATAGTGAATTTAAAATGGGAAAATAACTCAGTCCTCAAAAGTCCTCCCTACGCCCCTGTCCACCTGTATCTATGGGAGTTTTATACTCAGTCCAAAAGCAGGGGTCCGTCCTGTGGCAGGGGGGTGGCTCAGAGTTGGCATTGGCGTGCTGCTCTTGACGCTCCTCGTCTTGTCGATCCGAAGCTGTTATCTTGATCTCAGGCCTATCAATAGTATCGTGGCAGCTCGCCGACTCGTCTTCCACACTGCAGAGCAGCTGATGCGTGTCTGGAGAAGCAGGTACCGCTGGGTGCACAACCTATTTTTCCCGTTTTAACTGAGCATTTCCCCAACGCATTCCCCACCCCCAGAACAACGCCGCAAGGTTCCGTTGTTGATGGACCTGGCCAGATGCGGGCGGCTAGCTAGCATGCTGTCAGCAAGAGCTGTTAGCGAAGTCATCTAGCAGAAGAGCTAGCAATATCTTCCTGCGAAGTAACTGTTCCAAATGAACTGAGACGAGTTGAGTAGTGTGCTATTGAAAGAGCTGACATATATATAGAAATGAATGCGAAATTCGAAATATGGAGTAATTATCAACCGCATAGAAATCAACCTATGGTCAACAATCACTTTTAATAGTGGGAAAAAAAGCTTATGCTTATTTTTCTTTTGCATAAATAAATGAGATATTGTTTGTTTACAACTGCGATTGCAATTTATTTCCTATTTCCGGCACCATTACGTTCCGCTTCTCCCATCTTGTCAACGCCCGAGTAGTAAAAATCCAATGCCTCCACGGTCCCACGGTCAATGGAACCGCTGCCGTGCTGCGCGCTAGTCCGTTACTATCCGTCATTTTCACCTCCATTGGAATGAATGACTTCCGGTCAGCGTCCATCCGTCAGTGCGTTAGGTTGTGCACCTAGCTTAAGGGTTGACACGCCCAGAGACCCGAGTCGGTGGATTCCACCCGTTTTATATCGGCTGATACTGATTGCAGGCCAATCACAGGGACACAGGCAGAAGGGGAAAACAAGGGGGGCGGAACTACGCGCTATTGTCCATAATGTCCACATTGGCTTTTCTTAAGTCCATGCAAAAAAAAGCAGCACTTACCTCTGCGCTTGCCTGAAAAGTACTGAATGCACAAACCCGCTATTTTTAAATATCCCATTAAGAGAGACTCTCACTGCAGCCTGTTCTATTTTGTTCTGAAAATGCTGGAGTGCAGCACCGTTCTATAAACAAGGTGCAGACTGATAAAGGAGGAAATACAGCAAGTGCTGGATGGAGCAGTGAGTGACAACAACCCCACCCACATGAAAGAGTACTGTTTGTGGTGGAAACGCCAAACAGACCTACTGTAGGGTCTAGGTACCATGTCTGAAGGGTTACTTTTTTTTTTTTTCTTCCAAAGGTACCATACTGAAAGTGTTATGTGGAGATGGGGCTTAAATGCCTAACCCCACCCTCTTACCCTAATCCACACCTAACTGTAACCTGAACCATGAAACAATAAGTCTTAACCCTCAAACAGGCCTATGAAGAAGTGAGGACAGGCTAAAATGTACTCACTCTGTTGCTAAAATACATCTTTTAGTCTCCACTATGTATCATGTCCAAGTACACACACACCCTCACAGTTTTTTCAAACATTTATCAAGTCTTCTCTGGAAATCTTAAAATCTTCCACATCTTTCATACATTGCACCTATTCAACTTTGAATTCATTCATTCTTTTTGAAAATGATTCAACTTTGTTTGAAACAGTTTGGTAGAACACATTTTGAGTCACTACCTCGCAAATTAAATTAAATTACAATAATATGCTGGCTTAACTTCTGTAAGATTACAGTATAGAACTGCCTGTCACAACAATTTATGGTTAAAATTATTCTGTAATTTACTGTGAAAGTAATGTAACTAGTTGCCAGTAATTTACTGTAAATGTACAGTCAAATATTTACAGTGTACATTTTAATGAAAAATGTGTTAAATTCAACTCAACCTTGAGTTATCTCTACCATTCAGTTTAGGTATTTAATGCTAAAAAAAAAAGCCACTAGATGTTGCTGTGTCTTTAAATACTATGCCTTTACACTTCACCTCTGACAGGAAGTTAGTAACAAAATGTCTTTCCAGACATGAGGACTGTGTGGTTTATTTCACGTTATAGTTTCAAAGTTCTTATTCAACAGATTTATGGAACTTAATACAACAAATTAAAATCTAATAGGAGTCATATAATTAAAAAAATAATTAAAAGCGTTTTCTACCAAACAGTTGATTTGTCCTTCGACAGTAAAGGTAGTGAAGCTAAGCTTATGTAAGTAAACCTGACTATTTACTACAAAATAAAAACACTTCTGGTCATTCATTGTTATTAAATAATACATTTAATGTTATCCCTTATACCTATGCTGAAATAATTTTAAAAGTATGATTTTTTTTTTTACTGTCTAAAGTCATGCTCAACCAAACGGTTGATTTGTCCTTCTATGTTAAAGGAGGTGATGCTAATGCTAAGAGAATAAACTCACAATTTTTATGAAATAAAAAAAGAATTTAATACAATTAATTTAATATTTAATAAAAAAGAATGATATCATGTGATTTCTTACCATTTCTGAGATGTTTTCAAAGTATTGTAGTAGTAAATAACTAAAATAAACACATGGAAATAACACTAGTGTTAGTATTACTACCAATTCCACGGTAACTTGACTGAAAAAAAAAAAGATATATGTTGGTATACTAACATATTATATATTATTGTAATGTTTGGTAGAGGCCTATATTTAAACTATACTGTTTAAAAAAATAAAAAAAAAAACTTTGATTTTTGTTATTATTGCCCCAAAGACATAAGAAATGCAAAGAAACATTTTTTTCATTACTCTTGAAAGTGGGTTTACTGTCAGAGGGAGAAAGAAACCAGAAACTTTTCACATATATGAAGCTGAAATCAGGATTTTTTACTTTATATTTCTTTTAAAGAATTCTCAAATTGATTATCGTTATTGTTGCAGCTTTAATTTATGACCTTTAACTGCTTCTTCAGCAATGCAGTTTTGTGTCAGCCTTTCAACATCCAGCACTCTTGTCATTGTAGCTCTTTGACATGAATACCTTATAGTTACTTGGCAATTTGTTAGAAGGAAGATTATTGTGAACCACAAACAAAGTTGGTCACAAAGCAGAAGATATCATCTGTCCACAGATAACTTATGCTCTACGTCTGTAATTTGCATAGTTGTTCAATGTTTATGTTTAACTTGTTCGACTTTGTTGTCCTTAGTTTTTAGCTCTGTCTATTTTTGTGTAAGTACATTGAGGACAACGAAAAAAAAGAGTCAGCCAATAAAGCTGATGTTAATATCTGATGTATAGTTTAGGAGGCAATATGAGTTTAGACATACATAATTCAGCAAAATCAAACAGTGACAACAATGGAGGTTTATATTTTTATATTTTGTATCCAGAGGATACAATATTACAATCTGTTTTACATGGTTTTATAGGGCTTACATCAATGTTCTCCATCACCTGCACTTTATGTAACATCAACCAGGTTGGTATCTATATTGTCTGTATTTTAGGTTATTTAGCTGTAATTTTTCTTTCACACCAAACAAACCACAAGACAGAACAGAGATAGTTTTTTTTTTACCTAACAAAAAAAATTTGTCAACACTACTTAAAGTCTTAAGCAGAGAAACTTTCAAAATTTTCAGATCAAGTAGTAATAGCAATAATAATAATAACAATAATAATTTTTGAAAAGACTTAATCAAAGTGACACATCTTCCTTATGCAGACCCTACTGTCTCACTTTGGCTCACAGACCTGAGGTTGTCAGATGTGGGGAGAAACTGTTTTAGACATATGCGTGTGTGAGTGCCAGACCCTCAGTTTTATGTTGTACGTAATCATGGATCATTACAGATTATAGCAACTTTTACCACTGTTCATTTAAGGAGGACCACCGCAAGGAAACACGTTCTTTGTTTAGATTGTCAAACAGACGCTGGCTCATAGATACTTGTTTCTGGCTGCCAGCGTTAATTAGCTGAAAAGTTGTCTATTTTCACTTTAAAATGTTGATTAAAAACGTTGCCATCTGTTGATAATTTGACTTGGATTCGTGCTGAAATGGATGGTCCAGAGGAACAAGTCCATCCATCCAGAAGACAGGGGCAAAAAACCTCCCAGGGAAAAATATGACAAGTGTCCTGGCTCTAAGCCCCTAAGGAGCCTCATGCAAACCCTGCTGACCCAGGCTGTGTTCTGCTCCTCCACTAGAAGAACAAGAGGGAGGGCAGGATATCAGCAGGGTCTGACGGCTTTCCTCCAGTGTCCACACACCCCTGAATGTGGAGCCTTGGACTTTGTCATTTTTTTCCCCAGGGGTTTCATGCCCCTACCCTCCGGACCATCCATTTTAGCATTAACCCTTGGCAACGTCTTTTTAATCAACATTTTGAAGTGGAAATAAACAACTCTTCGGCGAACTTAACTAGTGTGCTAGCTACACTAGCTAATGCTGGCAGCCAGAAACAAACAGCTATGATTCATTGTCCATTAATTGTCCAATAATTTAAACAAAAAAAACATGCTTTCTTGTGATGGTCCTTGTAAAATGAGTAGTGGAGGAATTTACTATATTCCCGTATGATCAGTGAGTTGATACGCAGAGGCTAGCTACTAGTGCTAGTATAGCTAGCTAGCTGAAATGTTGACTACTCCTACTACTGTGACTGACGGGATTGTGGGCCTCTGATTGGCAACATCAAAAAAATGTGATACCCCACCCTCTGGAGCTTATGCATGTGTGCATATGCACTTCTAAAATGGTGGCTCCGGAACTCATGCATGCACATATCTAAAACGGTGGCTGCGGAACTAGCACATGCATATGTGATACTGGATGGGAGTTCTGCCGTTTAACTCTTCTCAAGTGCAGGCTCACAGAGTTGTAGGCATGGCTGTAGACTCTCAGTCTGGTTCAAGCAGTAGTCTACATGGATATAGACATTTGGAGGTAAATGTTTTACTAAGACAATGCTAAATATTAGAGGATAATACGGAGCTTTTTAATAACATATTCTTAGATTCCCAATCACTCCATCATTTGAATAAGAAAATACTGTGACATCAGCACAAAGCCCTTTTCAGGAGTAACAAGAAGGGAGGGAGTCATCCTGCTTGATGTTATTCTGCTCCCTGAAAAAATAAATGAAATAATGTTTCTTTAGGTTTTACAGAAGCATTTTCAGAAATCTTTCTCCTGATGGAACACACTAAAAATGAAATATGCCTGTCGCCTATCACGGCTACCAGTGCCATTATTCATTGGGATCTAATATGAACCCTGCAGACATTAATAGGTGACATCACACACATCTATCTTTGCCCTTAGTGTGATGCAGTTAGAGCCTCTTACAAACTCATAATCAGTCAGAGCAGAGTACCCCTCAGCAAAGTTGCTCAGTGTGATGACAAGCTGTACAGCATCTGGACCGGTACGCTGTGGCTGATGCTTTATCATATCCTTCTCCCCCAGGGTAGAAGTCCTGCTGTACCTTTAATGTTCAGTGGTGCTGGAACAGCTGGGTGGGGATTTAGCTACTGCCAGGGGATCATTAAAGAGCAGGGGCCTTCAGTAGATGTGGTTGGTGGTTGGAGCAGCAGAGCCTCTGGTCACGTCAGCTTGCAGGTAGAGCTCAGCAGCAGCAACATGGAGGTTAATGTGAGGGAGCAGTGACTGACGGCTGCATCCATGGCTGGACACAAACAAGAAAGTATGTATTACAGAGCACTGCTTTAAATTCATACATGCATATTGATTCTTACACTTAAAACTGTTTTTACCAGGACTGCTTGATTTTTCTCTAAACAGGTATTTGCCCCCAATTAAGCTTTGAATCTAGTGACCAACAGGATGAACCATTTCACTGAGGTGTAAAGAGAATGCCACAGATGTAAAAATGTATTCTCGCAGGGCTGTCCCCCTGTAGTTTTTGGAATAATGCAAACTTTTCTGTTTTACACTATTAGAACAAATGTAATGCTTTGTGTTCCTGACTGCAATGCTGAAGACCCTTTATTACACCGCCTTTGCATTTCTACACAGAAACAAACAACCACTCAGGCCACTCTATCTAAAGTGTGACTTTAGATAGTATACCAGCATTCTGGAAACAAAAGAGGCACGTGACAGGCAAGACAGGTGTGACAGGCAAGACAGGTTTGACATGAGGTATAACACAACAGCTTTGGCCCCTAGTATGACATAAAACATACACTTCTGGCAGCGCTTTCTAAACAAAAAAGTCATGTCAATCAAATCACCAGTACTGCCTCCTTCCACCTAAAAAACATGGCTCGTGGACTTCCAGGTGGCGCTATGGAGAGCTAGGACGCACGGTTAAGTAGCTGAGTAAATAATTTACAAGCAGAACGAGAACTGTCTATCACTGTACCAACTACGAGAAAAAACAGACAAAACTTCAGCACCAACGTTAATAGCTCACAATACCACCCAAACTGAAAAAGGAGAAGATACGGAGACGAAGGCTTCACCCAGGCCCTGGGCTCACCTGAGAAACAGCCACACGAAGAGAAAGCTAACCATACGGCAGTTCTACAAGCAACTCCTCCGTCTGGAGCTCTCCGCAGTGAAACAGGAAATATGTGCCAAAATCGACTCCCATATTGAGGAGGTCACTGCCACTCTGAGAGGGGAAATTATACGACTGGAGGCCGGTATCAACAGCAAGCTAGAACCCCTTCAGGCTACCTCACACACTCACTGTAAAACCATTCAAGAGCTAGAGCTAGCGGCTACAGCTAACTCTGATGCTACAAACGAGCTGAAAGCCGAAGTGGAACGCATCTCCGGCTTGGTGACAAAACTGTCAGAAAGATGTCTGGATCTGGAGGGGCGCTCAAAGCATCAAAATCTGAGAATAGCCGGAGTGAAAGAAAGCAAAAAACATGGTCAAAACATCCGGGACTTCACAGCTAAACTACTTCAGGACACACTCGCACTGGATGAGAAGCCCGTGCTCGATTGAGCACACAGGGCACTGAGGACAGCGCACCCCGCGACATCTTACCCTGCAAGCGCATCACTGCCATATTTTGGAAGAAATCCTCCGCAAAGTGACAAAAGATTGGGACCTGTCTTACCAAGGACAACGGATACAGATCTTCCGAGATTTACCCCCAGAAATTGTCAAACAATGGGCACTTTTTTCCAAAACCAGAGGAATACTGAGAGACATACCAGTGGTCAAATTTGGAACGGCCAAACTCTGAGTCACGTACGATGGTTCTGACTCCCTCTTCGCTGACCCTAAAGAGACATTCCAGTACGGCGAGAGCATTGCTAGAGCCGCCACGGGATAAGTATTATGAAAATACGGGACTATGTCCGTCTCAGACCCTCCATAGTGCACATGGTAAATCCACAACTGACTGAGAGCTAACTGTTATGAGGCTTATGCCCATAGAATTCATATTTGGTAATGTTTTTTGACACTTAAAATACTACTACTAGATACTCAATACTCTTACTTCCCTCATGATGTAGTTAAATTTCAAGGTACTCGATTAAAGGGACAACTTTGGTCTGAGGTGATTTGCACAAATACATTAAAGTTGCAGTTACTTAGTTAATAATAGTATTAGAAGTTAATTGTATGGAAAGGTTGCTTTTAGTCTACTGTTCTGAGGTTTTGTGGGCCTTTACTATTATTGGGGACCTCGGCTGAAGGCAGAGGTACGTTTATTATAATTATTATTCTTTCTTTCTTTAGTCTTTCTCCCGCCACCTCTTTGAGCTGGAATTTGACCCCCTAAACATGCCAAAACTGGCATGTTCGGCTTGGGGCCCCACTGGTGCGCAAAAATACAAATTTGGCCCCCTAA
>NC_065521.1:4738178-4739782 GCF_006386435.1 Epinephelus moara | reverse complement strand
CGCTTGAAACGCTGGAAGCGCTTGCACGCTAGCTACTGGTATCTGACACTCAAAAAGTTGAAAATATTTAATTTTTCAGCGTCTACGCGCATTTTTGTAGACGCTTCTTTTTAGACGCGCGTCTAAAAAGAAGCGTCTACAAAAACGCGCATCTAAAAAGACGCCGGAAAAACGGCCGTCTAAAAAGACGCTTGAACGGCAGTCAGACGTGCCGTATCATAGGAAAACAATAGTTTTACTGGCGTCGCGTTTCTGGCGTTCATCTCGGTATGATCGCTGAGTGAAGTGGAGCCTGTGGAGGAAACACCGGGACCATCTGGACGTAATAGTCCGTGTAGGTGCTGCGGTGCTCAGCTGTACAGATAGGAAACCCCTCGGCTGACAGGATGTACCACTCTCTCAGTCCGCTACTTTGTTTATCTCATGCATTCCTCGGACTTCCGGTTTCCCTCTTTACGTTCCTCTCATGCAGGCGCAGAACGTACGTGCCACTTGGCCATCGGATGTAGTCTTCGTAGTGTGTTCAAATGCAACTGACACAGGGCGACGTGAGGCGATGTAGACGACGCAACAGTTGGCCTTCGTCGCCACTAGTTCTCTGATGTCGGTTTGGTGTGTCAGCACCTTAAGGCATCATCGTACAGATTAACATGGATGGACATTTGTATGTGGTCTGAAAATAATGAATAAAACTCTTCTCAAGAATCCTGCTGTCTGTGATTTTTTTGTTAAGGAACTAATTGTAAAGATGATGATGAAGTAATGAAAGACTACTCATTATGTGTCACTTTACTTTAGGACATAAAAAGGTTAACTAATGGACAGGTTATTGAGTAATGATTCTGTACTTACGAAGTAACTATTTCATTAATCATTAAGTTGTGATTAACTCCTGAAATTTGATCATGAGTTAATGAAGAACTGACCATTAACTAATAGTTAGTTCCTCATTAGTTCCTCAGTAAAAACTACTGATAGATAGGACTGGGCTAGGGAACATAAGTTTCCTAGCCCAGTCCTATCTATCAAGTGCCTCATGTACTTAAAACATTCAAGTTAATGCAACATTAACATTTACAAAATTCAGGAGGCACGTCTGTCAAGCTGCTCTACAGCCGCCCGACTGACAATCTGGCTGAGTCTTATATAGCCTTGCTCCTCAGCTGCAGCCTGGGGATTGGTGGAGCTGATGTGGTACCGTACCAATCCAAACGAAGGAGACGCAGCCAGGAGATGGAAGGTGGAGGGAAGGCACACCTCCTCAGCGTGAGCCAGTCAGGTGCAGGGCATCACACAGCCTGCTCAGCATGAAACACACAACTATACACAAAGTTACACTATGATCAATCAATCAATCAATTTTATTTATAAAGCCCAATATCACAAAGCCTCACAGGGCTTTACAGCATACGACATCCCTCTGTCCTTAGGACCCTCGCAGCGGATAAGGAAAAACTCCCCAAAACAGGAAGAGCAACTGAGGAGGGATCCCTCTTCCAGGACGGACAGACGTGCAATAGATGTCGTACAGAACAGATCAGCATAATAAATTAACAGTAATCCGTATGACACAATGAGACAGAAAGAGAGAGAGAGAGAGAGAG
>NC_065521.1:4730597-4737386 GCF_006386435.1 Epinephelus moara | reverse complement strand
GATCAAATATTACTCCGAGGTTTCTTACGGTAGTGCTAGAGGCCAGAGCAATGCCATCTAGAGAAACTATGTCATCAGATAAAGAGTCTCTGAGTTGTTTGGGGCCAAGAACAATAACTTCAGTTTTGTCTGAATTTAACATCAGGAAATTGGTGCTCATCCAAGTTTTTATGTCTTTAAGGCAGTTATGGAGTTTAGTTAATTGATTACTTTCTTCTGGCTTCACCGATAAATACAACTGTGTATCATCCGCGTAACAATGGAAATTTATAGAGTGATTTCTAATGATGTTACCTAAAGGAAGCATATCTAGAGTAAATAGGAGGGGCAGGGGTACGGCGGCGGAGGCCGTAACATAGCATTACAATAACATTA
Source organism: Epinephelus moara (assembly GCF_006386435.1). Taxonomy (NCBI): domain Eukaryota; kingdom Metazoa; phylum Chordata; class Actinopteri; order Perciformes; family Serranidae; genus Epinephelus; species Epinephelus moara. Next base: position 4,737,011 of record NC_065521.1, on the reverse strand, counting down.
AGAAACACTGATGGGTCTAAATGGTCTTATCCAGGAAAGCCCCAGAATCAGCTCACCTTTTAGCCTTGTAAACCAGGGGCTGTATTCACAAAGCTTGCTAGTACAGTTACTCCTGGTAACAAAATTCTTAGAATTATGACGTTTTCTTAGAATTTTCCCTAAAGTTAAGACAAAGTCCTGGTAAAGATAAGCATTATTCACGAAGCATCTTAGCCCTTAAGAGAGCTCCTAAGGTGAGAAACTGTTAGGAGCAGGAAGGAGGACTTTTAAGAAGCTGCTTTAAAGAATTTTCTTGAGCAGAGGAGAAAACGGTGGCTACACAAATAGGTGGGAGAATTATTCTCCAATCACTGGATGACAATGAGTTAATGAAATGTTACAGATAAGATGGTGCAGGGATAATGTGTTGTGGTTGATCTCATTGGGGGTAGGCTACGTACATATTTCCCACTTAACGCAATATCACTATAATGCCAGAAATAAAGTGATCACAACACTAAGATATTTGGAAAATTGGAACAAATTTAACAGTGCAGTAGTGATGACTTGAGTCTGTCTCAACCATCATACTAACAATGACAACACTTTCACTTTTACACTTGGTGTCCACACCTTGCAGGCTCACAAAAGGGCATGTCTGTATATGCATCATACCAACAACAGGGTCAACCACACCTCCACATTAAGATAAACATGTCTGTCCCTTCCTTGCTCAGAGTTGCTCTGAGAACTTTCCTAAATCACTTATAAGCTAGGACTCCTAAAGGTGTGTTCACACCGGACCTGTTTTTTTTTTCGCTAGCGACAAGTTTACATACAAAGTCAATGCAAACGGGCGATTGAGCGTATATTCGCCCGGGAGAAAAATTGCTTGGGCTCCGAGCGACAGCGACAGAGCAATTTTTCGCTTGTCGCTTGAGATGAGAAATCTCATCTGGAGCGGTATTTCGCTGGGTCCTGTCGCTTGCAGCTCAACGCTGATTGGCTGCCGTAATCCCGGAATCCCAGGGGGTGCTTGACTGTCATGACAGCTTCATTAAAAGTATAGCTGCAAATTAAAAGCAACAATAGATGTAAAAACACACAGAGACAATGCATCTGTGATCAGTTCCCTAATTTAATTTTAACAATTTTTTCAATCTTCTCCAATTTCTCATTTTATTTTATGGAAGTGATCAATGGGGGCGGCACAGTGGTGTGGTGGTTAGCACTCTCGCCTCACAGCAAGAGGGTTGCCGGTTCGATCCCGGGTGTGGGAGCCCCTCTGTGCGGAGTTTGCATGTTCTCCCCGTGTCAGCGTGGGTTCTCTCCGGGCACTCTGGCTTCCTCCCACAGTCCAAAGACATGCAGATTGGGGACTAGGTTAATTGATAACTCTAAATTGTCCGTAGGTGTGAATGTGAGCGTGAATGGTTGTTTGTCTCTATGTGTCAGCCCTGCGATAGTCTGGCGACCTGTCCAGGGTGTACCCTGCCTCTCACCCGATGTCAGCTGGGATAGGCTCCAGCCCCCCCGCGACCCTCAAGAGGATGAAGCGGTTAGAAGATGAATGAATGAATGAAGTGATCAATGTAAGTGCACTTGTCAGCCGTTTTTATAATACAAATAACTTTGTTTAGATAAAACCTACAAGCTTCTCTTCCTATGACTTTTCCTAAAAATGTGTCTTGTATGTTTTCTGAAGCCTTTAAGTTACAAAAATGAAACACACTAGACTTCTGAGCATTTATACCTCCAACCGAAATTATACATTTTGATACAGGTAGGCTATATATATTTCCAAATATTTATTTGAAAACGAAACCATTCATACTGTCAATAAAAAAACATTTTGTTAATAATAAAAAACGAATGTAATCTCAACAGTGACCGCGCCAGCCGGTGGGACTGCGGCGCTTGGAGGGGCGCTGTAATCCTGGCGGTCCTAGTGTAAAGCACCACGGACAGCGCCAATGCATCTATCGCTGTAGCTCAGAGGCTCTGATGCCTGAGTCAGAGCATGTGAGCAGAGCTGGAGCTGGAGCTGCCTCAACCATAGGTTATTGGTAGGAAGAAAAATGGCTGCTGAAAAAACTGTCACTGTCAGCTGCCTCCAAGCGCCGCAACACTCTGCCAGACCATCATATGTAACTTAATTGTTTATGCTGCCCGTGTGCTCAGAAGCACACAGTGAATGCATTTTTGAGTAATTTCCGAGAAGTTATGATAAAATAAAAAAAAATATTACAGACTACAGAATAGGACTGACAACCTCTCCAATGTCTCATGTCAATTAATTAACACTATTTGTCTTCTTTTTAAAATGCCTTTTTTTTTTTGTTTGTTTCTGCTGCTGCACTGTGTCTCCAGCTGAAAGTGGCGATTTGCTAAATACACTCTACAATAATAAATTAGATTAATTTTTGGTCTATAATATTGTTGGCTATATTACGCATTTTAATGAAAAATACTTAAGAACTAAAAGAAATAAACACCGAAATAATTAGTGGAAACTTTTTTTTTATTGATACTCCACCTCTCTGACATACTAACAACACACACACACACACACACACACACACACACACACACACACACTTAGACAGAGAGGGTGCACCCTCTGTGTGTGTGTGTGTGTGTGTGTGTGTGGGAGAGATAGACAGATAAAGAGAGAGAGAGAGAAAGAGATAACATTAAAGGAAAAAAAAGAGAAAAATAAAAAGAGAGGGAGGAAAAGAGAGAGAGAGGAAAAGAGAGAGAAAAAGAGAGAGAAGAGAAGAGAGAGAATCAAAACTTGGACTGACCTGTTTTTGTGCATAGGCTATATGAGAAGGACATATGAAGCAGACTATTGCAGATCAATTAGGCTACAAAGAGAAAAATTTACATTGTATTTTTGATTTGTCTGGCCAGGGTCCTAGTGTGTTCCCATCTTTATGCAGTCAATGAAGTGAAAACCAGAGCTGCATCTCTCAGGACCCAGTATGGTAAACTTGGTATGGTAAACAGAAGCCACTAACACCAAAACAAAGATGGATCCTGGCACACTTGGAGTTTTTAAAGCCCCATATGACGCACAGAGCAACGGAATCGACCTTGAGAGTAAGCGTTTTCAAGCATGTGCAATCCGAAAGGCACAGTTCACCAAAAAATTAACATTCTGTCATGATCTATTCACACTCATGGATTGAAGGATGGATTAAGTTTTTTAGTTCACAAAACACTGCCGGTGTTTCAGAGGAAAGGGGTTTGCAGTTATTGCCCTAACAATTGAAGCAAATGGTGACCAGGATTCAGATTTAATTAAAATACATAATACGACCATATAATTCCTCCACAAAGCTCATAACAAAGTAATCCAGGTGTCCTAAAGCCCTGACATGCACTGCTGTATTAATAACATCACTGACGCCATGTTTTTAGCCTTACTTGTATGCCATGTTTGATCATATGTGAACATGGCTCCCATATAAAAAGCCACTGGCTACAGTACACATTAAGGTTAAAAACATAGTGTTTCTGACATTTTCCAAAACAGGACACTTGGATAATTACTTTGTATGAGTTATGTGGGGGCTCGGTTTTATTATACATTTTTATTTTGGTTTGAACCAATGTCACCATTTCATTCAAATGTTTGGGGGATAACTGCAAACTGTTTTCCTCTGAAACACCAACAGTGAATTGTGAGCTAAAAAACTTCACCCATCCTTCCACTTCCATGAGTGTGAGTAGATGACTGAACTTTAATTTTTGGGTGAACTGTCTGTCACTTTCAGTTGTGTTGAAAAGATTTTGATCTCAACAAAAAGGTCTAGTTGGCATCCCTTCTGTTGTCTTATTTTTTTTCTGCATGTCTTTACTTGTACTGTTTACTACAGCTTGACGTTGAGGACTCTGAGGACATTGATGTGACAGAGGAGGGGCAAATGGAAGACAAAGATGTGGTGCTTGACATGTCAACTGACAACAATGAAATGTCCCAGATGCTCTCCCCTCCATCAACCTTTGCTCAGTCCTTTAGAAGTTCAGTCTCTGCCACTGTAGAGGGGGAAACATCTTCGACTGAATTAGCATCACGTCATGATGAGACCCCCAAAAGACCACGCTTTAGCAAAGCAAAGGGAAAGTCCTCTGATGCTAACAATATTGAGTTAGCAAGGTTAACTTTGTTAACACAGGTTCATAATACTCTGTCTCTGTCTAATGACAGTGAGGAGGTATTTGGTCAACAAGTTGCAAATGAGCTCAGAAGCATTAAAGATCGAGTGCTTCAGTTAAGAGTTAGGAGAAATATTATGAACATACTGTATGATGCCCTAGAGGCAGAGCAGGCCCGGGAACATGCAACCCTCAGTCAGTACCAACCAGGGGGAGTACCATTTATGGGGTCCCAGTCAACTCAGCTGTGCCAATGCAAGTGCCACATCCACCACATCAGAGCCAGCACAGTCTCCAGCTCCAGAGCCAACCAGCCCAACAGACCCAGTCTCAAAGCCTCCAGCCTCAACCAATGTCCTTCATAAGGATGATCAGAATCAGAATCAGAAATACTTTACTGATCCCCGAGGGGAAATTATTTATGTTACAGGTGCTCCTTGCAAGAGAGATGATAAATGAAGACGAATAATAGTTGAAAATTGGCAGTGGTTGATCAGGATGAAAGTTAACTTTTGCACTTTGTTTTGCACTACTGTTCTCTTCTAAGTGCCTTGAAAAGAGATTTGTTTATGTTTATGGAAATGTTATCATTCACTCTGTAGTGAGTGCATTTTTTAGTCTATTGTACATATTTTAGTACAGATGAGTATTTTTTAAATGTTCTTTTCAGTATTTATGTATTTATATTTGAATGCTCTGAACTGTTTTTGGTCATTGACTTTTATGACTTATGACACAAAATAAAACAAAATTGATTACATGCATAGCAGTCAAGTGTTTTGTTTGCACTGTTTTTAATAAACAGTTTAAAATAGAATAAGGTACATCTTTTCAAATATCATGGACTTAAAACCACACAAATAACTAGAATATAATAATACTGTAATAATAAAAACAGAAAAAGTGTAAAGAGAACAATTAACCTGTATTTTGTAGAAAGGTACACTGGCTAAAATCAAACCACTCTCACTCTTAAAAGTTATAGTGCAATAACTATTACATATTAAATTAATGTCAAACAGTGTTCGCTACATTCAAGCCATTGCCAAATGAGTTGACATGATCATTGCTCACTCTTTTTCAAAGCATGTCACACTACAGATCTGTGACAGAAACAAGAAATACATTTACTAAATGAAATAATAAATTCATACATCCTGTAACCAGTGAGGCAGGAAATTGAGAGACAGATAACAAGCTACACATCTAACCTGTCTGCGTTTATGCATCAGATACAAAGAAAATACAATGGATGTTTTGAAATGAAATGAAATATAAAAAATAACAAAGGGTGGATTTCAACCGTTTAACACATAACCATGTTTCTCAGCCAGCTTACGCTAAAATGCTACACTCAAAAAATAAATGTTTTTTTTATCGATTTGTTTAGTAAACAGTTTTGCCTTGCAGCTACAGCCAGTAGGGGGTGCTACAGCCCCCTCAGCACCCCTACTTCCTGCATCCCTGATTTTAAGCCTACACCATGCCCTCCTGCCATGAAACACTTCCTGCAGGTGACACAAAGTATTGGCATAGTCTGTCTTGTTGCCTCTTCGCTTCAACAGAGGGATTTCTTGCTCTCCCCACTGGTGCAGGCTGTAGTATGCCCTCTCTCCTCCATGCACCTTCAATCAGCTGATGGTTAGCATCTTCTGAATCCACATAGGCAGGTGGCAAGTAGGCATCAGATCTTCTTAAGAAGTTGTGCAGGCACAGACATGCAAAGATGATGTTCATGACCTTGTCTGGATCCAGGGAAATAGTTGTTCTGAAAACTCTGAAGTGATTGGCTAATATTCCAAAGGCATTTTCCACTACTCGTCGAGCCCGAGACAGACGGTAATTGAAGAGCCTCTGACTCCTGTTGAGGTTTCGGAAGGGGTAAGGCTTCATGAGGTCTGATCTGAGTGGATAGGCCTCATCTCCAATGAACATGTAGGGCATCAAGATATCAGTGTTGGGCAGTGTGTCATCAGGGAGGACATGAAGTAGGCCTTTGTCCATTGCGGCTCTCAAGTCTGATTGTGCAAACACGCCAGCGTCTGACACTCTGCCCTGGGTTCCTGCACTTGCATAAACAAACTTATAATTTGCATCAACTACAGCCATGAGTGTGATGGAAAACCGGGACTTGTAGTTGTAATACATGCTTCCACTGTTGGCAGGAGGTTGAATGAAAATGTGTTTCCTGTCCACTGCACCCAGGCAGTGTGGAAACTGCCACTTGTCATGGAAGTCTTTGGCAATGGCTTTCCACTCTGGCTCAGTTCTTGG
>NC_065521.1:4721002-4730109 GCF_006386435.1 Epinephelus moara | reverse complement strand
AGTGTCAGTTAGGTCAGCAGTTGCGTTGCATCCCTGGAAAAGTATTTAAACAAACTTCCACCAGATGCAAATGCCCTTTATCTGAAGCCCAGGATGACAGCAGCTCACACAGACAATATCTGGTACACTAAAGCTCCGCTGGGAATAAACTCACTCGCACAGATGCTGCCGAAGATACACCAATCACAGCCTCAGGGCGACTGCCATACAGAAGCTGTCAGATGCGGGTCTTGAAGCTAGGGAGATCATGACAGTGAGTGGGCACAGGTATGATGTTGTTTTAACATAGCCTATGTGTAAAGTTAGTCTTCTAATTAGGAGTCGGGCATTAAAATATACCTTTTGTCTTGCAGGTCTGAGAGCTTGTTAAAAAGCTAATGGAAGCTATCCATGGAGAGCAGAAAACGATGGAGCAACATACTCTCAGATCAGAGGGCAGAGTCGGCTGTGCCTGTGAAGCGACAGTCCACCATGCAGTCACCAGAGACTTATTTCACCGGCTGCACAATTAATGGAAATGTGCAGATAAATGTGTATAAAGAGTAAGTGCCTGGCGCACCATGTCTGCGTTACATAGCAACGGTGACAGCGGAGTCCTGAGGGAACTATTTTTGTTGGCGGAATACAAATAAAATGCTTAAATTATCTATTTTGTCCTCATTTTTCAACATTTCTTAATCAGCCTTGCTTATTTAACTGTTGAACTCTTGTATAAAAGCAATATCACACAAGAGGGAGTGATGTTATACTCGTATATCATCATGGCTGTGATTTGGTCATAGGCACGAGGCCGCAGGCCGAGTGCTGAAGACAATCACAGACGTGACGATATACGAGTATAACATCACTCCCTCTTGTGTGATATTGCTTAATTGTCCAGCCATACTATCAAGATTTGTGTGTACTGTAGACTGACCTGTAGCCAGGAACTGTAATGTCACAGAGAGCCTGTCCTTTGGGCTAATGGCCTTTCTTAGATGGCCGTCCTGCTTCGTGTTACTCTGTCCAGAAGGTGACTGAAGTCCTCCACAGACATTCTTAGAAGGTTGCAAAATCCCTTCATATCGTCCACCTACATACATACATACTACATACATACATACATACATACATAAAAATAGACAGGGTTCAAAATTAAAACATAATTTCAGAAGCTTGGTGACATGATTAAGCTGACAAGATCAATTTTGCTTTGAGTGTAAGGTACTGTTGTGATGTTAAGGCATGTTTGGCGATAACATATGTCAGTGTGTTTTTGTTTTTGTTTGTTTGTTTTGCTGATAATATCATAAAGCAAAGTTATAATGTTTATTGATGTGCGCACATACAGTATGGCTAGGCTACAATTTGACAATAATTACAACAAGAGTTGTAACATGAAAGGAAAACAGAAATAAATTCATTCTGTCTCAACACTCGTACACAACCTAACTATCAAGTTCATACAATGCAACTATTCTTTCTTTAAACATTTTTTTAAACTGAAATATGTTCAAACAGCCCTTTAAATCACTCTGTAAGGAATTCCACAGCTTAACCCCAGCTACAGAAATACACATCTGCTTTAAAGTTGTTCGTGCAAACTGGTGCTTAAATCTATTGCGTGTGGCTGGTAAAACTTTAACATTTTCTGGCCACTAGTTGGTGGACAGAAAGTTAATTATGTCCCCTGATTAAAACAAATGTTTGTGACAAACCACAAACCATACTGTCCACGTCTCTCAAGCCATCTGCGAGTCCATATGCGCCGACGCCTCTTCTTTTTGGACGTTTCGGCACACAGTATAGTGCAAATCATCAAAGCAAACCGCTTGTCCTGCTTCGTTGGCAACATCGGCACTTCCGGAACAAATCGGAGCTTTCAAATGTATCTTTATTGACAGCTGTCAACGGGCAGGACAGTCAGCAGGGGCCAACGAGCCGTTTTCACCCATACAGTGTGAGCTCTCTGATCGTGCTTGATGATCGGAACGTACAGTGTGAGCACATAAATCGTGAGCTTTGGCCGCACATTGTAGACGATTCACTCGTACAGTGTGAGCTGGTATTAACAACAAGATTTTAAAAATCGTACAGTGTATGCTGGGCTTTACTGCTGCTGTGCGGATTAGTCACTTTCAGTTAATGAATGTAGGGTTGACCCTGAATAGTCGATGATTCGGTGATTCGATTCGGAGAAGTCTGATACGACTGCCAGTCTCGCTGTCGAATCGTCGCAAAATGTGGTTATGAAACAAGACCGTACCATTCTGACTATATGGGGGTGCTCACTGCTGCTGAACATCTTGATTTGACATAGAATGTATTTGTTTTCTAGTAATTGATGATATATAGCCTATTTTGATACAAACATCAGCCTACTTTCTGTTAATAAAAAATTGAAAATGACACGTGCATTTAATCAGTAGGCATTACTACGCATGAATAAATCACCCAGTTGCTCGATCCAAATAAAATGAGGTGAGTGAGTGCGCTGCAGGATCATCAGAGCAGCATTGAGGCCTACGGTGAGTTAAAGTTAAAGTTAAAGTCCCACAGATTGTCACACACCTGAGTATGTGAAATTTGTTCTCCGCATTTGACCCATCCCCTGAGGGAGCGGTGAGCAGCAGTGGTGCTGTGCTCAGGAATCATGTGGTGATGATTTACAGTGGCGGAGCGCATAATCAAACACTTAGGAGGAGGTATGTGCTCTCAAATCAAACTTTTTTGAAGGATTATTCGTTTACCTTTGTGTCTTGAAACAAATTTCACCGCTGATTGTTTTCTTGATAGACTCTGATTTTTTAATTTATTTATTTATTATCACTAGTCTGTCTGACCAGTGCGGCCGGGAGTGCGGCCGGGAGTGCGGCCGGGAGTGGGGATTTCAGCACCACAGACAGCGCGCCTAAAAAGACTTGACAAGCGTCTCCTTTTAAATGTGTTTGCTGCTAGCGAATTTATACATAATAAATGAAGACAGTGACATATTTTCAATAAAAAACACTGAGTTGAACGTTCATTTCAAGCTTTTGTAGTAGAACGAATTTCAGAATTGTGCGAGTGTGGCCGGAGAGTGGGCGGCAGTGTTTGATGCAGGAAACTCGATATGGACTTGAAAATCAGTTTGGTGAATGTGCTAGAAAAGGTAGTATCAGCACTGCTTCTACCTGGAGCTTGCATGTACGGAGCCTGGGTTTGGTTGAAGGTGGTGGTGCTGTTTGGGCTGAGAAAGCCATGTGTAAGTAAGGTAAAGGAGGTTATTGGGTTGGTGCGGGGAGCAGTGAGACCTGGCATTAGGGGAGTGTCTCTGGGACACCAGAGATCACTGTCTAGCCTCCTGGAGGTGTCGTGGGACCAACTAGACGAAACACTGGTGAAAGGAGGTTCCCACCCGATGACCCCAAAGATATGTTAGTTATCACTGCTCACTGGTCTGTATAGTTAAGCCTTGCCATAATAGCTTATCATAGGGCTTAGGAGGTTATTCACTGAGTGCTGATCCTTTCTCTAGAGCACAAACTTCTTGTGTTTATTTGAATTCGGAGTGGGGGGGTTTCGGAGTGGGGGTGGTTCGGAACGGCGGTGTTTTGGAATGGAGGGCTGTCCCCGGCTGGGCAGCACGTCTGCGCTCATCTAGAGCATCATACCTTGATGAAGTGAAAGGAATAAAGATGAAGATAAAATGATAACCCTTTTACTTTTACTATTATTATCTTATTATGCCAACTGAAGAATTAAATTTGTTGATTTGGGTGTTTTAGCTCTTTTCTCTGGAGCGGAAACTGAAGCAAATGAGCTCATTAATCAATGAGGGGGAAATCTCTTGAGAATGATTCAGAGTGATAGACATTGTGTCTTGAGTGATGTTGCTCTTGGGTTTTTATCATAAAAATGTTCACGCACCACAACCTAAATTCATGTCCTTTGTCTTGGGATCTTATCTGAGGACAGATGAGATTACCTGTACGTGCCATGTGATTAGAGGACAAAACTATTCGCTGTGCAAAAACATGTCGCTATCATTGAAAGAGACATTTTACCACTATGAGATAAAAATATTCAGTCAATCTGTGGGGACACAGTTAAAGACTAAAGATTAACTTTGCTTTGCTATAAACACATTTTTCTTTTTAAATTCATCCTGGATTCACCATGGATTGGGTGTAAATATGACATGAACATTTGTGTACATTACCATTAAAGAGATTTTCATATATCCTCTTTATTGTGACAAGGGCATCCTTAGCGTCCTCTGTGTTCATTTGCCATGGACAGAGGCACTCCGCCACAAAGCCGTCTGTGGTTCTCCTTGTAAGGAGGACTGGATGTCGCTCTAAAAGTTCCCATTTGTGGAGCTGGAACAAAGTTGACACAAAATCATAAGACTGAAAATTAGAAATATATCAAGTCAGACTAATGCAGAAAATGTGTGTGTTATGCTTTGGTAGAAAGCTATACATTGAGAGTCAGAGTGAACTAACAATTTCTGAGTAGCAATGTCAATAATGTCTTAAGCAAAAAACGAAACACACTTAAATGCTATTCAAATTCAGTGAGGGACAAGAGAAAGATGCTTCTGTGTATCCATACATGTGAAAGCACTGCTGCTACTACTACTACAAACTATATCAGAATCAGAAACTGTCAGATGTGGACATGGAACAACCTCACAATTACATTTCTAAAATGAAAATGTTCTTTTTCTGATCTATATTTATGGTCAACTAGATTGCTTTCCAGTTATTGTGGATACTACAGTATTTTTTTTATTCTTTCCCAAGTCTTTACTGTTTTGATTTTTTGTTATGTTTGCATAGTCAACTGTGGTCAAATCTGTGTGGTGTGTTACTTTGCATACAAAGACTATTTCTGATTTTCTTTGTCTGAAAATGATCTGATAAGGATTCATCTCATATAATTAAGTGTTATTAAGACACTAGTTTAATCTGTCCCCTCTCTGCTCTCTCTCACTGTTATCAGTACATATTTTTTGGGAAAAAGGATTCCTTTTTACTCAGAGATCACATAATAACACTGCAACTAAGCCACCTCTTTACACCACCTTTATTTATTTACACTGAACTAGGTCAGATCGGCAGAATGCCACCTCAATATGTGATTTTAGATGGTGGTGGAATCAAACAGGTGATGCTGGGCTCAGAGAGACAGGAGGCAGGGTGTGAGCAGCAGCCTGACTACTCACAGGTGCATTTCTCCACACCGCTTAACAAGTGATTCTGCTCCTCTGCTCTTTTCTAATGACAGGTAGAGCTGATCTTTATAATAACCTCATGAATTTATAACGTAAATCTTTTCGTGTGTTCCTGGATAAGCGGAACATCTCTTCTTGGGGGGAGGCAGCATGCCAGCTCCACCTTTTACACAGAAGTGACACCCACAGCGTACTGGTTCTGTTGGTTCTGGTGCCGGCACAGAGGAGGAACAACATTGACCCTCCCCCACCACCCCATTTAGCGATTGTACTGTTTATACAGAATAACGGCGCAATAGTCCCGCTTTGAACAAGCTGTGGAAAAGGGGCTTGTGCTTGGTACTTTTTATGTTGATTCAGTTGAAAATAAAAAACATAACAAAAACAGGGGGCCGGGGTGCCTAAAACCAAAGTCAAAGTTGAAAGCACTTCTTTAGTGTGCACACTGAGGAATGCATAACTGAAAAAATAATAATTTGGTTAAAAATGAATATTCTATTAATACAGGGTGTGCAAATCTTTTTAAGCTATGTTCATTTAGTGAAGAATTACTGTCATATTAATACTTCAAATCACATTTTTAGCAAACAGTTAATGCTCTTCCTTCACTGAATTCAAATGTGGTATTACGGAAACATAATGTAGCTTATGACGTATTAAGTACATTGAGAACTCAGGATTTCATGCACAATGAAGGACAAACAAGGATAAATGTTAGAATGCTGAAAAGGTCAGTGAAGTAACAGCAATATAGCAATGTGCATGTAAAGATCAGAGATTCTTTTACTTAGTATTCTATGACAACAATCTGAAAGAAAAAAATCTTACCAATAGATTTGTTGCATCATGAACTTTGTTGATGCTGCAGTCCTTCTTTTGCCGCTCTTTCCAGTCCTGGGTAATCTGTTCTTTCTGTCTCTCCAGCTTATCTTTATATGGTTGCTTGCCACCACAGTGCTGGCAGGTCTTGCTGGCCACCCCAATCTTAATTTTGTAGATCGCACACTCTTTTTGTGTAGGCATCTGGGGAAAGAAACATGAATAATTAAAGCTGCAAGCAGCTGTGATCGGGCCCTCGTTCTCCCGCGCTACTGCGGGAGGCCAGCAGCACGCATCACTGAAGCTGTTATGTGAAAGCTCAGAGTAAATTAACCCTGACGTGGTGTGACGTTTCATCTTCCTACTACAAAAAAACCCCTATGGGGAGGGTTTTTTGAAAATTTCAAGGGGGTGCTATAAATGCATTTTGTCTCCCCCATGGGCGACGCCCCTATCAGATGTAAGAGCTTGCCATTCTTGAACTGTGTATCAATTTTCATAAGGATATGAGGTTGCTGAAGCCATCAAGAAGCCAAACGTATTTGGTGGCGAGGGAGGCGCCATAGCGGCCACGCCCCTTGACATAGAGAAAAGCTTTTAATAACTTTTGATCAGCATGGTGTCAGGATGACCTGTCCCAAATCTGTTGATTGGACAAAATCTGTAGGAGGCGTTCATTAAAATACAAAGTTGTGGAAATGACAAAATCGCCACCAAAATGAAAAGTTTAAATCAAAATGGGCGACTTCCTGTTTGGAGTAGACCATTGGTGGCGGAGACTTTTTTGTGCGTCTGGGCAACATACACATATGTACCAATTTTCATCTTCCTACTCCAAAAAAACCCCTATGGGGAGGGTTTGGCGAGGGATCGATAGTCGCCATGCCGCAACATGGACACCATAAGACGTAGCTTCACAGCGTTCATAAGGTAGCTTCACCAACTTGTTCTGCATGCATTAGAAGTGGAATGAAGTTGATGCGGTCAAGTTTGTGGCATCAGTACATGTTAAAGTAAAAGCTGGCCACTTCCTGTTACCACCAGGGGGCGCTATGAGTAAGATGGGATATTAACATATCGGGGCATTCAAGGCAGAGCCATCATCATGTCCAGCAAGTTTGAAGCTGCTGAGATCAAGTATGTGGGCGTGAGAGCCGTTCGAAATTTGATGGCGAGAAAACGGAAAGTCGCCAAAATTTGTCATGCCCTAGCGGCCACGCCCTTTGACATAGAGAAATGCTTTTAATAAGTTTTGATCAGCATGTTCTCAGGATGATCTGTACCAAATTTGAAGTGGATCGGATGAAATCCCTAGGAGGAGTTCGTTAAAAAAAAAATTCAAATCTTCCTGTTGGGTTTACAGCATGGATCCAAGAGGATTTTTTGTGCGTCTTGGCATGTTCTATGAGCCCACCAATTTTCATGCGTGTAGGTGAAACTCACAGGCAGGGCTCGAGCCACGAAATTTTCACTGCCAAAATATCAAATTTTTCACCAGACCAGGTCTGATATGGTGAGTTTTTGAATTTGGGAAAGGGGCCAAATTGGGGATTATATTCTCGTAATAATAATAATAATAATAATTAAAGTTGCAAGCAGTAATGAACGGGCCCTCGCACCTTCACGCAACTCGGGGGGGCTGGCAGGATGCCTTCTGAAGCGTCAACTCATTTCTGTCAAAGTTAGACATCACATGCAGGAGTGACTTGGCATATCTTTGATACAGTGCTGGAATGACATATTTCACATTTTGTATCACTTCCTCTTTCCACTAGAGGGAGCTGGAGAGCGCACTAATTATACATCATGTTTTATACATCAAATATACACCACAAATCGAAAGATAAGTGTTTGTTGACACCTATTTCCTGTCAACACTAGGTGGCACTATGAGTATCAGGCAATATGGTCATATGAATGTTTTCAGGGCAGGACTAATATGAATCATGTGAAGTTTGGGGGATATCGGACCATTTACGCCAAATTTATAGCAATTTCGTTTTTCATGGCGAGACCTCAAAATTCAACACTCCGCAGCAGGCACACCATTCAACATTTGGCAGCTCCTATAATAAGCTGCAACATAGTCAGGGTCACATAAACCAAGTTTGGAGCAAATCTGATTAAATCTGTAGGACATTTACAAGCCCTGGAAATGGGCAAAAATGCACAAGTAAATTCAAAATGACGGACTTCCTGTTGGGTTTGGAGCATGGCTCCAAGAGACTTTTTTGTACGTAATAGAGTGTTACAGGTGCCTACCAAGTTTCATACATGCAGGTCAAGCCAGCTTTGGGGGCTGCTTAATTGAAATATTCTAGGAGGCGCTGTTGAGCCATCTTGTTACATCAAAGAGCAAAAAGCACATCAGACAACAGGACTTGCGACCTGTGATGTGTATGCGATTTTTGGTGAGTTTTCAAGCATCCCTTGTCCCTTCAAAACAACATCGTGTTTAATGGTGAACAAGGCAGCGCCACAGTGACAGTGTTTGATGAAAACTCAAAAGCTTCATTTTTAAGTATCATCAAGGTCTACGGACTTAGATCAACAAGATTGAGGTGGTTCTGATTAACCTGCTAGAAGAGGGATATCAAAGAATGTATAAAGTAACTTTCTCTTGCCAATATGAATCATCTGAAGTTCGATGGAGATCGGACCATTTACTCCAAAGTTATAGCAATTTCCTGTTTCATGACGAGCCATCAAAATTAAACCCTCTGCAGCACACGTAGACACTAATGATAAATCATGTTTGTGAACATCAAATATAGACCACAGCATTGAAATTTCAGGTTAATCCAAAGATAAGTGTATGATAAGAAGTACTTATTTTCGACACTAGGTGGCACTATGATTATCAGAAATATGGTTATGTTAATGTGTTCAGGGCGGGACTAATATGAATCGTAAAGGTTGGTGGAGATTGGACCATTTATGCCAAAGCTACAGCAATTTCGTTTTTCATGGCGAGACCTCAAGATTCAACGCTCGGCAACGGGCGCACCATTCAACATTGGGCAAATCCTGTGATAACTTTTGGTCACAACATAGTCACGCTTACATACACCAAGTTTGGAGCCAATCTGAT
>NC_065521.1:4719129-4720996 GCF_006386435.1 Epinephelus moara | reverse complement strand
ATGTGTTCAGGGCTGGACTGTCATCATATGTGTGAAGTTTTGGCAAGATATTCCCACGTGGAGTCTTTACAGCAACGTTTATCATCACGGCGAAACATCAAAGTTCACCGCCAGGCCATGGCAACGCCCTTCGATGAAAACTCACAGTTTCCACAATAAAGCGTCATCAACGTCTTATGACTTTTTTCACCAAGTTTGAGATGGATCTGGTCAAGTCTGTAGGAGATGTACATTAAAGTCTAAAACATGACATTTCCTGTTGCCAGTAGGGGGCGCTATATTTATCTCTAATTATTGACATGTAGATGTGTTCAGGGCAGGACTGGCATCAATCTTGTGAAGTCTGGGAAATATTGGACCATGTATGCTGGAGTTATAAACTACTTCCTGTTTAGTGGCGAGACCCCTAACTTTGACGCCATCCCATGGTCACACGCATTGATGAAAACTCAAGCTTTTGATAACTTTTACACGCATTGATGAAAACTCAAGCTTTTGATAACTTTTCATCTTCAAGGTCTTGGGGTGGGACACATCAAGGTTTGAAGTCGATCAGATGAAATCTCTAGGACTAGTTCATTCATTTATGACCCCTGGAAATGGCCAAAAATGCACCAAAATTGCACCGTAAATTCAAAATGGCAGACTTCCTGTTGGGTTTAGAGCATGCCTCCAAGAGGCTTTTTTGTATGTCTCGGAGGGTTACATAAGCCTGCCAAGTTTCATACATGTAGGTTAAACTAGCTTCAGGGGCTGTTTCCTCAAACTTTTGTAGGGGGCGCTACTGAGCCATTTTTTGGAACCCCCGAACGAGACCCTTAAAATATCAAAGTTTTCACCAGTTCTGATATATCTGCAAAGTTTCATGAGTTTTCGGGTATGTTAAGCCTCCCAAAAAGGCAATTCATTTGGAGGAAGAATAATAATAATAAAAAATCCTTGCATTTCAATAGCGAGGGCCCTAATTAAAGCTGCAAGCAGCGATGAACGGGCCCTCGCAGTCCACGCGCGTCAGGGCAAGCTGCCGCCGGGGGCGTGCACCTAGATGTCTTGTCAGCTGTAATAAATAAAAAAATGAACATTATCTCTTACTTACATTTCCAGTATACAGGTAGGCACCCAACCCACGTATGTATTTTTCCAAAAAGTAGAAGCTGAATACATGCCCAATAGTTCAAGGTCTTCTGACTCTTTAAAAGTTGACATGGTGTCTCTAGCTCAAAGTATGAGGGACAAGAAGAGGTTGAAAGTCGATGAGTTTTGAAGAGGATTTGAAGATTTTCCAATTTACTTACATTCACACTAATTAGACTGCCACCAGAGCGCCACCTATTGGCCAATTTGCACCAAATTTTGCACAAACCCTCATCGGGCCATGGAACACAATTAGCAAAAGTGTTGTGGTAATCCAACTGTATTTGGCCAGGATATGAAAGACTGTCTGTTTTAAAAACAATGTGCAGGAATTTGTTGTTTTATATTTTGGCCGTTTTTTGGACGATCAAAATTCTTTTAATAACTTTTAGTCAGGAGGGTTGACACATGCTACATGCAAAGTTTGGTGCAAATCGGTCAAATCGCCTAGGAGGAGTTCGAAAAAGTACATTTTTCATTTGTTGCGATTTAGCGAATGGAAAGTTACCGCGAAAGTGGGCGTGGCTTACACCACACAATTCAGCTGAATTCAGAGAACACGTAAATAGAAGGTTTAACAATGTGCGACATATAATGTGGGAGTTATTAGCCAAAAAATAGCGCCACCTGCTGGTCATTTTTGGTGTGTGAGTTACAGAGGCCAGTCTATACCACCCCTATCAATTTTATTTCCATGAGTGTTATGGTGTTGGCACAGTGCCAAATATTAAAT
>NC_065521.1:4706123-4715919 GCF_006386435.1 Epinephelus moara | reverse complement strand
CTGTGTGATTTTCTCCATGATAATAATTTATTTGAGGAATTTCAGTCAGGATTTAGAGTGCATCATAGCACTGAGACAGCACTAGTTAAAATTACAAATGACCTTCTGATTGCTTCAGACAAAGGACTCGTCTCTGTACTTGTTTTATTAGATCTTAGTGCGGCGTTTGACACTATTGACCATCAGATTCTGCTACAGAGACTGGAACACTTAATTGGCCTAAAAGGTTCTGCACTAAGCTGGTTTAAATCTTATTTATGTGATCGTTTCCCACTAAACATTAGACGTCTGATGGACGTGCAGATCATGTCTATATTGCGTCAGTCGGTCCAAGACCCATTTTGGACCTCTACACGACGTGCAAATTAGGTCTGCTTTTTGGACGTCTAATCATGACCTTATTTGGACATCAATATGCAGTTGAACATCTGAACGTCGGGCTAGTTCACTTTTTTGGACGTGTAAGACAGGTGTAGGGAATTGACATGATGTATTATTATTATCATTATTATTATTATTATTATTAGTAGTAGTAGTAGTAGTATAGGCTATATATGTGTAAAATAAATGTAAAATACCAATATTGTTCTTAACAACATGATTAATGTGATTATTATTATTATTAGTAGTAGTAGTAGTAGTAGTAGTAGTAGTATGAACATGATTATTTGTGAATAAAATTAATATTTTTGTTTGTTTTCATTTTCCTGTTTTTCTTTTCTAAAATAGTGTTAATACAACAAAATGAAGGTGTATTGGGGGGGGGGGACAGTAAACGCCATTGTGATTGGCTGAGGTATTGCGTCATCACAACGTACATCCTAAGAGCCACTCCGATTGGCCCAGGTGGTTCTCTAAATGGCCACTCGGCTCTGTGCCATGCTCTGTGCCCCGTCAACCTCTACAACAACCTACAGCCGTCTGAAATCAGCGTCCACTGAATTGCAGGTAAGTTTGGTCAGCACATAGACTGCCTAGTTAATTTTGTGTTCATTTATGCATTTATAGCGTTTGCCGTTTTAGCTTTGTTGTGTTAATCTACTTCAAACCCGCTGTCGCTACAATTAGCATTGCATCTGCTAACGTTAGCTTTTGAACACGACCTTGTGTTTACAACGAAGCCGGCGAAAAATCAATACATAGAGCGGTGGGTAACGTTATATATAACACATACGATGTTACGAGTGTGCATTTGTGTAGTTTAGAGTCTCGAGTTTTGTTCGTTTCAGTTTGTAAACAAATTCAAACTGGGGCCCTCCTCTCGGGCTCAACTGTGTAACGTTAGCCTCCTGCCCAGTCAGCAGCAGCTATTTTTAGACTAAGATTAGCACTTTATGTAATTTTCTAAAGAAATACATACGAAACTAAACCGCAGTTTTTGCGCATGCGCAAACCACCGCGGACGTGCTTGTAAGTAGGTCAACCAAAAAAACCTCTGTTTAGGAGAAGATAAAGAGAAGAAAACATGTAGTTGCTCCTCCGTATATTCTGGTTCAAATAGGTAAGGATGTGGATCATCCTCGTCCTCTCTTACAAAATCGGCCATAATCCGTAGTAGCTATCTTCTTCTCCTAAACAGAGGTTTTTTTTGTTGACCTACTTACAAGCACGTCCGTGGTGGTTTGCGCATGCGCAAAAACTGCAGTTTATTTTCGTGTGTATTTCTTTAGAAAATTACATAAAGTGCTAATCTTAGTCTAAAAATAGATAACGTAACATAACGCGGTAAAAAACGAGTCACACCAAGCATACAGGACCGTTTAGAGTTGCTGAAGAGTTTATCTGATGACTGTGGCAGAGGCAGGCTAATGCTACCCATTTGAGCTAAGCTAATTAGCGGTGGGCGAGCTCTGCCCGTCTCTCCCTTGTTACTGCTGTTTGTCATGGACTCGGGAGTGAGGCAAGACACGCAAACAAAACAAATGTTGGCGTATCCCTTTAAGGAGCAGGAGGGCCGTTGTGAAGAGCTGGGAAGCGGGTGTTAGCGGCGGATGCTACCGCTAGTCGAAGTTAGCATCGAGCTAGCAGAGAGAGAGAGAGACTCTCTCTTGCTAACATCCGGGACCGCTAGTGGGGCTAGCAGCACAACTAAACAAAAACCAAAATACAGGCAGGGGGAGGGGGCACTGCAGACACAGCCACCAGGTGAGGGTTCGCAGCAAAATGCATAACAATTTAATGCAATGAGTTAAGTATTGTAAAGCTTTAGTTGTGTGTTTCTAAATCAGTCTTATCCTTTTGAGGTCCTCTTGAAAGTGGAGTGAGCCCTGCCCTTTGGAGACAAGCCACCTAAAGAAGGTACAGATTGTGACCTCATGCTCCTTTGCACACACCCAGTCAAATAAATTGTAAAACTAAACTGACTTATACTGCATCTGTGTCTACAGATGGCTAAAATGAGAGAATGGCGAAAACGCCAAAGAGACATGGATCAACTTCTACGTTATTCTGACAGTGAAGATGAACATCAGAGCATTGAAATTAATAGCGATAGCGATGTTGTGTCTGGGACTCAGAGTAGTTGTAGCACTGTGCCTGGGACCCTGTCTACTGACTCTGAACCAAATGATGATGAAGCTGAAGTGACCAGCAGCTTTGAAGATGACCTGAGACAGTGGGCTACAGAGCACAAAGTGACACACAGAGCACTTAACGGGTTATTGTCCACATGAAGAAAGCAAGGGCTCCTATTGCCTGTGGATTGCCGGACACTCCTCGCTACACCACAACAAAACACAACAGAGTCTAAATGTGGGGGGCACTACAAGTATTACGGCTTAGAAAAGGGAATCTGTCCTTACTTAAGTCTGATGGACAGTAATGATGTGCACCTCACTGTAAACATCGATGGCATCCCACTTTTCAAAAGTAGTGGAGTCCAATTCTGGCCAATACTGGTGAAGTGTGGCCATTTTGATCCCTTTATTGCAGCGATGTTTAGTGGAAAAAGTAAGCCAAGTCCACTTGAGGACTATCTGAAAGACTTTTTGACCAAGTACAAACATCTCAAAGACAATGGTATAGTTTACAAACGTCAGACCTACACTGTCAATATTGATGCTCTCATCTGTGATGCGCCAGCAAGGGCATATCTCAAATGTATTAAGGGTCATACTTCCTATGAGAGTTGTGAGAGATGTATAATCAGAGGTACTCGTGTTGAGGGAAGAATGGTATTCAGTGAACAGGAATGCACTTCTCGAACAGATGACTGTTTCTCCAGAGTGGAATACAAGAACCACCAAACTGATGCCAGCCCCTTCATTGCTGGAGGAATTCCTTGTGTCAGTTCATTTGTGTTGGACTACATGCATATGGTCTGCTTGGGAGTAGTTAGACACCTGTTAATTTACCTGACTCGTGGCCCAAAAATCTGCCGCTTATCTGTGAGGCAAAAGGATCTAATTTCTCAAAAACTAATTGCACTGAGAGGGAGGATGCCGAGTGAATTTGCTCGGCAACCACATGGTCTGCGTGAAATGGATAGGTGGAAAGCCACTGAACTTCGGCAGTTTCTGCTATACACAGGACCAGTGGTATTAAAAACTGTGCTGTCACCTGAAAGGTACAAGCATTTCTTGTCCTTAACAGTAGCCATGTCGATACTGCTGGAGTCAGATGACAGGATTCGAAATGCCTATCTCCAATATGCCCATGAACTCATCAAACACTTTGTCACCAGCTGTGTGGTCCTGTATGGCAAGACCTTTCCTCTCCATGAAGATGCCAGCCACTTCAACTGCTCCTTAAATGACATTTCCTGTTTTCCATTTGAAAACTACCTGCAACAAATCAAGAAACATGTGAGGAGTGGGAGAAATCCTCTGGAACAAGTCACCAGGCATTTGTCAGAAATCGAACATTCAGAAGTGAAAGAGAGCAAAATGCACCCTAAAGTGTTCATTTCTGTTAAAGAAAGGGACAGCCGTCAGGAAGATGAAAGATTTGCTTTTGTTCGACAAAAAAATGCAGATGGTACCTTGGCTTGTCAAATCCTGCACCAGCGTCACACCTCACCATTATTTCACCAACCATGTAGCTCTGGACTTGTAAATATAGTGTGCATAGGAAATGGCCAGGTCAGGATGAAAGATGCGCTGCTGCGTGAAAAGGATCTGTTCCGCAAGGTGGCCTACCTCCCACAAGAATCTGGTGGTGCTGTGCTCATACCCCTTCGCCATGGTCTGGAACACAAATATTAAAGGTTCAATTTTCATTTTTTTTTTTTTTTTTTAAAGCTATATAATTTCTGCCACTTCCAGCTCTGGGTTGTCTCTTCTAACATGATGCTTGGTGATTTTGTCTCTTCTAACATGACGCTTGGTGATTTTGTTTCTTCTAACATGACACTTGGTGATTTGTTGGAATAGGGTTCATTGATATCCTCTTGCATCTGTAATTCAGTTCATATAAGATGTCTGCTACAGTGGTTCTCAAAATGGGTTCCAGAGCCCCTAGGTTTGAAATTTAATTTTCACAAGTCTGTAACTGTGTTTCATCAACTATTAAAAAATTTAAAAGTTTGAGAACCACTGGTCTACTCAATGCTTAGGCTAAATAAAAATGTGTAACTTCAATTAACATGCGTATGCTGTCCTTTACAGGTCATGTATGCGAAAGCAGTTTGGAAGGAGGGTGAAATTGAGGAGGAGGGTGTAGTTCCAGAGAACTGGATTGACGGGACCAAAAGAATTGTTAGATGGCCACGAATGAGCATCTCCAAAACAGAAAAGGCTATAAAGGAAAAAATGAACCCCCAGGATGACTGGATGATATTCCCTCTAATAAAGATAAAAATGACATCAGGCAAGTACTGTTTTGATGAATAGAAAATGACTTGTATGTCAAAGTCAAAATATACTTGAAGGTTGAAATGTGAGAACTACAACATGACCAGTCAGGCAGAGGAGGAGGATGATGAGGAGGAGGAGGAGGACGTGGTGAGGAGATCAAGGAACCGCACTAAAAAAGCAATTCCAGAGGGTTTCGTAAGAAATGGTATGTTTTCTCATTCTCAAGTAATTAATACATTAATATAAAACCTGTTTACAGAAATGTGGCCTATTTTCACACATCAATGTTTCTAACCATTTTTTGCAGTATTAACAGATTCAGATGAGGAAGGGCAGAGTGTCAGGGGTAATATTTTTCTACAATGAATTTGAAATTCCAGTTTCAAAACTCTTAAATTTGATAAAAATGTTGGAGATGAGCATGCTTATTTTTTTTGTTCTACTAACCTCTAGGTGTCGAGCTGCCCAACTACCCTGCTCCACCGAAAAAGCTGCAGCCCATTCAGGGCACAGCTATCCTAGACAATGCTTGTGAGTACTGATGACAACTTATGAAGCATGGTAATGTGTTGTATTGACCACATGATAGTTACAGGCTGATTTGGATGTGTTTCAGCCTCTGGAGATGAAGACATGTCCGTACAAGCGACGCGTGCGGACAGCTCTCAGGGCAGGCACTCAGACACTCCTTGTGAGTATTTACTTCTCCCTTTTGCAATATTCACTATACACATATTCTTTACACACAAGACAGTATTTATAGGCTCAATTATATGTTTCAGCCTTGTCTGGTCTGGAGTGTGCCAGTGGAACTGGGGGAAGGGAAACGTCAACACCGGGTAAATATTTATCATAAGTAATGCTCACCTTTTTGTTTACATTTCGATAATTTTCCATCTCTGAACATTCTTTGTCTTTTAGGCTCTCACCTGTCGACATCCAGTAAGTGTTCATCTCATCACTTTGCTATTTTATCAGGCCTTGTGAAATGTAAGAACATTCTTTGCGTTTTTCAGGATCTCGACATGCAGCCAGAGGTCATGTCATTGATGGCTATCGCTCTAGGTAAAGAAACAAGATAAGGCATGACATGGTATATTATGTCAGTTATAAAATTGCAGAGTGATTAAAATTTGAATGGAACTACATCCAGTGGTGAATCCGGCAACCAATGCAACAATGTCTCCCAATACAGGTCCAGGTCCAAGTCCCAGCGCAGACATGCCTCCAGACATCGCCACAGATCCGGCAGCAACAGAGACGCCTCTAAACATCGCCACAGATCCGGCAGCAACAGTGATGTCTCAAGACATCGCCACAGATCCGGCAGCAACAGAGATGCCTCTAAACATCGCCACAGATCCGGCAGCAACAGAGACGCCTCTAAACATCGCCACAGATCCGGCAGCAACAGAGATGTCTTCAGCACCCCCGCCAGGTCCAGATGTGATCACACCAGCCCCCCCTATCACACACCAAGGCCTAGTGAGTTGTGTAAAGACCGCAATTTTTATCAAAACACTTCAGTCAGTAGCATTGATGTACTCCTGTTTGTTAGAATATTACAGATTTAGATTTAGACAGATTTCTCTTCTAATGTGGCCCAAATCTGTTGACAGTTTTGTCATTTGGTAATTTCTAAAACATACTTTCTGTGGTGCAGATGCAGTGACTGAGAGTAGAAGGTGGACCTTCCCATTGCCTTGGGATGGTAAGTGTGTAGTCTAATATAGACAACAGGACACTGGTGGTAGTTTTAAAAGTGTCTCTCTTGCTCAATTGAGTGGCTTCTAGGTTGGGGTAAAAAATCGATTCATGTAAGAATCGTGATTCTTATCCTCTACAATTCTGGATCGATTCATAAACTTCAGAAATTGATCTTTTAATGTTTCCTCCGTCTCTGTGCATGCCCTCACAGGCTTCTGTACACTGCGTTGCAGCAAGCTGTGCTGTTGCTAGTTAAGTTGCTGCAAACAGCTCTTGCTGATAATTGATAAGACTAAAATGCTCTATTGAATTTTAGCTTATTTTGATCTTATTTTATAACTCTTGTATTTTATTTTATTGTATTGTATTTTATGTATCTTATGGTTATTATTGTGGTGTACTATTAGGTACCTCATTGTATTTGCTTGTTTATTTCTATTGACCTGTTCAGCACTTTGGTCAACCTTGGTTGTTTTAAATGTGCTTTATAAATAAAGTTTGAGTTGAGTTGAGTCTGACTAGGCTTGTGCAGATCAGCGACCAGATTTTTTTATTTTTTTTTTGCCCTTATAGAACACACACTGCTGTGCAGCTGATTGGGGCTATAGGTTATATCTTCACATTTTGAACTCTTTTTATACAAAGTGCAAACACAAGGTTAAAGAGAGAACAGCAGAGAACAGCAGAGCTCCTCTGACAGCTCACCTGTGCAGCTGTAAGTGAACCAGCTGGAGAGCACAGCGCTGTCCTGATGCACATCAACCGAGAATCGATTTTGAATCGAATCGAACCATGAGACACCCAAAGATTCACATCCCTAGTGGCTTCATTTTCTACATCAATTGTGGGGTGGTTTCTTTCTTTCTATCATGTCAGGTAACATTTGAACTTTAAAAAAAAACTTTTTCAAACTATGCTTATGACAAACACTGAAGCTGATTACAAAAACAATTGTGGACCAGCTAGCTAGCCTAGCTATTCAAATTGGAGGTAACCATTGTAATCAACAAATGTGCTCATTTATTTCAGTGTACCAGAAGAAGGTCTTAGGGTTACTGGTTGACCTCCGCAATGAGTATAAGACAGCACAGCCTGCCTCTTCAGCCGTCCACATTGAGAGGATGGAGACAATGGAGGATTTCGAGAAAGAGGAGCAACATCTATGTGACAAAGAAGCCTTTGATACCCTGGTAGGTTTTACAAATCTGGAATACAGAACTAGTGCACTCGCACACTGTCAGGTTCCTCTGGGGGCTGTCAGTCAACTTAAAATGTACTTATTTCAACAGGTAAAGAAAATAGCAAAAATTGGCGGGAAGAACACCAAGGACTGTATCCACAAAGTTCTTGACAAGTATGTTTCTACATAAAGTATTAATTTTGTGTTTAATGTTTGGGTAGTATGTGCTTTTTCAATGTCTGAACTTTTTTTCTGGCTGGGGACCAGACTGCATGTTTTCATTAGCAGTGTCCCTATTCTGAGTATGTGTTAACAGGTGAAAATTAAATTACAAATTCACAACACAATGCATTGTATAGACTAGCTGTCCTTGATCAATGTATTATGAAGGGTTTATGACATGTGCTATTCCTGTGTTATCCCTACATATATTTTTCAAATTGATTTATAGATGTAATTCTTTATTTTTCTTTAGACTGTTCACCAATGCCCTGATGGCAAATTTTAACATGAAGGGCAAGGGGAAAAAGGGAAAAAAGCCCTTGGAAACGACAAAGATTTACAGAGCAATACAAGGTAAGCCCGTATTTCATGTTGAAGGGAAGAAAATTTTGCTCCTGCCAATCTCTAAATAATGACTTGATTGGACAAAACATTTCCTTCCCCATTGACATTTAAAATACTGTACAATGCCAACTGTCTACCATGGCTGATTGTTTTGTAATACAGAATTGGTAGTTGATGCATAGCATGAGCAACATATTTTTGCATACAGATATGCAGACTTGGTGAATGACCGCAGTTTGCGTTTGCATGTTTCTTATCATTTGTCTTTTTCTACTTGTGCAGATGGAGTCATGCAATTTGATAATATGGCCACTGAGGAACTTATAAGGACACATGCTTCAGAGCATTTAAAGCATGCACCGCAAAGGAGTGGAGGGGGGGGCTTCACAGTCACTCAGGGCTGATTTTGTTTGAAGAAACTATGTTCAGCTATGTTATTTTTACGAATAGTGTTGTTTTACATGTGTATATGACACCTACACTGTAGCTGCTGTCCTCAGTGTGTTTTTCTTTTTTTTATTGTTAATGATAGGATAGACAAAGGGAATGTGTGTTTGAAAATTAACATATGTGTGTTTAAAAAAAAGGGGGGGGGGGGCAGATTTTTTTATTTTCATTAGGTGAATCTGGTCAGCCCTTTAATTTTTCTGTGTTCAGTTTGATTTTTACAATTTTTTTTTTTTTTTTTTTATTGTTTTATATTTTAATTGTTCTTATATTTGTACATAATCACTCAGGACTAACCCTATTTTTGTAGTACAGACCCAAGAGGTGTAATTTTATTCACTGTATTTCACCACTTTGGTGTTGTTGTTTTTTTCAAACTTAAATGAGGGTTATGCTGCCTGCTGTTTAGAAGTTGTAGCCTAATAACTAGTATTTCTCAACTGAAATCAACATGACATGTTTGCAATAAAGATGGGGAAAAAACAGTCGGGATTGGATTGTGATTTATTGTTAACCTGACTGTAGTCTTGTGTCCAGAAGGTAGGAACCTGTTTCCTGTACTAGTTAATTTTACTGTAGCTTCATTTGGCTCTGCAGCAGGTTTGAAGTGGAATGCCTTTGTATGCATTTCCAGTTACCATCTGCTGGTGAGAAAATCAAATGAAGCTATAGGAAAATGAACTGGAACAGCATGCCACCTTCTGAAATTGGACTACAGTTATGCATAGAAACTAAAAGCAGTACAGTATAAAAACAATGTCTAAAATGAGTTCGATTTGACGTAGAAAAGACGTCCACAAAGACCACATTTGGACTACAAATAGCCCCTATACGGACGTACTGTAGACGTCATGAATGGACGTTCAGTAGACGTCGAAAAAAGACGTCTGGAGTAACAATCTGCACCTTCAGGTGACCCAAATTATATGTGCAAAAATGACTTAGAAAAGACGTCGTTTAGACGTCTCTTTGCGCAGTGACGTTCATAATGAATCATCCTTACGTACTAAAGTTTGTTTTGGAGTTCCGCAAGGTTCTGTGCTCGGACCAATCCTATTTACTCTATATATGCTTCCTTTAGGTAACATCATTAGAAATCACT
>NC_065521.1:4698147-4703250 GCF_006386435.1 Epinephelus moara | reverse complement strand
CCTGTAACACTCTATTACGTACAAAAAAGCCTCTTGGAGCCATGCTCCAAACCCAACAGGAAGTCCGCCATTTTGAATTTACTTGTGCCACTTTTGTGCATTTTTGCCCATTTCCAGGGCTTGTAAATTAACGAACTTGTCCTACAGATTTAATCAGATTGGCTCCAAACTTGGTGTATGTAAGCGTGACTACGTTGTGATCAAAAGTTATCACAGGATTTTCCCAATGTTGAATGGCGCGCCCGCTGCTGAGCGTTGAATCTTGAGGTCTCGCCATGAACAACAAAATTGCTGTAGCTCTGGCATAAATGGTCCAATCTCCACCAAACTTCAAATGATTCATATTAGTCCCGCCCTCAACACATTTTCATTACCATATTGCGTGATAATCATAGCGCCACCTAGTGTCGAAAGGAAGTACTTCTTATGGTCCAATCTCCACCAAACTTCACGATTCATATTAGTCCTGCCCTGAACACATTAACACAACCATATTTCCTGATACTCATAGTGCCACCTAGTGATGACAGGAAATAGGTCTCATCAAACACTTATGATTCGATTTATCTGATAGTTACATGCTGTGGTGTGTGTTTTCATGTATAAAAACATGATGTATAATTAGTGCACACTCCAACTCCCCCTAGTGGAAAGAGGAAGTGATACAAAATGTGAAATATGTCATTCCAGCACTTTAACAAGGATAGGCCAAGTTGCTCCAGCATGCGATGTCTAACTTTGACAGAAATGAACTGAAACATCAGAAGGCAGCCCCCATTATGCCCCATTATTATTATTATTATTAACATCATCATTATTATTATTATTATTGTTGTTGTTATGTATTGCTGTTTCTTGTATTTCTTGTACTTTTTTGCATTCCTAGTTTTTTAAGTTTTAAAAATTTTGAAATCTTTAATCTGACTCTTTCCCCTTGACTGCTGTAACACTGGAATTTCTCAATTGTGGGACCAATAAAGGTTACCAGTTGGACGTGCCAATACCTCTAACAGGAGGCACCCAGGAGGCATCTTGATCAGATGCCCAAACCACCTCAACTGGCCCCTTACAACACGAAGGCGCAGCAGCTGTACTACGAGCTCACTCCGCATGACTGAGCTCCTTACCCCATCTCTATGGCTGAGCCCAGCCACCTGACAGAGGAAACTCATTTTGGCCACTTGCATGTACAATCTTATTCAAGGTCACTGCCCAGACTTCATTACCTAAGGTGAGACTGGGACCGGTTAATTGAAAGCTTTGCCTTCTGACTCAGCTCCCTCCCTTCAGTCTCTTCAACAATCTGGTGCAGTGCCTGCATCACCGCAGACACCGCACCAACCTACCTATCAATCTCACGCTCCATTTTACCCTCACTCGTGAACAACCCAAGATACTTCAACTTGCCTTTGCCTGGGGCAGAAATTCATTTGGTATGGCAGTATGCCAATGTAAGGAGTGCAACACAATATGTAAAGACTGTAGGTATGCTCCTATAGGTAAGTGGTTCCCAACTGGTCCAGCCACAGGGTCAAGATTTCTCCGTTGTCATTAGTTCAAGGTTCACACAGTTTAATTTATTCAGTGTCATACTTTTGGCCATATCCTCAAATAGCTGTCCATTAATCATTCACTCTACAGCAGAAAACAGCACTTCAAAATAAAAGCTCTGTGCTGGAAATTTACTGTACTAGAAAGTACAGGGGGTTTTTTTTTCACAAACTTGACATGTTTGCAAGTCACCTGTGGTCCATTCAGAATGGACTCACGGCCCACTTTTGGACCGTGACCCACCAGTTGGGAACTACTGCTATAGGTAAAGGTTTATTTTAGAAAAAAAAAACACAGGGCCACAGTTGAAATCTAAAGATTTGTTTATTTTGTATTACTTTATGTTCTGACAATCAGAAAATGAGAACTTTTCTTTTCACTGTCTTCTAAGATCTAATAAGTGATAATACAAACATGTAATGCAAAACATATCTAAGTTAAAGGTGGCGAAACCTGCATTGTAGTGGTTCTCTGAGCCAACCTAAATATAGGCATCACAACAGTACGGGATGATCATTCAATGAGAGGAATCCCTGTATCCTCTGCTCTGCACCGCCTCTTTACATTCAGTCTGGAATGCTTCAACTTGTCTTCAGTGTTGTTGTACAGACACACCACCCCATCTTTAAATGTACTAAGCTATGCAGCAACAGCAGACATGTATCAGTTGAATAATGAACAATGTTAATGATTCAAGGCCCCTGAATCATAGTTTCACTGAAACCATGGCCAGCAGTAAATTTATGGGGACCCTTCGTTTAGGCAAAAATTTGTTGCTAGCCCCCATTAGCCCTGTGTTTGTAGCAATTTGGTTTAACACAATTGTTTGACCTATCTGAGAACTGTCTCGTCTAGCACTCCTATTGGCAGGACAACTGCATCTGTCAGTGCTTTCCACTATCACTACAAGTGATCATTAGAAAAATGATTCGTTACCGATTTCTGACCCACCACCTCTAAGGTTAAATTTATAATTCACACTAGGTGAGAATGATGGTCAGTTGGCTAAAAGAAAGCAACACTGGCTATTAACATTACAGCCTTTGTTGATCCACCCATCAACCACACCAACCTCCAAAGTTCACGGCCACTTTACACAGTGACTGGCCAGGGTGCGGAGGTGTGAAAGTAAAGGTTTGAACTTCTCTCTTGCGCTGTCTTTTTCCTTCTTCACACACTGTGTCAGTTTCACGTGAATATAGTTTACACCATGACTGCCTTCATGGAGAGACTGTTTGAAAGTGTGTGCTGTTATCTCCATTTGTAGGAAGATGTCAGACAGATCAGAGAGGCTGAGAGATGCAGTCAGCACAGTGTGATGGCAGGCTTTTCGTCATGCCTTCCTGTGTGGGCATTCACAATGGCTAGAAATACTCTGGTCAGACCATGTGTTACACAAACTAGTTTGTTTGAAGCAAACTGAAACATTACATGAAGGGCTGTAACCAACCAGAGAAAATCTAGGACAACTGAAATTCTACCAACTCTAAAACCAATTGATTGGTAAATGGGGGAAAAAATCTGCATGTTAAATTGGCCACAGTGCAGTGAGTGCACTCTACCTGATGGTGTTTTTTGTTCACTACCATTAACACTTGCCCAGGGCAAATTAACTCTGTGTTCAAGAGTCTTTTTCACCACTAAACGCTGAACAGGACTGATGAGAAAAATCTGACATACCAGACACTCTAAAAGGTAACTCTAGGCTTGATGTCATAAAACATAATGTTACCAACATTAAATATCTCTGTAATTCTGTATGCGAGAGAGAGACATGTTTTTAGCCCAGACACTGAAGTTAGCCATCCTGCCGCCCCAGCAAAGGCTCTGGTGTGATTATATCCCTTTCAGAAGTTTAATAACCCAGTCTTGAACTGCTGTGTCTTTTTGGAGACTTAGTAAAATAAATCCATAATGATAAATCTGACACTGAACGTCTTCATTATTATTATTATTATTATTATTATCATCATCAGCTTTTCCAACTAGAAATCAGTGTTAAAAAATGTTTGATTTAGAGTAAAACCCTGCAATCGTCACTGTCAGCAGCTTTCCAATCAAGAAAGGGCAAGACAAATACCACAAAGACTACCCATCACATGAAGTGAACTGCCACTTTCAGCTGTGAAAAGTAATGCTTTAGTGGACACACTGCCTTATTAAAGTAACACAACTGATCAGTGAGAATTTGGTCGGACAGGAGCATACTGACCAACCAATCGACCGAAATGTTTGAAAGAGAGACCAGTGTTGTCATGGGGAGGACAGCAGTGATAATGCTGGTCCTACACTTTGTCGTATATATCTCAGGTTTACTTATAGCAAATCTGAAATTCATTAAATATCAAAA
Organism: Epinephelus moara; assembly: GCF_006386435.1. Lineage (NCBI taxonomy): Eukaryota > Metazoa > Chordata > Actinopteri > Perciformes > Serranidae > Epinephelus > Epinephelus moara. Next base: position 4,699,349 of record NC_065521.1, on the reverse strand, counting down.
AACCTACTGACACATGAAAATGGGGCCTTCATGGGGCCCTAAGTGTCTGCTGTCCCGGCACGGCCCTATGTGAAAATGCAAGAGGAAAAAAAGAGGGAATATCTATGCTGATGTTCCCTGAGCCAGTGGAGTTTACATGCTTCTGAGTATCCACAGTACCAAAATGTTGTCGTACATTCCAACATGCAACTGTGAATCCCTTTTGACTGAGGCCAAGATTCATAAACAGAGTTAACATTCCAGACTGAAGGGCCAGAGACACTTAGAACAGAACAATTGCAGTGTGAACGGCCAAGCAATGTGGTACTTGTTGAGCTAGACATTCTGCTGTGAGCTAACCTCAGTAAAAAACTATGGAGCTACAAAGTACATGTGCTTGTTCTGACAAAAATAAAACTCTACACAGACATTTTATCTGCAGTTAGATGGACAGTCACCTGTCTCTTCTCTGAGGTAGTAAACAAGTAGAAATATAATCAAAAGCAAATATCGAGAACAATGTTTGACTCTGGATAACACCACTAGGACTTGTGTGTACCTGGTCCTTTCAAGCTGAATTCTGGGCATACTCCCATCTTCAACAGTGGTAAAAATCTGCCTAGCTGTTACAGGTTAAAACTATGTCTAATGATTTTTGCAGAAAGGTATATGACAAGGGAGAGGTAGAAAATTTGACCATAGTATAGTGTCAACATCTGTCGCTAGATAGAGTTTAGATTCATAAAATCTACCTTTATAGTTTCAATCTAATGGCACAAGTAAGAGCCAAAATAACTAAAAGCAAATACAAATAAAAACAGAAACCCACAGCTCTGTGTGTTTGAGGTACAGGTCAAATTCATCCTTTTTTTAGAAATGTCGTAAGTGCTTAAACCCAGTCAGGAGATTAGTCTTAGAGAGGCACAACAGTAGTATTTTAAGACCTTGTTCCAACACTTGGGAGGCTGGTTACAATGCTTGGGAGAGGAAGTCTTTCAACAAACAGTACATGGAATTAAGGCATCATCAAGATCCAGCTGGAGGGCTCCTCCATCTCTACTACACTTGACCAATGTCACAGGTGGAGCATCAATTATTGGAAGGTTGCTGGTCTGGTTCCATAACTCTGTTAAAGGAACCTTCAATGTGTGTGTGTGTTTGTGTGTGTGTGTGTGTGTGTGTGTGTGTGTGTGTGTGTGTGTGTGTGTGTGGGGGGGGGGGTA
>NC_065521.1:4652625-4698080 GCF_006386435.1 Epinephelus moara | reverse complement strand
GGGGGGGGGGGTACTCTTGACATCCAACACCACTGCCTTGTGGAGTGGAGGAATGTGTGTCTATACCAACAGTGACATTATAAAAGCTAGGAAATAGGTACAAGTGCTCTTTAAGGTCTTTGTGAAATTAATGCTGCATTCTATTCAAGAATAAAATCAGAAATTCACAAGCAGGTCACAGTTACAACCTACTCATATCCAGTGATGCAGTTTGAAAACCCAGAACAAACTTCAATGTAAAATGTGCAGATTTTGAACCAGCTCTGTGTCATAATAGTGAGTGCAGATGAATGGTATTTGGCTTACCCCTGTACCACCAGTGCCCAGCGTTCCCCAGCATCATCAATGGCACGTTGTGATGCAAAATGCATCACCCAGCAGACCTCAGCCACAGGACTGGTGTGGAGCTCAAGGCATTGGTGGCAGTACTGAAAAGACTGTAAGTTCCAATCTCTTTTATCCGCAACTGTTAGCTTACCGTTTTAATGTTTTGGTATAATTTATTATCATGCTACAGCAGCCTCTTCTCCTGCTGTCTGTGCGTCAGGGTTGCTGTGGCACTTTTACGCACACACAAACACACAAATACCGAGAAGAGATACTGCAGTGGGGACAGAGAAGCAAAGATAACTTGAGTGGACAACAGCTGCGCTTGTTACTGTGAGAACAATAAAACCTCCACGCGGAAAAAGTCAATACTTTACTAATACACCTGTTCACTTTCACAACATGTAGAAAAGTGATATTTCAATCTGCTCTGTCCGCAGTCTCTCATCCACCGCTGCTAATATGTTATAAATAAGCACAGAGCACTTACCAGCTAAAAGCAAATTGTTACTAGCAAGCTGAAACAACCATTTATCTTAAAATTTACCAGCCGTGACTTAACGTGCAGGCAGTGATTCTCCTCAGCAGCAGAGGGAGGAGCAGAGAGGACAGGAGGACTAACACTGACTGATGTCTGTGTTCTTCATTCTTTCTAAACTTCACTCAGTATTGTGAGGTCAAAGCAGTTTAAATAGGGCGCCCTGAATGAGATTTGCCAATCGATTGCATAGAGAAAGACTGTGTATCAGCTGACTCCCTTCCATTAATCAGCTGATCCATCAGTTGATTGGGATGCTTGAGATCAGCTGATGTGGCTGGGATGTGAGCTGAGCTTGAGATCGTGTCCTGCCTGTACTAATGCTATGTTCAATGCATGTGCACACACTGATGACACAGAGCAGATTGAAAATTTCCCATTAAGGATAAGTTCCACAGATTGTTTCCCAAGACATGGAAGCCTTTTATCTGTTGTCGAAACTCCTCTCAAAACTCAACTACACATGCCACAACCACGCATTTTTATTTCACATATTTAACTAGCCCTGATCCAGGACTATTATACTAACTGTGCATTCACACCAAACGCAATGGACGCGATGCCATCGCCCGTAACGCGAGTATCGCATCGCTTGATCACAAATGTCTCCTTTTTGATCATCGCTTCATCGCTTCAATCGCGATGACGCAACCCTCCTCCCGCAATTCTCTTCACCTCCCGCTATTTTCTCGTCAACCATGGCTGAGTTAACTACCGTAGCTGCTCTTTATCTGTTGTGGACATCTGATTTGGATTGGAGACCCAAACGCCGCCGTGTCTGGGTTCACAATATCCTCCAGAAACGCACACAGCTGGGTGAATATCATCACCTCCTGCAAGAGCTGCGTCTGGATGACGGTCGTTTCCAGTGGTACTTCAGGTTGACGCTGGCCCAGTTTGAGGACCTGTTGGCCTGTATCGGTGCGAGGATCTCCCGCCTGGACACCAACTACAGGCGCTCCATCCCATCTGTCTCCGGTTAGTTGCTTATAATTTCTTTATGAAAATGAACGCTGATTGGATTTCGCGGCACAGCGTCACGCAATGTCGCTTGAAAAGTTCAAATTTTTCAACTTCAAGCGACACACGCGATGAGGCAATGGACGCGTCATCGCTTCATCGCATCGCTCTTATCGCCTGAAACGCGTCGCCCGAAGTGACATCGTGTGTCATCGCGTCATTTACATTGATTTTGAATGGAAACTTGTGGCGTTCATCGTGTCCATCACGTTTGGTGTGAACGCACAGTAAGTGTTGTATTTTGGATTGGCCATCTCATTAAACTTGAACATTCAGACACTCAGCAGGTCATAAAACTGTTACTTCACACCCCCTGAGTTACTAAGAACCCCTGAATGGGGTTCTTAGTAATGGCTATCAGGATTAGTATCCATCACGTGCTTTTATGAGTTTTATGGGACAGGCAGCAACCCTGACATCAATGACTGCAAATCTTCATTTAAAAGTTCTCTCTTTAACCATTTAAATTCAAGCGATTTAAGATAAGTACGTCAAACAGCTGCTGCACTGCTCTTGGATGCCCCGCTCAGACAGAGAGGTGTAAGGAGCTTGGGGGGGGGGGGGGCATTTGGCATCACTTCAACCTTTAAAGGACAACTTCGGTATTTTTCAACCTGGGCCCTATTTCCCCATGTGTATGTGTGCGTATGATTCATGGGTACTTACAGTACCCAGCGGGGCAGCCCTCCCCCTCTCTGCTCCAACACTGACTGACAGCTGACTCCACTCATAGCACTGACGATCTGAACCGGTCAGTGGCGAAAAAAGCACTTTTAATGCGCAAACTTATACGGGACGTATTTGCCCCCATTACCGTTTAAGCTTGTTTCGCGGCTCCGGTTGCATCCGCCTCCCTCAATACTGAACCAATTTTAGAACGAGTAGTACCCATGAATCATACGCACACATACACATGGGGAAATAGGGCCCAGGTTGAAAAATACCGAAGTTGTCCTTGAATGGCCTGCAATCTTGAAAATGAAATGAAATGAAGTACATTTCAATTGAATGACGCTATGTAGTATTGCCAAACAAGTAGCTATTTAGCATAAGGGTTTGTGTCATGATGCTGAATGACATCCTCGGGCTCCCAATGCGAAATTCTGGCCTAAAAAGCTGCTCTGTTACAATTTCTTCAATATATGACGTTAGAATTGTAGACTCTGGCATTACTCAAATGCTTTTGCAATTCCAGTAACACTGTGTGACATTTCTGATTTTTAGTTGTTTAGTTAATAAATGATAGCACATGCAGTCTAGCTTTACAGTAATTGTTCACTAGCTCTTACTGACTGCACTTAGATAAAGAGAGGCCAAATTCTAACAAGATTTAATTCTAAATTCCACAGAAACAGCTTCATTTACAACACTTGAAATAATGGTTGGTGATAAAACTTGGTTATTACATTAATGGTCATTTCTCCTCTTCTCATGTATTTGGACGCATCAGTAGGTGTAATGCTTGATGACTGGTGACTGAATGGGAAGCTCTTTACTGCATATTTTAGTGAGTTAACCACATATATACACAGACAGTGGTGTTTGCATTCTCAACCTTTTTGTGCACATATTTACCAACTAAAAGCAAGGACATCTTAGAACAACCTTTCTCACTCTGTAAGGCTGTTTATGCTCTAATATTCCAAAATGATAAAATCACAAGTCAGCCTCAATAAGGAACATTCCCTAACACAGTAGCATCTTCCATGATAACATTAAACTGGATGACTCTCAGCATTGTGCAGCACCTGTGTCAAGTGTGATAAGTGCATCCACTGTTGGTAACAGGTCTGACAAACAGAAGTAGTACTCTACTTTGGTTGTAGTGAGACCATATACATTTGCTCAAACGTTCAAGCTTCCTTTTTAAATAATGAGGTAATACTGATGAGGTGATCTGTTGTGTTTTACAAAAAGAAACTAAGATTAGCATCATTAGCACTGACAGGCTAAAGTCTCACATTTGTTTTACAATTAGGATGCTAATCTCATATTTTACCCTTTTCATGAAAAAGCATGACCACATGTCAAGGCAACATTTGTAGGGACAGAGCTGCTTACTGCTGAAAGGCCTGGTAGTAGTGAGGTAGGGAGCTTGAAGTGCTCATAGCAGGACTGCTGTATGCCTGAGGTAGCTGGCTGTGGTTATGGGCACCAGGGCCCTGGTGTACATGAGCCTGTGGAGGCTGGAAAAAGGTGAAAGGCCCTGGAGCTTGAGAGGACAGCTCAGTGGAAGAGGATGGAGGAGAAGTGGTGGTGGTAGCAGGTGGATAGCTCATCACTAACCCTCCCATCCCCATGTGGGGGCTGTAGGGTGGCAGACTAAAGGGCAAAAAGCCCAGCAGAGGCCCGAGGTCCATGTTAGTGGTGCAGGACAGCTCAGTTGAGGAGACAGCAGGGCTCCTGGACAGCAGATGGGGGTCACCACCAACACCTACGCCTTCACCCAGCACCTCCCTCTGAGGGGAGGCAGAAGTAGAGGTAGAGGAGCTCACTGCACTTAGGTGAGGTGGGGGGGCACTCTGCAGGTCCAGCAGAAAACTGTCCACGTCGGTGCGAGGATATGAGGTAGATCCGTGCTGGTACCTTGCCATACTGCTGTAAGGCTGCTGCTGCTGCGGACCCGTCGGGGGCTGCAGATGGTGGTGGTGAGAATGAGAAGATTGGGGGGGCATGTGGCGAGCCACACCTACACTTGAGGACAACGAGCCCTGCATGAGGCCATGAGGATGGCCCATCCCAGGGACAGGACTGGCCATGGCGTAAGAATTGTACATGCCCCTGGAGAAAGTCTCCATTGGTTCCTTGGAGATAGAGCCCATATCAGAGGGCACAGGGCTAGGCTCCTCCTTCACAGGGCACTGGGTGGCAGGGGTCGGTGTAGCCACAGGAGTACTGGGTGTACAGGATGGCATCAACCCTGACTCCTGAGCATGGCTCTTCTTTAAATGGCGAGTCAGATGGTCTCTACGGCCAAAGCGCTGTGCACAGCGCGGGCACAGGAAGTCACGGCGCCCAGTGTGCACCACAGCATGACGCCGTACATCCTTACGTGTGTAAAAACGGCGGTCACATCGCTCACATGAGTATTTCCTCTCTCTCACTGGCACAGTAGCATTTGTGTTGCCCTCCGATGGTTGCTCTGATGGCCTGTCAATATGGCTGCCAAGGTGCTCCAGCAGGGAGGGCACCCCCTCTGCACAGGGCAGGCCTGCTGCAGCACTATGGGCTGCCACCAGGTGGCGTCTATAACCCAGCTGGGTGTTGTACTGCTTCCCACACTCCTGGCAGTGGAAGAGCTGCCTGCTGGCTGAGTGGCTCTCCTGCAGCTGGCTCTTCAGATGGTCCTGCTGGTGAAACATGGTCTAACAGAAGGAACGGTACTGGCTCTGTTGCTGCACAGGGACTCCAGCCAAGAGCCTGAGCAGGCACAGACAAGACTCATGAGGATCCTCCAGAGAGCTGACCATCAGCCTACAGACCTCTGGTTGTTTTGTTAACGTAGAGTGCTAGAATTATTGCTAAGTGCTGTTTGTTGACTGTTTGATGGTCTCTTGTGGTAATGACTAGTGGTCTGTCCTGCCTTACTGGGGCAAGCCTGCATCCAGCACTTGGTTTCTGTGACAGCAGCTGCCATAGCAACCCCAACAGGGCTGCGGTGATGAGGAGCTTTGACTAGGTCTGTGTGTTTCCTGAGAAGAGCTCTTGTGTTGGCTCAGGCTATTTTAGTATTCAGTAGCCCCAAACACCACAGTCACAGCAGCTGAATCACAGAGGCAGCTTGACATCTTCACAGACCTACAAAACAGAAAAAAATGTCACTTTATGCAAATCATACCTTATGCAAATTATACCTTTTGACTTTTACTCCACACGTTCATGTAGTATAGAAAATAGATGCGAATTTTCTGTTTATCTTTTGGCTGTGCTATTTGCTTTTCTTTCTTTCTTTCTTTCTTTTTTAGTGCTTTTTTAACACAGGCCACTTATCACAACCTTTTCATTGCAGTTTTTTTTGTAGAAAAAAAGTCTACTGTCCATTGAAAAACATGCGCATGGTAAAACTGCTCAAGACCTTGGCTTGACAGTAGTAAGATGGGGAATGGTCAGGATGCTTATATTTTTTTCAAATTGAAGTTCTGGCCACGCTTACATACACACAAACACAACACAAACACACCACCAGACAAAATAATTACATTCAAATTACTATGACATGATGTAGACAGTTCCAGTGTTATTAATTAAATATAACCAAGTCCAGAGGGGTACACATTATGGCTGGGCGATAGGGCTTATAATATCGCAATATTTTTAGGCTATATCATGATACACAATATCTATCATGGAATTTTTTAAATCTCCCCATGTGTACTCTATACTACAGAAACAAAACAAAAAAATTAAATGAACAACAGTTTTACTTCATAGAAGTGTTGATGTTTTTGCTGTGAGCTTCAAGCTTCCAGTCATCAGTTGCTGTTGGCACTCAGCACAAAGCTTAATTGTTGCTGCTCACCCTTAAACATGATAATTTATTCATTGTGAGCTGTAAACAAACTAACAGCTCTCCTGTCCATATACTAATAATATGTGCAAGTCACACTGGTGCTCCATCAAGTCTGAGTGGCTCCTGTTTTTAAGTCATGTCTGACTATTTTTTTTTTCTTTTTTAATGATTTTAACCTTTCCATTGTGATGAGTAAAGTTGTGTACACAAGGGACGATCTTCTGGCTCTGAGAGGATCCACTTACAGAGTTAAACACCCGCCGTTTCGAGGCTGCAGAGCAGGAGCAAAGCTAAAAGCTAGGAGGTGGAGATACAAGCCTTTCCTGCCATTGGTCCTTATGGGTAATGTAAACTCACTATCCAACAAGTGTGATGAGCTGCTGGCATTGGTAAGGAGCCGATGACTCAACAGGGAGTTCAGTCTTATGTGCTTCACGGAGACGTGGCTGAATGACAACGTGCCTGACACCTGTGTAAATCTACTGTGCGAGCGGACAGGGATGCGAAGGCGAGCAGCAAAAAACAGAGGTGGGGGAATGATCCTGCTTGTGAACAATAAATGGTGTCATCCTGGACATATCACAATGAAGGACAAGATCTGCTGTCAGGATATTGAACTGTTGGCAGTTGGTCTTAGACCATATTATGTGCAACGGGAGTTTTCACACATTGTCGCCATTATTGTTTAGGCCTACTTTACATTACATGGTTCAAGTGACCCAATTCCGATTTTTTCCTCTCAAGTGGCACAGATCGGATCTGTAACATGAACGTGTAAACAGGAAAAAAACGCATGATATCGAATATTGTCAGATCAGATTCAGGCCTCCTTCATATGTGGAAATATATCGGATATGAATCAGATATCTGCCAACAGGTCTGTAATCTAAACAGACAGATCGGATATTTCCTGGCAATCCACATCGTACGCCATGAATAATGCGACGACAGCACATTTTGATGACGTGCTCATGAGCGAGGGAAAGGAAGGAAAGCCGAATAAATCGCACGTCAATCAAAAACTATGAAGAAAAGCACAATCTATCCCGAGTGAGACAAACTGCTTGATCCCCGTCTCCAGTGTACCAGCAGAGAACCTGCAGAACCGAATCAGCGAAAAAACACACAAGGCTACACAGCCTCTCTACCTGAGCAGCTGAAGCTGCAGCTCACACCCTCGACACACAGATACACAAACAGTGCTTCTGCATGCCAGCCAAATGTGTGCGCAACTGTGAAATAAATATGTGAGGTGTACGCTGCTTTTCTATCTTTTTTTTTCTTTCTTTCTTTCTGTAAGCGACATACACTCCTAACACAGGACGGGCTGTTTTTATTGACTGAGTTGATTATTAAGCCATAGTGATGCGCGGATCGGCTCTGATAGCACCTGAATCAGCATGTATGCATCAATCATCCAGCTGCACCCGTCTGCAGCTGCACGGACATTTCCACCGCTCTGTGTAAGCTACCTTTTAAATTATGTGGAGCAGCACCAGTGCACCAGTGATTTATTCTTTAACGATTAACTTCAAATATTTAAAGTTAGTCCTTAAAATTGCTTTCAGCAATGTAAACATTTCAATGCACGCAGTAATGTCACGGTAGCAAATACCGTGGGACATTTACACAGTGGTCAAGAGTGCTGGACCGGAAGTGTCGCACAAAAAAAACGGAAGCTGGCTGCGTTCTGTTTTGCCTCCGTGTTATCGTGAAAAATAAGGTGAATAGAACACGTAAACAGCAGTCAGGAAAAATATATAGGCATCAAATTGGAATTGGGCATCAAGACATGGTAGTGTAAAGACAGCCTTACATTCCACCATGGGCAGCGACGGCAGTGGCATGTGACGCCATCCATGAAACTGTTGCTAGGATTCAGATGCAGCATCCTAGTATTTAACAACACTACTCTCTCCTCCCATGTGACTGGGTTTGTTCAGTATGTGGACTGTCCCACCAGGAAGAATAAGACACTGGATTTGTTTTATGAAAATGCCAAGGGCGCCTACAGTGCCTCTGCCCCACCACCTCTTGGCATATAGGATCATAATCTGATCTCTCTCCAGCCTACATACAAACCCTGTGTATTAAAGTTACCTGTTACCACCCCCTCAGTCAGGAGGTGGACCTCGGAGACCAGTGAGTCTCTCAGGGACTGTTTTGAATATACAGACAAGACTGTACTAATAGAGCCACAGGACAACAACATGGACATGGACAGGAGGGTGGATATTCTAACAGAATATATTAACTTGTCCCAGTCCCCCTGTAAGGACACTGATGCCAGTAAAGACTGTACGCAGCTTCCCCAAGAATAAACCCTGGGTTAACAATAATATCAACCAGCTCCTGAACCAGAAAAAGCTGGCGTTCAAGAAAGGGGACAAGGAGAGGCTCAGGGAGGTTCAGCATGAGCTGAAGGGGAGACTGAGACAGGCAAAGGTGGACTACAAAAGAAAGATGAGAGTAAGCTGCAGCAGAACAACATCAGAGAGGTGTGGAAGGGAATGAAGAACTTTACAGGCTATTCAAAGAAGAAAAGCCAGGTTATGGATGGTGATGTGGACAAAGCCAACAACTTCAACCTGTTCTTTAACAGGTTTGATGGAGGGGGCAGTGTTCACCCTACCCCTGCATCCATCCCTCCTTCCACAGTGTCACCTCAATGGCTCTTTAACAGGAGTCTTCAAACAGGCAAAGTCCCGGTGCAGTGGAAAACATCTTGTCTTGTATTGGTGCCAAAAGTGGGACGCCCAGCCAAGTTAAAAGACTACCGACTGGTGGCCTTAACATCACACATTATTAAGACCCTGGAGCGCCTGGTCCTCCATTTCCTGAAGTCAGCTGTCACTGATGCTGTGGACCCCCTCCAGTTTGCCTATCAAGAGCACATGGGAGTGGAAGATGCGGTTCTTTACATGCTGCATTGGACCTAGACGGAAATCAGAAATGCCTCCGATGCTGCCTAAAATGCGGTATCGGGTATCAGCGAGTACAGCCTATGAACAATCCGATACCACGTAATGCCTCATGTCATTACGCATACACACGCTACAGGCAAATGAAACGGAGCAGAGTTTAAAAAGCATTCTACTGTAGCCTATAAAATGTCTTTTTACCAAATTGTGTGGCTGCACTTTAAGCTGTGTCTTGATCTGTGTCAACACTGGATAATAAAAATTTTAAAAGTTTTAAAAGTTTTATGGCATTCATTCTACTATTACGTATTTATTTCTTAATATTTTACATAGAGTTTTAGGAGTTGAGACATACAACAATTTATATCCCATCCTTTTTTTTTTTTTTTACGCGCTGGTATCGGATCGGTACTCTATCGGCAGATACCTAAGGTTCAGGGATCGGAATCGGTATCGGGAAGGAAAATGTGGTATCGGTACATCTCTAAATAAAATGATTTGTCGACTAATCGAAGAAATAATCGACAGATTAGTCGACAATGAAAATAATCGTTAGTTGCAGCCCTAGATGGGAGTAGATCGCTTCCTGACCTCCTGGATAACTGACTACTTGACAGAGCAGCCTCAGTATGTCAGGCTTGGAAACTGTGTCTCTGAGATGGTCAGAAGCAGCACTGGTGCTCCACAGGGGACTGTTTTAGCACCGTTCCCGTTCACACTCTACACAGCAGACTTTAAGTACAACTCAGAGTCCTGCCACATACAAAAATACTCTGATCCTGCCACATACAAAAATACTCTGACGATACAGCTATTGTGGCTTGTATCAGGAGCGATCAGGAGTGAGAGTCAGGGACCTTGTGGCAAGCTAAATTGGTCCTCTAATACTGACGCTCTCCACAGGAAGGGGCAGAGCCGTCTGTTCTTCCTGCAACACTGAAATGGAGATGTTGACCATGTTCTATCACACAGTGGTGGCCAGTGCACTTTTCTACACTGCAGTGTGCTCGGGAGGCAGCTTGACAGACAAAAACACCAAGTGGACAAGCTGGTTAAAAAAGCTGGCTCAGTGCTCGGCAGGGCCACACTGAACAAACAGGAAGCTATAATGAACAATAGCAGACACCCTCTCCACAGCCTCCTGGAGCGACAGAGGAGCAGCTGCAGCAGTCGGCTCATCTCACTGCGTTGCAGAACAAAGCATTTCAGGAGATCCTTTGTCCCCACAGCAGTAAGACTGTTTAACACCTTCTGAATCCAGTCAGACACACACTTACTACATCACATTAGCCACAACTGACTGGACTGTGTAATAGACAATTTTATCTTAATTTAATGTCTATTTGTGCACTTATTTTAACGTATTTTATTTTATTTTATTATGAGCTGCTGGAGAGCTGAATTTCCCTTCCGGAATTAATTAAGTTCTTTCAATTCTATTGTTTTTAGAAAATAAAATTAGAATTAATTCAGAGCAGGAATATTGAATAACAATAATAGAGCAGCAACAATTATTTTTACAACAGCCAAGTCACTATATAAATGATATTCCTGACATGACAATACTGAGTGTAGTATTTATCAGTCCTCCTGTCTAGGGCTGCACAATTGTCAGTTTGATCGTTCGTTTGAACATCGCCATTGCGATGTGCGCATGTGCGACAGTCACATCGCAAGACGTGATGTTTTCTCTTTTTTTTAAGAACATGTAAACTTTTGTTATGCTTCAGAAAAGCAGCTCTGAAGAAAGCTCCTTGCTCCGCTCGCCTCTCTCTCTCTCTCCCTCTCTGAGCACTCAGCAGCCCCTACCCCTCTCATGCACACGCTGCAGTCACACACTGAAAATGAGCGACATGCAAGAGGGAGAAACGGTAAAGGAGAATTTAGTCCCAAAAAAAAGGTCAACGTCCGAAATATGGAACTATTTCGGATATAAAAAAGATGATAACCCTAATGCTCTGTTTTAATCCGGAGTACAGAGACATGGCCTCCTGGATCGCTTTTATATACCAACAATCTCTTCATTCACAGATGAACCCCCTTAATTGAGAGTATGACATGTTAGATCATTGACCTTAGCCTGGATTTATAGAAGGGTATTATATGAATACATTGATGTCATGGTGAGTCAACCTAATTCTTTCCAAATAGAGCTATTCAATTCATCTGGTGAAAATAGTTGCATTTTTTAATATCGCAATATATATTGCAAAAAAAAAAAGTTTAAAAAATCGCAATGTCAGTTTTTTCCAATATCGTGCGGCCCTAATCCTGTCCTCCGTCCTCTGTCCTGCTCCCTCTCTGTTGATGTGATTCAGCCTGTTTTTGGCTGGTTATGCTTGTCAGTCGAGGGGTAACTTTTCCTACTATTCAGTTTACTGCACTGCGCAACACTCCAGTCTCACGGAAGCTTACAGAAGCTAACAGCGGCCCTGCGGAAACATGGGGCCCACTCTCCTAGTCTACCCACAGGTTGCCCGGGTGAATAAGCAGCTCAATTTTGAGCCACAGACCACCTTTAGGTACTACTGTTAGCTTTGTTACTGCTGTTAGCAGTGTCAGAGAGGCTAGTGGTACCAGGGTTGCCAACTTTGGTCAGAGGGCTGGAGTGAGATTTTAGCTTGTGATGTAATATCTGCTGGTGCGTGCATGGTCATGAACATACGTGGACACAGCGGCACGTTTTGGGGTTTTTTTTTGCCTTAAAAGAGTTAATATGTAAACAACAAAAGAAATGAGTGTACGTTTACAAATTCATATCTATAGGCCTAAGTCCCACATATGTCCATAGACGTACATTTGTTTTACGGCGCAGATCAAGGTCGATCTCATCAATCTATGGTAGTATAGTCATCTGCTTAAAAAATCCAGTCATATGTCCTGTTGTGACAAACGGAAAGATTTCAAGGGGGATTCGGGGGGTTCTCCCCCCAGAAAGTTTTTAAATCTTGCGTGAGCGTTGGCAACCCTGGTGGTATTAACATGGTTAACAGTACTACAGGAGTTTTGTGGCTCAAAATGAAGCTGTTTACTCACTGGGGCTACCTGGGGGAAGATCGGAGGGCTGCACCTGCACCAGCGAAGCTGGCTGCTGCCGGGGACCACTAACCTTTTTAACACCTTGTTAAAAAAAGCTCTGTTACCTAAGAATGCAACCCAAATCCTTGGCCATCACTCAGTACGTTTACATGCACGCAGTAGCTGAGCTAAGCTCATAGCCCCTTCATCAGTCAAATCGGACTACTCCTCTTGTCTGCAGTGTCAAAGGGAACAAATGCACAAATGCAGAAGAGAAAATCAAATTTCTGACCAAGTACATCTGACTCCGCCTCCATAGGCGGCGGTGTCCTTGTTTATATAGTGCGTATTGACCTAGTTCCGGTTAACACGAAGAGGAAGCTAACGACGACTGAAGATGGCAGAGATGGCTGTTTTTGTGGCTCTGTGTTGTGTTTCATACATGCTTTACGTGGTAATCATATTACAAATGCGGAACCTGCAGATCGTTCAAGAAATTATGTCGGATGATGGAAGATGTTTTGAAACCCCAGGACGTGACCGTTCGGGCGCCCGTACCACTGCAAATGAGGGCCACCATTGTCCTGTACAAACTGGCCAGTTGTGCAGAGTACAGGGTTGTGGCAAACCACTTTGGTGTGTAAGTCGACTGTGAAGAAGCTAGTTAATATATTTTGCAAGGGAATGGTGTCCTCAGTCATTCAAAACCTTATCAAGGTGCCCACGACAGAGGACGCAGTCTCAATAGCACGTCGGTTTGAACAGAAGTTCCATATTCCACAAATTCACGGCTGCATCGATGGGACCCATATCCCTGTTTTGCCACCCAGTGATGGGTACAGGGACTTTGTTAACAGAAAGGGATGGCCATCGTATGCGCTCCAAGCCATTGTGGCCGGCATGTATCGGTGAGTTCTAGCAAAATATATTTTTTTATTTAAGTGAGATTAGCCGCAATATTTTGAAAGTGCACACATCCGTCTTTAGTGTTAGATTATATGGAAATATATAAAACAACTCATACTGACCAGTATTTTATTGTTTGTTTTTTATGATTTTGATAATTAATACGTTTATTATTATTGAAGTAATACTAAATGGAATAGCCCCGCTTTATAGTCTGTACATCATGAATGTTTACTTACTGTGGTGATCTGATCTCTTTTAGGTTTTGGAACATAAACTGTGATGCCAGGATGTGCCCATGATGCAAATGTCCTAAGACAGTCGGCATTGCTCAGCCAGGCTCATCAGCTACCAAAAGAACCGAGAGAGATCAATGGAACTCCAATCAACCTCTTCCTGTTAGGTATTTATTGTAGATTTATTTGTTTCTGCACCATATCACTGGGGTAAATTACATATTTACAGGAATGGTGGTATCATTAGTCTTTCTTTTCCTATTCTATTAGGTGATCCAGCCTACCCACTCTTGGACTGGCTCATCAAAGCGTACACATATTCTCTCCACGCATCACTCCTGAGCAGGAATCATTTAATGTGTGCCTTAGTTCTGCAAGGACCACGGTAGAAATCACCTTCGGGAGACTAAATTCACACTGGAGGGTGTTGCTCAAGCGGAGTGACTTTCACTACACATTTACCCCTCACGTAATTGCCACCTGTTGTGCACTGCACAATTTCTGCAAGGCTGAGAAGGAAAGCGTCAATCCCACCTAGACAGAAGCTGCTGCTAATCTTGAGTCAGGAGTGAAATGTGGAGCACGGAAGATTTTGTGCCTGAAATCTGAAATCTTTTCCGGAGCGGGGGGCTTGGTGTTGCGGTCACAAAATGAAGAAATAGAAATGTATGTGTTGCAAAGGAACGTGTTTATTATCAAAACAAACAAAAAGATTATAGTATAGTAGTTACTTTATAGCATGAGTTTATAAATAAAGATTAAACTTTCAGTGGTTACCAGACTTTATGACTTATAGCTCCTACATCTCTTTTTTGCCTTGGTGCTATTTATTTTTAGAAGCTAAATCATTTCGGCTGTTTGCAAAATTGTATCGCGCTTGATGTGAATTAAACAGGCAGTTATGTCGAAATTTCGCCTCTGGGCAAGCATGTCATCATTGAAATGGGTCATATAATGTTGTGGTGGTGACTTTAAAACTTCAGCATAGAGGATTTTTATTGCAACTTTCGTTTCTGTCTGGTTTCTGTTACCTTACCTTCAAAATTCCCGCTGGCTTACCGGAGCCTCTCCCTCTCCGTCTGTGCTCTGTGTCTCAATGTGACATGATGTGAAAGCATGCACAGGCGTCAGTGTTGATTGGCTATCACTTGTGTGTAACCAATCAGAGGGGGCTGTAGGCGGGACATTGTTACAAAGCCCAATCCAGTGGGGACTGCAGGCAGGGAGAGAGACGGCTGTATCAGAGCCAAAGGAGCGAGTTTCAAAATACATTTATTTGATCGGTTATCGATGAAAAAACGTCCGATGCCGATTATGGTAAACAGTAGGTTGTGTTTACTCGCACACTGTGTGCCTAAATCATTTTCCCGGTTCGCACATATATATATTTTTAGGGGCAAATGCGAGTGAAATGGCCGCACTGCAGAGCACTTCTGCCCGTGCTGGACAGAAACTTCGCCACGCCGGAAATCCGGTGTGTGCCCAAGAAATTTAACCCCTGTTGAGTGCAACCTACCCCAGCCAGGTGCCTGTGCCTACACCACCCACGAGAATCCCTGTGGTCAGAGGATCAGATTGGCACTGACTGAGTACCTGACTACCAACTTTCCTCTGCGTAGACCAGTTTTAGTATGCATTACCAACACATTCTAGCTGTATTCCCACCTCTTCCGCTTGTAAATGAATTAATGATGAATCTGAATGATGAATCTAATAAAGAGTCGTCATGACATTTTAGTGTTGTTTCTTTTATTTAAGGCACACATTTTTTTTTACAACATTGTAAACAAAAATATTTGAGTAGAAAGAGGAATAAGTTAAATGTCTTGGCAGGCTAGAGCCTGCAATAAACAAGGTGGTCATATCAGTAGGCATAGTGGCAGGCTACAGTCTGCGGTATACAGCGTGCTCGTTGCAACCAGACACATAGCCAGAGTCCATGCCTGGGTACAGCGCCTGGAACAGGTTTGAGGGTGTTGTGGCTTGTGGGGCGACGGCTGGCCTCAGGCTCCCGATGCCCTCCAATAAAGCAGAGACCATGGTGGCATTGCTCTGGACAATGCTGTTGGCCAGCCGTTCCTCCCTCTCCTCGCTCTTCTGCGGCTGCTGCTTCCAGGAGTTGTTTATCTCCTCCATCCTCTGGAAGACCAGGTCAAAATTGGCCATGTTACGCCACCTCCTCCCAGATTGTTGTGATCTTGTCCCTACAGAAGTCATTTAGAGAAAAAACAAATTAGAATAAATACATAGGACGAGCTGGTAAACTGATAAGAGACAAATAAGTTGAATGGTGAATGTTTGTGTATGTTTTCTTGAAATTTTGATATTTGGAAGAGTACGTTAAAAAAACTAGGATATGCTTAATGTAGCCAGAGTATTGCATAACTTACCACACAAATCGACCCGAGGAGTGCTGATGGGCCTTTCCAGCTATGGAGTACTGCCCCTGCTACTTACTAGTGGTGTACTATGACTGCTCCATTCCCTATCAGAAGCGGTAAAAGAAAGAGTCCTCATCCTCTGAATTCGGTGGTAATTGCTCCTCCATCTAGTCTGTCTTACCCCAATCTGGAAATCCATCGGTAAAAAAAAAAAATAGTAATAATAATAATTTTCTTCCTTTACCTCTGGAGGCACAGCCCGGAGTTTTTCGACTAACCGGAAGTGAAGGGGCCTCACGCCCTTCACTTCCGGCGGTGCCCCCAGGGAATCGCCGTGTTGTTTACAAATACTTCGGGTAGAAAACCAGCAGAGTTTAGCTATATATGACATTTTTCACGTCACTATATCACCGTGTAGACTAATCTGATGTTTGTTAAGTCTATAAACACAATGACTGAACAAACGTTACTATTTCTGTGTGCACGTAATTAATATGGTTATCGTAGATTAGCTGGGCTATCTGTTAGCTGTTAACGTTAGCCGTTAGCGTTGTCTATAACCATAGACTGTATAAAAATAAGGTAATAACTCAATAAACGGTCCGTGAATAAAATATTTTTTCCAGCGAATATCTTAGTTACAGCATGATTGAGCTAGCAAAGCAGTTCTGTGTTGCTATGTGTGGTATTTATTCAGTTTTGGGAAATCACGATGTCTAGAAAGCATCAGTGGCTGTAGCTGACAGGGACAGTTAGCAAAGCTAACATCAGGACGTCATCTGTTAAAAGCCTCCCGTTGTTGGATACGACATGAAACTACTCCAGTTAGCTCAATCATGTTGTAACTCAGACATCCGCTGGAAAAAATATTTTTTTTCACATTGACGAGACGGCATTACTGGAGTGGTCGCTATGGACGCGCTATGGATGCGGAGCTTGCTGTTTCTGTAGGTACACATTTCCTGGGGACACCTGCACGTCTCGGGCCGCGCCCCCTCCATTGTGATTGGCTAAAGCGCAGCATCGTTCAGACTCAAAGCCCCGCCCTCCCCCCCTCTCTAGTCGTCTTTCACACAGGGCTGCCGACAGATTCTACAATGTAGATTGCAGAATCTGTCTTGAGAGATTAGTCTTACCCTAACACCTTAACTAACGTATTGTGATAGAAACTCACCTGAATTAAATCCAATGTCCAAACCGTGGTCTGTAGATTGGGACAAAGGCCTGTTTCCGAGCAGCTTCTCCGGCATGTTGGAAAAAGGACACACAACACGATTGTGTCCACTTGTTAGATTCTTTTTCTTGCCGTTTTGATAGCTTTGTTTAACGTGCTTCCACCGGACATGGATCTGTTCTGCCGTCCTGATGAAACTGGCCTCCTTCAGCTGTTCCGAAACTTTTTTAAACAAATCCGCGTTTCGTGCAGCAATAGTTCGATTTTCAATTGCATTATCTAGGGGGGTTGGTTGAGCTACAGACAGTCCAATTTCAGTCAGACTAAGCTGTTCACATGCATTCAAAAGTCCGGTTTCAGTCGGACTAAGCCAATAATTAGATTTTCTCTAGCTGCATGTAGATAGTATAGTATATTAATTAGCTTTAGGGTAACGTAGTCTCTCTTACCCTAATGCCTTAACTAATGTATTGTGATAGAAACTCACGTGAATTAAATCCAATGTCCAAACCGTGATCTGTAGCTTGGGACAAGGGCCTGTTTCCGAGCAGCTCCTCCAGCATGTCAGAAAAGGGACACACAACACGATTGAGTCCACTTGATAGATTCTTTTTCTTGGCGTTTTGGTAGCTTTGTTTAACGTGCTTCCACCAGACACAGATCTGTTCTGCCGTCGTGATGAAACCGGCCTCCTTCAGCTGTTACGAAACTCTTTTAAACAAATCCGCGTTTCGTATAGCAATAGTTAGATTTTAAATCGCATTATCTAGGTGGGTTAATCGAGCTACGGACAGTCCAATTTCAGTCAGACTAAGCTGTTTACATGCATTCAAAAGTCCAGTTTCAATCAGAGTAAGCCAATAATTCGATTTTCTCTAGCTGCATGTAAACGTACTGACTAACTCCACCCCCATGATTAGTTTAGTTTAGTTTAGTTTATTTACTTTATTAATCCCCCTGAGGGGAAATTCAATGTTTTCACTCTTGCTTGTCAATTACACACAGGTCCGAAAGACACAGACATGCACAAACAGGACCTATACATGCACAAAGTGGAGAGATGTCAGAGTGAGGGGGCTGCCCTTGGTGAGGCGCCCCGAGCAGTTGGGGGGTTCGGTGCCTTGCTCAAGTGCACCTCGGCAGTGCCCAGGAGGTGAACTGGCACCTCTCCAGCCACCAGTCCACGCTCCATATTTTGGTCCGGACGGGGACTCGAACAGGCAACCCTCCGGTTCCCAACCCAAGTCTCTATGGACTGAGCCACTGCCGCCCCATAAGATGATGAAGAAAGCTGCTGCTTCTACAGTTGAAAAATGGAAAACAGACTGGCTTGGTGTTCAAGGGATGAATCTCCTCCTCTGAACAGCATGCATAACTCATACACCCAAACACAGCCTTGGACAGCTAAAGCTAATCACGACTTTGTTAAAAGAAGCAAACACTTGATAAACTATTCAGCTCACTGTCACCAAACATCATTGAATGGTGAATGATAAGTAACATTAATGCCAACTGTGGGGGGCGGCTGTGGCTCAGGTGGTAATTGGAGGATTTGATCCCCGGTTTCTCCACTCCGCATGTCAATGTATCCTTGGGCAAATTGCTCCAGGTGGCTGTTCCATCGATGTGTGAGTGCATTTAAGCCGAGTCGCAGGTGGCACCGTATATGGTAGCCTCTGCCATTAGTGTGTGAAAGGGTGAATGCGGCATGGGGCATTGAAGCACTTTGAGTGGTCAGAAGACTAGAAAGGTGCTACACAAGTGCAGGTCCATTTGCCACTAGAGATTTTAAAATGTCTTTGGTCTGGCACATTAGCCAACAGTGTCAGCAAGTTGGCAGTAAATATTAGCTAGCAAACATTATGTTCCAGCTGAAATGTGGGTCTTGCCAACTGATGGCTGGACGGAATATTCAGTGGGAGGGATCAGTGCTGTTGATTAACATTACTGAGAAATCTACAACTTCTTTTCAGTCTACTATCCAATGATGCAGTGCTTATTAGAAGGGTTGGGCATCGTTTGAATTTGAACAATTCCGGTTCAGATTCCAGTTTTCGATTCTGGCTCCAAACAATTCTCCATTTCGATTCCTTATGGTCAAAAAAGGTTGCATGCTTATTTCACAGAGGGAATTTTTATTTTTAAAAAATCAGATAAAGTTATCATATAAAATCCTATAATCATAAAATCATAACCCCATGAAACACTGACCCAACTTGATGTGTGTGACACGTTTGAATTAGAGCTTAGATCGGGCCCAAAAAATGCAGCCCGACCCAGCCCGTCCAATTAACTGCAATTATGGGCCCGAGCCCGATTTAAACCCAACATTTTTCAATAAATTGACTGTTATAATTAACGCTAAGGACACACCGAGCGCGTTAGTGCCGTGGAAGTCCTGCGAGTGTACTCGCAGGCGCTTGACTGTCCACACAGGCAGCGCATTTCTCCTGCACTCTCCGCGCCGGTTAAACATCGACTCCACTCGTCTGTTCCTGTCAGTACTCGTTTTTTCACTTCAACAGGTCATTTTAAACATGGGTAAGTCCATATTTTCATTGTTTTTTATAACGTAATAAGTTACTGACAATGTGTCATTGAATGTCTATGTATTGAGCATGTTGGGTAAACACTGAATGATCAGAATCAGTTTATTTGCCATTTGCAGAAAAACAGATAATACTGAAGCCTAGTTTTATAAGCCTAATGGAGACACATTAGAATTGTCATCTCAGAAAGGTTTGTCACAATGTAGAAGTACATTGTGCAGGTTCACACAGTATTCCAATTGAAAGCTGAATTACAATAAGATTGTGATATTTTATTTAAGACGAGTCAACCCCTCCACTCGCACTCTTTATTGCATCTTCTGAATAGTAATAGGGTTCAGTCTTATCCTAAGGGCTCAAGATGGTGACGATTAGAGGCCACCAGCTTGCCCAGAGGGAAGAGTAGACGGGTGAACTATGACCTTCCATTTCTAGGCCTGTGTGTATCACTAGAGATCACTGGCCTAACCCCAGGGACAGAAGGTGAATGATAACGGACACACACATTTCTGCTCTGATGCTTTACCTATTCATACTCTCAATCCCAGATTCTGTCACAGAGGAAAGAAATATTTTTATTTTTATTAAGCTAGTGGTTCCTCCATGTTGAATGCTATAAAGTATTCAATCACCAATCACACAACAACACATTCTCACCCTGACCTCATCACATTTTGCCACTTCGTCATGGACTTTCCACATCTACCTATGAAGTGAAAGGTAGCCTGGGTGTGTCATTATTTTAATAATTACTTTAAATTGATCATATTGACCATGAAATCATCTTTGGTAAATTAAATGAAAAATAAAAATAAAACAAAATAAAATTAAATTAAAACAAGACATTTGTTGGTTACATTTCCGTCACATCAGGGGACGTATGCTCATTGGTCCGATGCTTGACCTATGACCTCCTGGTTTGATTCATTGCCATAACGTCAATTGAGAGCGCAGTGAGTTAGCAAGATGGCGCTACCATTTCTCACAGTAAAGCAAGCTATTGTCAGACTGAAATAATACCTCGGACGGAGAATGGATATAAGAAAGAAGCTACACGGTGCTGCCTCTTCAAGTGAGCAAGTTCAAGCAAATGCGCGTGGCCCCAGCACCGCTGCCTCTGAAGCTAGCAAGCCTAAATCCTACCTGTGGAATAGCACCCATGGATGACCTCGGGACCGACCAGCCCAACCAAATAGTTTTACAGCGATACCCTGCCAGCATTTTCAGCGGGAGGAAGCGTTCATTTGTCCCTGATAGGTATCATAACTGAGACTGGCTTGAATACAGCATCAGCACCAACTACGAAATAACTAGGGCTGCAGTCAACCAAAGAAAATCTTGGTCGACTAAAGTCGCACATAATCTTCAACTAATTGATTAATCATGGGAGGAAAAAAATCTGCACGTTATTTTTACTTCTCCGGTGGTGTGTCTGTGTCACTCTGCAGTTACACCTCCAAAACACTAGTCAGTGGTGGAGGACTGTGTTAGGTGCTGTTAAATTTAGTTCAAAATCAAACTTTATTTATATAGTTGATTCAAAACACACATTAAATATGGCTTAATAGAGACCATTTCAAACACAAGTACGCAAATTGGCTTAACTATAAATCACAGAACTGGCACACAAACACTTGTCTTTTACTGGACACATTTCCCCCACCAATACAACATGCTAACGTTATTAGCACAAGTCTATGGCATTTTACATTGTATAAATTAGCCTAGTGTCTAGTGATCTTTTCCTCTTCTCATATAAAACCAGAGACAACAATAACATGTAACGAAGGTAACGGCACACAGTTTGGCTCCATTACAACTCACAAGAGTCACCGACAAAACAACTGTCTTATACTAAACACGTTTTCCAAGCAAATACAACATGCTAACATTATCAGCGCCAGCCTATGGCATTTTACATTGTATACATTAGCCTAGCCTATGAAGTAGGGCTGACCTTCGAATCCATTTATGGGCATTCAAAGCTTCAGATCTCAGAACAAATTTAATACAAAGCATTCAACAACTGGGGGGGGGGGGGGGGTTAAAAAAAAAAGTACTAATAATTATGGCGAAAACGAAGTTTCTTCCAACACTAGAATTAAGATAAAAATATTCACAAACGAAAAAACACTAATAGTCGGTGATAAGTAGTGTTTAACTTTTGATTGAACACTAAATTAAAACCCTCGGCGCACACTACAGCACAATCAAACAGATGCGCAACTCAGAGCATCAGAAGTGTCTCTGACACCAGACTCAGAGCGGACCGGTGGAACTGGAAAATGCATATTTCACATCAATAAAATCTATTTTATCATTATTTTGAGTCACACTGTTGAAAGAATTTAGTCGTCTGTGTTCAAGCAGGATAATAGCAGGTCTCCATTGTGCGTCGGGCTTTCTATTTCCTTGTCAGAGATTTTTTCTTTTTTAATTACTACTTACGTTTTTCTAGTGATTTCCCAAATTTGTTGTTGAGTTGTGATATGCCAATTGCTTTTGGCAAATCTGGCATTCTGCTTTCTGGGGGTTGTCGGGGTATATTTCAAAGTGCAACCACACATCTGATTACCTCTTGGACATGTCTGCCAGCTCTGAGTGCGCTCATTGTCAGTATCAGACTGGTGGGGGTTAGTGTTGCGTTTAAGGCCTCCCCCCAAAAAAAAAACGGGAAAAAAAAGCGCCAACGCTTCAATTTTTTTTTTCTTCCCACAATCGAATCCTGTGCCATCGAACGAAGCTTCGAATTTTTTGGGTCAGCCCTAGTATGAAGCTAGGATAAATCCCTAACTATAAATCCCTTAAGGATGGATCACACACACGACTTAAAATGCTATTTTAGTGGAGGCTTTACTGTCTTCACAATTTATTGTTTCTTATCTGTGCAATACAACAAGCTTCGTGTCCACTGAGGGAAATGATTTCAGCTTACAGAAACAGACAGGAGGTCTGCGTCACTATGACACTGAGCATGAGGGTGGCTAAGTCAAACTTTCGGTCAACAACGGGGGTGTTTTGAAAACACCCCCAATTTCACAAGTAACTTAGCCTGTCCACCCCGCCGCAGGAAATATTGGATTAATCTTGGAAAGCTGTTTATGTAGCAGTTTTCTACTTATGAAAGTAACACGCCCATTATTTGACTATTGAGAATTTGGTCGGACGAGAGCATATTGACCAAATAATCGACTAGTCGACCAGGAGACTACAGCCCTAGAAAGAACAGGTATTATGTCTCCTCATTCATTGATGATGTGGGATTTCTGACAGAAAACCAGCTGCCTCTATTAGGGAAGATAGATGCTTTTGATAACATGTCTGAGGGAGGGAGCGGCCTTATTCTATCCTTACTGGACTATATGATTAAAAAGGACCCGGATTTGGCAGCTGTCGTGAAAGCAGCCGTATACACAAAAAAAATAATAAAGCGCACGTGAAAATTGTTTAGGAACCATTTGGGAGAACCGAAATTAAAACGTATGAAAGGTTCCAATGGAACTGAAATTTTGGAATCGGTTCCACTTGGTTCTCAGTTCTGCATGCCCAACCCTACTTATTAGGGCCCGAGCACCACATGGTGCAAGGACCCTATTGAAATGCAAGGAATTATTATTACTCTTCCTCCGAATGAATTGCCTTTTTGGGGGGCTTAGCATACTCGAAAACTCATGAAACTTTACAGATATATCAGAACTGCTGAAAAATTTGATATTTTAGGGGTCACACTCTTGGGTGCCAAAAAATGCCAGAGTAGTGCCCCTACAAAATTTTGAGGAAACAGCCTCTGAAGCTAGTTTAACCTACATGTATGAAACTTGGTAGGCATATGTGACACTCCAAGACATACAAAAAAGCCTCTTGGAGGCATGCTCTAAACCCAACAGGAAGTCAGCCATTTTGAATTTACTGTGCAAGTTTGGTGCATTTTTGCGCATATATCAGAACTGCTCAAAAATTTAATATTTTAAAGGGTCTCACACTTCGGTGCCAAAAAAAGGCTCAGTAGCGCCACCTACAAAATTTCAACAAAACAGCCCCCGAAGCTGCTTTCAACTAGATAACTTGGTAGGCACTTGTAACACTCCAAACAAGCCTCTTTGAGCCATGCTCTAAACCCAACAGGAAGTCTGCCATTTTGTATTTACTTGTGCCACTTATGTGCATTTTTGCCCATTTCCAGGGCTTGTACTTCAACAAACTAGTCCGAGAGATTTTATCCGATCGACTGCGAACCTTGGTCTGATTGATGACTATATGCCAATATTTAGTTATGAGTACAGCGCCACCTACTGGCAACAGGAAACGTCATGTAATGATATAGACTAGTGTTGTCAAAAAAAATCGATTCTGAGATACTAATCGATACTTAAACTTGATTTAGATATCAACGTGCACAGGTATCGATACTGAAAGTGCTATCCTCTGATCTGCCGGTTCGCGCAAAGATCAGCCGTCACTGACCATTTAAAGCAGGCACCGCTGCAGACACAGGCAGCACCTCACCCCACAGCAGCAGCCCGGACCTGGACGCACACACACGCGCGATGTGAACATTAAAAAAATAAATAAATTAAAAAAACAAGCAAAAAAAAAACACCTGAGTGTATGAAATTTGTCCTCCGCATTTGACACATCCCGAGGGAGCGGTGAGCAGCAGCGATGCCGCGATTGGGAATCATGTGGTGATCTAACCTCCCAATTCCAACCCCTAATGCTGAGTGCCAAGCAGGGAGGCAATGGGTCCCATTTTCATAGTCTTTGGTATGACCCGGCCGGGGATCGAACCCACGACCTCCCTCAGGGCAGACACAGCTGGTTGAACATAGGGTTGTTAAAAAATATTAATACTCCGAAAAGTATCGATACTCAAACGCTGTATCCTGATACGATACTAATTTGCCAAGGTATCGATACTACAGTGCGCGCGCCCACAGTGCCCATCGCGCACACTATATATATATATATATATATATATATATATATATATATATATATATATATATACACATATACATATATACATACATACACACACACACAGTGGTGTGAAAAAGTGTTTGCCCCCTTCCTGATTTCTTACTTTTTTTGCATGTTTTCCACACTTAAATGTTTCAGATCATCAAACAAATTTAAACATTAGTCAAAGATAACACAAGTAAACACAAAATGCAGTTTTTAAATGAAGGGTTTTATTAATGAGGAAGAAAAAAATCCAAAGCTACATGGCCCTGTGTGAAAAAGTGTTTGCCCCCCAGCTCCTGTTAAAACATAACTGTGGTTGATCACACCTGAGTTCAATTTCTGTAGCCACACCCAGGCCTGATTACTGCACACCTGTTCCCAATCTAGAAATCACTTAAATAGGACCTACCTGACAAAGTGAAGTAGACCAAAAGATCCTCAAAAGCTACAGACATCATGCCGAGATCCAAAGAAATTCAGGAACAAATGAGAAAAAAAGTAATTGAAATCTATCAGTCTGGAAAAGGTTATAAAGCCATTTCTAAAGCTTTGGGACTCCAGCGAACCACAGTGAGAGCCATTATCCACAAATGGCGAAAACACGGAACAGTGGTGAACTTTCCCAGGAGTGGCCGGCCGACCAAAATTACCCCAAGAGCGCAGCGACGACTCATCCAAGAGGTGACAAAAGACCCCACAACAACATCTAAAGAACTGCAGGCATCACTTGCCTCAGTTAAGGTCAGTGTTCATGACTCCACCATAAGAAAGAGACTGGGCAAAAATGGCCTGCATGGCAGAGTTCCAAGACGAAAACCACTGCTAAGCAAAAAGAACATTAAGGCTCGTCTCATTTTTGCCAGAAAACATCTTGATGATCCCCAAGACTTTTGGGAAAATATTCTGTGGACTGACGAGACAAAAGTTGAACTTTTTGGAAGGTCTGTGTCCCATTACATCTGGCGTAAAAGTAACACCGCATTTCAGAAACAGAACATCATACCAACAGTAAAATATGGTGGTGGCAGTGTGATGGTCTGGGGCTGTTTTGCTGCTTCAGGACCTGGAAGACTTGCTGTGATAAATGGAAGCATGAATTCTGCTGTCTACCAAAAAATCCTGAAGGAGAATGTCCGGCCATCTGTTCGTGACCTCAAGCTGAAGCGAACTTGGGTTCTACAGCAGGACAATGATCCAAAACACACCAGCAAGTCCACCTCTGAATGGCTGAAGAAAAACAAAATGAAGACTTTGGAGTGGCCTAGTCAAAGTCCTGACCTGAATCCTATTGAGATGCTGTGGCATGACCTTAAAAAGGCGGTTCATGCTCGAAAACCCTTCAATGTGGCTGAATTACAACAATTCTGCAAAGATGAGTGGGCCAAAATTCCTCCACAGCGTTGTAAAAGACTCATTGCAAGTTATCGCAAATGCTTGATTGCAGTAGTTGCTGCTAAGGGTGGCCCAACCAGTTATTAGGTTTAGGGGGCAAACACTTTTTCACACAGGGCCATTTAGCTTTGGATTTTTTTCTTCCTCATTAATAAGACCATTCATTTAAAAACTGCATTTTGTGTTTACTTGTGTTATCTTTGACTAATGTTTAAATTTGTTTGATGATCTGAAACATTTAAGTGTGGAAAACATGCAAAAAAGTAAGAAATCAGGAAGGGGGCAAACACTTTTTCACACCACTGTATATAAATGCCCTATGACTTGTCTTACCCTATCTGCCCTGACGAAGGCTGACTCAGGCCGAAACATGTTGGTAATTTTTATCTGTTCTATAGCCTGTTTAATAAAGCTTTTTAATTGTCAGACCTTGGACCGCCTTTTCTTCTCCTTCCTCGTAACGTTACATAATTTGGTTCCATTACAACTGACAACTTTCACTGACAAAACAACTCTTATATTAAACATGTACCAAGCAAATACAACATCAGTGTTTCCCATTAATTAACGAAACTATGGCGGCCCGCCATAGTTTAATTTGACCCGCCATAGTTTCTAAATAAAAGATTTAGGCTGCCGAAAGTATTGACTTCTCATGATATAAATAATATCTCGAACGCCGTAGCATTTTGTGCCGATGTGCTCAGGCTGTCAGATCCAGCGCTTGACAGTGCAAGCGTTTCACTCGACTAAAAATAAGTGTGTGCGAACTGTAAAAAATATTTAGGGGCACATGTGCGCATAAAAAAAAAAAATCAGCCGAAGCAGCCTATATTTTTGTCAATAAAAATATATGATAATCTAACCGCAAATGTTGGAGGAACTCCAGCCGCCTTCCCTCTTCCCCGTGTGACACGGTTATGGGCGGTTTTCCAAGCCACTGTCGGCACAATGAATATAAGTCCCACTGTTGGCAGGGTGGAAATAAGTCAAAGGGCTCTAGTTTCCCAGTGCAGCGCAGGGTGGCGAACCCCGCGCAGAGCTAGTTTCAAGCAGCGCAACCTGAGGCGCGCTCAGTTTGGTAGTTTGGCAGACCGAGGTGCGCTGAGATGGGTGTGGTGGCGCAGCAGGGGAGGTGTCGACAGATCCAGCTTGGCGCAGTGACAGTTTTGTGCCAAAAGGCTTCGCCGAAGGTGCGCTAAAAGCTCGCCATCTGAAACCAGGTCTACTGTCAGCGCAGGGGGAGCGCAGCCGGTGTAAGCCGAAGTTTGGCTGACCGGCGGACAGTGCGCACACGTCACCAAAACCTCACAGGCAGGTTTCCAGAATATCAGGCACATTAACGATGCAATAAATACCCAAAAAACCACTATTCAATGCAACTATCTGCAATCAGCACATAAATGTATCTCTATATCGACTGTCCCGTCACATCTGATGTCAGATCAAAGGGGATTGGCACCGTTTGGCACGTTTGGCACGCGTAATGGAAACCCAACCTGATTTGATTAACACAGCTGCAAACTAATGAGTTCACATCCCTCTCAGCCAACCACAAACAGCCACAGCATCAGATAGGGAGTATAGATTCAGTATCTGTCATCTTAGAAAAGTCAAAAGAAAAGAAACAGAGTGAGACTGCGAGAGAGAAAGAGAGAGCGCGCACATGAGAGAAACGCATCATTGATTTACAATTGTGGTGACCTCCTCCCAGGCTACCTTTGCATCATCAGCCCGTGGAGGTCTGCTCGCAGTTCCGTATATTCGTACACTGCAAGCTTGGACTTCCCGGACCAAAACATCAGGTTCCTCCTGGGAGAAGTTTGGCCGTCTGACACTGCTGCTCTCTTCTACAATGGCGAATTGAGTAAACTCTCATTACGCCTTCGCGCAGCGCATTTAAGGGCGAGGAGAGGAGCTCATTTGATTGGTGTGATGTATGTAAAACCCACTCCACGCCTTCTCTCCTCCCTCTTTCCAACTTGCGCAGGTAGGAGGGACGGAGGTGGGACAGACCGAGTAGCTGCGCCAGCGCGCACGGTGTGCCAAACTTGCAAAATCCGTCTGGCCACACCCAGTTGGCGAAGCGCAGGTGCACTGCGCCTCCGCCTCGCCCGGTCTGCGAAACTAGATCCCAAAGTATGGAAAAGAGGGACCGGGAAAAGCGGCGGACCTCCGGGGAAGCCTGCTCCGTTCTCCCCGCAGTTAGGGACCGTTCGCCACGGTACTGCTGCTGGGCAGGGTGGAAATAAGTCCTGCAGAGTTACAGAGGACCTGGAGAATGTTTTAGGATAGTAATAACATTAGATAAGATAATCATATTACAAAGATAATATAAGATAATAACATTTCCCATAGTTTCCCAAAATCCTGTGGGAAACACTGCAACATGCTAACATTATTAGCGCCAGCCTACGGCGTTTTACATTATATACATTAGCCTAGCAACGAGCGGAGATTTCCTCTTCTCATATGAAGCCAGGATAAATCCGAAGTATAAATCCCTTAAGAAAAAATCACACACCCGACTTAAAATGCTATTTTAGTGGAGGCTTTACAGTCTTCACAATTTATTGTTTATCTGTGAAATACAAGTAAATACAAGCTTCGTTTCCACTGAGCGAAATGGTGTCAGTGTACAGAAACAGACAGGAGGTCTGTGTCACCGTGACGCTGAGCGTAGGGTGGGTAAGTTCAACTTTCTGTCAACAACGGGGGTGTTTTGAAAACACCAGATTGACCAGATGACAGAAAGACAAAACAGGAGAATTAAATGCGGACTGTTAAATATCAGGTCTCTAACATCTAAAGCAGTGTTAGTAAACAAATTAATATCAGATAATCACATTGATTTACTCAGCCTCACTGAAACCTGGCTGTGTCAAGATGAACATGTCAGTCTAAATGAATCCACTCCTCCCAGTCATAATAATACCCACATTCCTCGAGGCAGCGGCCGAGGAGGGGGAGTTGCAGCCATTTTTAACTCTAGTCTGTTAATCAGCCCTAAACCTAAACTAGATTATAATTCATTTGAAAGCCTCGTTCTTAGTCTTTTACATCCGACCTGGAAAACCTCACAGCCACTTTTATTTGTTATAGTGTACCGTGCTCCTGGCCCATACTTTGAATTTGTATCTGAATTCTCAGAGTTTTTATCCAGTTTAGCTCTTAAATCAGATAGTTATTATTGTAGGTGATTTTAACATTCGTGCTGACGTTGATAATGACTCCCTGGCTACCACGTTTATCTCATTATTAGACTCCACTGGCTTCAGTCAGGGTGTACATAAACCCACTCACTGTTTTAACCATACCCTCGATCTAGTTCTGACATTTAGAATTGAAATTGATAACCTAACAGTCTTTCCCTCACTATCGGATCATTATTTGATTACTTCTGATTTCTTTTTACTTGATTACACGCCACTCAGCAATAGTTACTATACTAGATGTTTATCAGATAGTGCTGTCGCAAAATTTAAGGAAAGACTCAGCTGTCTATTTACACCTCAAGGAGAAAGTACGCTCCTTTGAAGACAGCAATGTGCACATTTTGGACAGGGAAGACAGATGGTTTGAAAGGTGTGTAAAAGAAGCCATCTATGTGAAATTGGAAAAACCATCTCTCAATAGAGGAGGAGGTCTGCGACACCACCTATCCCCCACCTATAATGCTGTCCTTTCATCCTTGCCCAGGAGATTTATAGGGCTGTAGTCAACCAATGAAAATCTTGGTTGACTAAAGTCGCACATAATCTTCAACTAATCGATTAGTCGTGGGGAAAAATAAAAAATCTGCATGTTATTTTTACTTCTGCGGTGGTGTGTCTGTGTATCTGCATGTTATTTTTACTTCTGCGGTGGTGTGTCTGTGTCACTCTGCAGTTACACCTCCAAAACGTGCTGTTAAGTTTAGTTCAAATCAAACTTTATTTATATAGTTGATTCAAAACACACATATGGCTTAATGGAGACAATTTCAAACACAAGTACGCAAACTGGCTTCACTATAAATCGCAGAACTGACAAACACTTTATCTGGACACATTTCCCCCACCAATACAACATGCTAACGTTATTAGCTCAAGTCTATGGCATTTTACATTGTATAAATTAGCCTAGCGTCTAGCGATCTTGTCCTCTTCTTATATAAAACCAGGGACAACAGCTACATGTAACAAAGGTAATGGTACATAATGTGGCTCCATTACAACTCACAACATTCACCGACAAAACAACTGTCTTATACTAAACACGTTTTTCCAAGCAAATACAACATGCTAACGTTATTAGCGCCGGCCTATGGCATTTTATATTGTATATATTAGCCTAGCCACGAGCGGAGATTTCCTCTGCTCATATGAAGCCAAAATAAATCCATAAGTGTAAATCCCTGAAGGAAAGATCACACACAAGACTTAAAATGCTATTTTTGTGGAGGCTTTACTGTCTTCACAATTTATTGTCTCTTATCTGTGAAATACAAGTAAATACAAGCTTCATTTCCACTGAGGGAAATGGTTTCAGCCTACAGAAACTGACAGGAGGTCTGCGTCATCACGACGCTGAGCGTGAAGTTGGGCGAGTCCAACTTTCTGTCAACAACGGGGGTGTTTTGAAAACACCCCCATTTTCACAGGTAACTTAGCCTGTCCCCCCCGCCGCAGGAAATAATGGATTAATCCTGGAAAGCTAGAGATTTAACAGCTTAACCTCTAAAAACATGGTCATTCACAAATGGCCTCATGTGACTCTAACGACTCTAACAACCACCGTTACAGCAGGAGTTTCAACGAACGTCGTTAATGAACGAACCAATGACATCATTGGCCTTTAGAAGACCTCCTCAGAGGTTAAATACCTGGATTTTTCCACACCAGACTAGTTCCAGCCTAGTCAGACAAGCATGAACTGATGAAGCCTCTTGGATAAGAGGTGAAACGTCAACGACAAAACTAAGTCCAGTTGCGTTCGATTCAATTGCCTTGAGATAACTATGACCTGGATAAATGAGAATATCCACAGGTAAATTTAATACCATGTCCTTCAGTAACAGAGGTTTCCCGTACAGACTTTAAACTCTCCTGAATTGATCGTCTTGTCGGTCGGTCGGTCGGTCGGTCGCTCGGGCGCTCGCTCTCGCTCTCGCTCTCGCTCTCGCTCTCTCTCTCTCTCTCTCTCTCTCTCTCTCTCTCTCTCTCTCTCTCTCTCTCTCTCTCGTCAGGCTGACTGAGAATCACAGCTCTATTGAGCCTTGTATTCCTTTAGCCCTTAGCAGTAATGATTTATGAGCTTTTTTAATGACAAAATTCTAACTATTAGAGGCAAAATTCATGACCTCTTTTCCTCAGATAGTACTTATCTGCCCTCAAACACAGCTGTAAGACCTAATATATATTTAGATTGCAGGGGGCGCTAGTAAGCGATGTAGGAGTAAGACGCACCCGCAGACAGCTCGTCATCATTCCGATTAAAATGTTACAAAAACACAAAAATATTTAACTTTACACACTCTCAGAAGAGCATAAACACTTCCGCGACCCGAGGAACATCTGCATTTGCTCGACTTTTCACGATGGTGAAGCCAAAACACAGGAGGGCTGAGACGCCGGAGTAGGCCCGGAGGCCTCAGACTCACCTGATCCTGAAGCCCCGGATGACCAAATCGAGGACGAGCCATCGAACAAGATGGTGCTAGCGGCTATTGCTACTTTAAGCGCGGAGTTAAATTTGATCAAATCAGACGTGTGTGCCACCACAGAAAACCGCATCACAGAAGTGTCAGCTACCATTAGGGGGGAGACCTTATCCCTGAACCAAAGTATTCAGAAGTCAATCTCAGAACTGAAAAGTGAAACAGCTGTGCAGAACTTGAGAAATGCGCTTCAGACCACTCTGACATCCTTTCTACACTTCAGACCAAAGTGGACCGCCTGACAACAGAGGTAAAACAGCTGGGTGAAAAATGCGAGGATCTCGAAGCGCGCTCACGCCGTAATAATATCAGGATCGTGGGAATACCGGAGGGGAAAGAAGGACCTCGGGCCAGAGACTTCGGGGCTGTCCCATTTTTCCACACTTGGTTGAGTGCGCTTGGTTATGCACACACTTTGGTGATGTTTTGCCACGCGGAACGTACATTTGTCTGTAGTGTTCAAGCACGTATTAAGTGGCCAAGTACGCGGGATATTTAAACAAAATTGGGACAGACTTGACAACACCCCTTACATTGCGCATTGGATGTTATTCTCTGCAAAAATGCAGCTGATTGTGCTGGCATTGTTTGGCACTCTGCTTGGCCAGATCCTTTGGAGGACCCACCAGATGCTAAGGCGTAGACGTAGGCAAAGAGAGCAAAATGCCCATTCTGACAACCGAGATGTCATGTTAATACATGCGGTAAGCTTAACACACTCGCACATACACACATAGCCTACACATTAATAATTACCGTAGCAGTATAGCTGTCTCTGGAAAAGAACTGAAATAGTTTCCCATTTAGAATCTTTGCTCATAAATCAGTGACAATAAATAAAATAATAACAATATAAAAAAATCACTATTTATCTTACAAGCTAGCTTATATCAGAGCTGCCAGCTCTCACGCATTAATGAAACTCACGCATATGACCCTCTCCACATGAAGTATCTCAGCTCATACTCTTCTGTCTGTTCTGCACCACATCGTAAAAGCTACATAAACATCAAATTCATGAGATTAAAACATTGCGGTAAGAGGTGGCGCATGGTGGGTTTAAAATATAATTATGGGATAAAATGTTGACATCAAGGCCATTATTATTATTTTGACCGTTATTTATTTATTTAGTTGGGGGTTTTTTCCACTTATTTTTTCACTTATTTCAGTACACATATGGTCTAAACAGGAAACAGTTTCTGTTCCTTCTTCAAAGATGGCTAATGCAAGAGCACCATTCCTGACCACATCACTCTCATGGCAGTAACGGTAAAGAATACCCACTCATTTAATATTTCCATTACATGCATTTAAGGAAGTCAATTAATATGCTGGCATATATAACACTACGTTGGATATCTAAAGAAAAGTTAGAGATTATTAATTAGTGAATAAAAGGGGTAGGATTAAATAAATTAACTACTGTTTTGTAATGTTTGTCATGTTCGAAATAAAGACATCAATCAAAAGAAATGACGGAGCAAACTACTCACCTGTATCCATCAGCTGCAGTATTTTTTAGCCCCAGTAAAGAGGTAATCGTTTTCCATTCTTAACTTAATGAATTGCAACGTTTGTTCCGTGGTCCCCATTTCTGATAAATTCTGTTGCTAGTTGATAATTCCAGGTCAAAGCTTGATGTGAATTTCCTCACCACAGACACATTAACAAAGCTCCCTAACATGTACCATCATGACGCTATGATACGAACGGGACTATGATATGAGGTTACATTTATAAAACATTTTTCTTACATTGAAATTTCTTCGGTGGCATCTCAGTCGAAATCCCGATGATGGCAGACTCACTGAACTATAGTGGGCAGACTTCACCAGCTTCTCCTTCTTCTTTAGTTTGTTGGAACTCCACCAGCTGGTGATGCATTGTGGGATTTATACTACCCAAATATTGCTCAGGTGCGGTCGTACCGTAAGTGTGGGTAAAGTACAAATCAAGCGCACTGCACTTTTGGTCGGCGTAGAAATGGGATACACTTGCACACTTATACTAAGCACATGGACGCGCACATCAAGTGTCCAAGTGCGTAAGTGTGATCAAGCGTGCATAATGGGACAGACCCTTCATCTCCCAGGTCCTAGCTGAAACACTATCTCTGGAGGAGAAACCATTGATAGACTGAGCACACAGGATTAACCGCCAGAAACCCCAACCAGGAGACCCACCACGACCCTTCATCCTGAGGCTACATTACTATCATGTTCGCAAGAAAATATTACGGCGGGCCATGGAGAAAAAGAAGCTGCAATACCAGGGACTAAACATACACCTATTCCCAGACTTTCCTCCCTCAGTGGTTAAGTGGAGGGCTGCTTTCACTAAAGTTACAGAGATGCTACGAGGGTGACCAGACGTCAGATACGGACTGATATATCCAGCCAGACTGATGGTGACACATGGAAATGTGAAATTATCATTCACTGACCCAAAGGAGGCTCAGGATTATGCAGAGCATCACTTTGGACCACCGCAACAGGAGGCTGACTAAATGCTGCAGTCTCTCAATTTTAAAATGTCGTGGCTGTATGGACAACGGACTATATATATTCACATGCACATTTCTGCATGAAAATATCCAGGGGACACAAACTCATCACCAACTCTCTCTGCTAATCCTGCGGTAATGTATTACCTGCTCCCTCTCTTCCCATTTTCATCTCTCTCTCTCTCTCTCTCTCTCTCTCTCTCTATCTCTCTCTCTCTCTCATACGGATTACTATCAGTTTATTATGTTGATCTGTTTTGTACGACATCTATTGCACATCTGTCATATGGTTTAAATCCAAAATACTCCCAAATAGGGGCCGTGGCATTTGGTTTAGGAACAAGGTCCCTGTCTTTCTCTTACACTCAACTCTGTTTTTTTTCTCCGCCTCCTCTCCCCCTCACGAAGATCACACTGTATGTGTGTAGCCCATAGCCCCGCCTCCCCCACAGAGACAAAGACACTCGATAACAAGAGCTTTCCCTCCGTTCATTACGCTGATGAACCAACTCACCTGGCTGCCAGACAATGCACAGCAGTGAACGCTCTTGTCGTCTAGTCTCTTTGGTGGAGAGAGACGAGGAAAACAAACAGGCATGAATATGGCAATTAATCGCAGCCAGAAAAGTTAACGTCCCCCTTTAAATTTACCATGCAATTAACCGATTTATCGCGTATAGCACCAGACCTAGAAACCACCAATTTTATTAGGGACCAACTCAAATGACCACTTGTGGTCAGGGCTGGGTTAAAATAATCGATTCATCCGATTCAAATCTATCTTCACTGGAATGACCCGATATCAAGTCGTAGAATCCAAGATCAATCTTTCAATATTTTTCCCACAGATGTGTGAAGCTTTAACGCCGTTAATCTCGCCAGTAGTAAACAAGCCGCTGCGCTAAATTATGAATGACCGTAGTATTGAAAAGCTCCGATGATACCGGCTCTTTTATCTGTAACTGTACTTTTTTACATTTGGGTGTAATTTATTTTTGCGTTGCAGTCTCCACTCCTGCTGTCTGTGCGTCCTGGCTGCTGCGTCACTTTTACGCACACACACACACAATCACGGAGTACAGATGCTGCGGTGGAGACAGAGAGGTGACAACTATGCTTGTTACTGTGAATCTAGTAAAACCTGCTCGAGGAAAAAGTCAATATTTTATCAATACACCTGATCAGCAACATGTAAACTAGGGGTGGGAATCTCTAGGCACCTCACAATTCGATTCAATTCCAATTCCGAGGGCAACGATTTTGATTTTAAAACGATTCTCAATTCTAAAACGAGCCAATAAAGGCCCAAACATACTCGGGCGGAATGTACGCGGAGCGGACTCCGCGGACGTCCACCCGGACTAAAAGTGGACGCCCGCAAGCCCTGTGTGCGCAAAGCTCAGATTTTATGACCACACAGACTCTGCTCCGCACTCCAGTGTCACACAAAAGACTGCTCGGCATGTATTTTTCACATCGCAGGGATTTTTCACGGACATTTTTACAGGAAACTACAACGTGGAAGTGCCCTCGACTATGGAAGCCCGAATGACTGCAGACATTCCTTGCGGAGTCCGCTCCGCTTATAGTACGCTGTGGGGGCCTTAAGAAAATTTGCAGTAGATATTGAAAAAGATTTTTGTAACAAAGCTGGGAATACATATTAGGGCTGGGCGGTATGACAAAATGTTCATATCACGGTTTTAAGAAAAAATCATATCGGTTTCACAGTATTTCACGGTATTTTGCTCAGGTTCGGCCAACTTGACATGCTGCTGTGTTGTGCTATGGCCTATTCAAGTGCCGGAATTTGTTATTTACCTGACAACGCCTGAACGCAACACACGCTCTGCTCCATTGCGGCTGTGGCTCAGAGGTAGAGCGGGTCGTCCACCAATCGAAAGATCAGTGGTTCGATCCCGGGCTTCTCCAGGCTGCATGTCGAAGTATCCTTGAGCAAGATACTGAACCCCAAATTGCTCCCGATGGCTGTTCCATCGGTGTGTGAGTGTGTTAAGTAGCAGGTGGCACCTTGTACGGTAGCCTCGGCCACCAGTGTATGAATGTGTGTGTGAATGGGTGAATGTGACTCGTAGTGTAAAAAGTGCTTTGAGTGGTCACTAGTGGTGGTCAACCATTACTGCTGTGCTCGGTTATAACTGTCTCAAACTCGGGACGGGTCGTCTTCGGTCAGGAAAATGCGGCTCGAGCCGTGCTCTAGTGTGCTCACCTGTGTGTGTGCGCTTTGTCTGTGTGTGTGTGTGTGTGTGTGGGTGTGTGCGCGCATCAGGGCAAAACTCCGCCATGTGCGATACAGAGAGCAGAGGAGAATTGTAAACGTCGGTGCGCTTCCGCTAGTTGCATATAGGGGAAACTGCTCTTTTTGGTATGAGTTCTTCTGGGTCATCGTGTAGAGTTGCTTTGCTTTCAGGACTCTCTCCGGCAGCCATTCTCGCCTCTAAACGTTTCTATATGCTCTCACTCTCGCCCGCTCAAGCACGCCTGTGGTGTGCAGCGGTGAAATGGGTCCCCGCTGAAACACTTTCCCGCCGCGCACGTTCCGGACGTTGTTTGGGCTATTCACCGGTATTGCGGTATATGAAAAATTCATATCATAACGAAAATAAATACCGTTTTTCGGTACGAACCGGTATACCGCCCAGCCCTAATACATATCCAGTGCATACAAACTGTAGGCCTATTACTTACTGTGGTTGAGATGACTACACTCTACCAGTCTCCTCCGGTCCATCCTCCACAAATCTTAACGGGACTCTCCTGTCCCTCGTCGACGTCCTCGACATTTATCCTCCAGTATGTACAAAACTATAACTGACTATAACTATCTATGAACTATAAAAACACAGACTATTGTAAAAAAAAAAGACGAACGATGGCAAAACTATGAACTATGGTGAAAACACGATGAAAACACGGCAAAAAACACTCAAAAACACGGTATTAAAAAACTCAAAAGCTTTCAAAAAAACATAAATACTATTATTTACAATACTAAATATTATTCATAAAGAAAACGGCACCCAAACTCCGCTAAAACTCACCAAAACGCCGCTAAAACACCGTTTAATCACTCCAACTTGCACTCTCCTCGTCAGCTGTCACTCTCCTCCTGCTGTGCCCACTTCCCTCCCCCTCCTGCTGTGCCCACTTCCCTCCCCTCCTCCACAGGTAATGACATCACTACCGTAATGTACCGTGTATCCGTGCTCCGCTTCTCAGCTTTCAGAATCCGTTGGAATTACGTCGATAGCGTGAATGGTCGAGGAGTTACGGTAATTTGAAAAATAAATATAAAAATTAAATCGATTATGAGTTTTCCAAATCGATGCCTGCATCGTTCAAGACAGAATCTCGATGTATCTAAAAATCGATTTTTTTCCCCCCACCCCTAATGTAAACCTGTAGGAAAGTGATATTTCAATCTGCTCTGTCTGCAGTCTCTCATCCACCGCTGCCAATATTATGTTATAAACAAGCACAGAACGCTTTACAGCTGACAGCAAATTGTTACTAACAAGCTAAACAACAACAACTGTTTATGTCTAACAGTTTAGCTCAGTTTGTCTCGTGACCTGTGGTCATGTGACCTGCAGGCAGTGACTCTCCTCAGCAGCAGGGGGAGGAGCAGAGAGGACAGGAGGACTGACATGTAATTTATGGTTCTGCGTTGAATCTACGCGTAGGTTACAGCATGGGCTCCACGTCAATTTGGAGCCTACGCCGTAACGACGTAGCCTGACGTGCAGCTCCCCAGTCTTTGTCTGTGAATGCTGCGAGTTGACGTGAAGCCAATTTGTGTACTTGTTTTTCAAATTGTCTCTATTAAGCCATGTTTAATGTGTGTTTTGGGTGTGTTTTGAAATCCACTGAACTTAACAGCACTTCACAGAAACCTCCGCTGCTGACTAGTGTTCTGGAGGTGTAACTGCAGAGTGACACAGACACACCACTGCAGAAGTAAAAATGCTCACAATGGCATAGGGGACATGCATAGCCTACATGCGTGGGGTCAACGCACAACCATAAATCTCCTTTGATACCGACTGATGTCTGTGTTCTTCATTCTTTCTACACTTCACTCAGTATTGTGATGTCAGGAATATGATTTTATGGACATTTTTATTTTGTTTCCAGTGAGATATTAAGTTTATATTGTGACTTTGCTATTTGACTTTGCTATTTTAGTATTACTGTTGCTGCTCTAGAAACAACATTTAGTTATAAAATATTCAGTTTTATTCCTGTTGTAAATTTATTCTTTTCAAAAACTAATTCCTTGTAAATGTTACACTATTAGTTCTCTGAGAATCTCTTTCACATACTAGCAAAAATTGGTATTGCAACAGAAAAATTTCCAGTCGAATCGATATCGGATCGAATCAGCACCCCTTGAATCGAGATCTAAACAATTCGGGAAACCAGTGGCGATATTCAGCCCTACTTGTGGTCTCTGGGACCCACTACATTGAAAACCTGTCAACAGGGTCCAAAACTAACACTCGCCACTCGCCAATTACGGACAGATTTTGTCTCTGGCTTGTAAATTTTTAAGACCACTCGCCACTCTGGCGAGTTATTTTTTTTACCAGTGAAAAATGCATTTTTTGTTACTGGAGAACAATGCTTGTATTGGCTGGTTTCCTGGCAGAGTAATGTGTATTTCAGGCAGAGACGATCTTTGGTCACTTTAGTGCGCCAGTCATGACGTTAACACAGCCAGCCAGGCGGTGCAGTCGGTGGAGAGCAACTGCAGCGCCTGGCTCTAAAAACTGCGGCCGCCTCGCTCTCGCGGTTTTATCACTGTCCACTTTTGTAATACGTCAGAGTAAGTCGGGATGAAGTCGGACACAAAACTAACCAGCATGCATTGTGCGCCGATCGCCGGTGATCAAATCTGCACAGGCCTGGCTCATCTCGAACGAACCTATTGTTAATGTACCTCCATGCTCTGAACCCCCATAGAAGAAGAAGAAGTAAGAAAAAGTATCATGTAGCGATACTGGCCAGGTATTGCGGAGCCTCCTGCAAAAAAACAAAAAACTAAAGCAAAAGAACTTGCTGAGGCTGAGATTTTACCGACCGACAACCAAGAGACGGAGGTGAATGTTGCTGCTGCTGCTGCTCCCACTGCCGCCACCACCCCCCTGTCTCATCCACCGGCAGCATTAAGTGACTTGACTTTTTTTTCCTTAAAATTATTAATTATTTGGTTGGCTGGTAAAATATCTGCCTGGCTTGTAAAACATTAATTACTACAAAAAGTTAGTTTTGGACCCTGCCTGTCAACATCACTGCATTCCTTTTTTTAATTTAGTCTGCATAAATTGTCTGGGGTCTTTATTAGGAATGCCAACCTCAAGCAGACAGACAATAAAACTGTATACTTAAGTAGCTTCTTATTAATTGCGAGTCATATTGTCATCACAATATTCAACATTATCATTTATAGCATATTTTCCTGATATCTTAAAGCCCTAATGGAAATGCAATTGATTTGAGGGGCAAAATACAGACCAAGTTCATTAAATTAACATGTTGCCTATTTCAAAAGTACTCCAGGGTGTACGTCCAGTATTTCTGCCTGCCATGAACTGGACCACAGCTTTCATCAGTAATGGAACAGGACCACGCTTTGGAATGAATGCCTTTACTTTTGATAGCTGTTGAAGATACTTTAATTTATTTATTTATTTATTTTTAGTAATATCTGCTTTAAAATGGCACATCCATCTAACGCAGTGCCACCACTTTGACTCGGGCAGAGTTGAAACTCTTATGCCACCAGTAAATGTTCCCCATATCATTGTACAAAAAGCCCAGTCAGTGAATCCTTGATAAAAGGACTCCAAGACGACTCTGCATCAAGGGTAAGGTGATGGGAGCTGGTAGTGCCATCTTGTGGGTCCTCAGCATGGAGCTGCAGTAAAGCTCTAATCCTCGCACCATTTCTGCCTAAACTTGCTCCGCTGTGTTACACCAACTGCGAAAATGCCTTTCCCACAGAAACCAAATGGAGCGCGGATAAACTTCCACCCAGGCCGACAAGAGCTAACGGAAGACTTAAAGGACAAAAGCTAAACTGATAACGTTAACGATGGACTGTGGTGGGACGGGGTCGTTCGTGACCAGACCGGGGCTAATTTGACTGCTAGCCTGTCTGTGCTCACAAAATTCGGCGGTGGAGAAGAAATTAGGTTTAAGCATGGAAGCTAGAATTGTATTAAGCTAGTTCTATGTCGAGGGAGCCCACTGATTAGCGGTAGTTTGGCTGTGGACAAAGTTAGATAGTAAGCCGACCCAGCATGCTGCTTAAAAAACAAAAGATGAGCGGTTCACTAAGTTGTATCGGAGTTTGTCTTGCGGGAGCTAACTCCTCTGTATTTTACCGAGCAGGGTGTAACTCAAGTTCAGCTCACCAGACACGATAACATCGCTACTTACCGATTGAGCCTCCGTCCAGCGCTCCGTCCAACCTCCGTTTCGTCTCCATATCGACATTTTGGAAGAAGTTTTGTAGATATTTGTCAGAGTCCGGGCCTGGACTGCTGGGCGCCGCGCTGGAAGCCATGCATTCTGGGAGAGTGACGTCACACCCCGGGCTCAGGGGAACTTTTAAGTTTGTCCAGACGGAGCAAACCCAGATTCCCTGTGGTTCATCCCCCATCGCATTTTTTTATGAAATTGATGGTCTCCCTGTCGTATTAACATGTAATTACTCACCTAATAAACGTCCGGTTTCTTATGTAAGTTTCATCAGCAATCCCTTCTGGAAGTTATTATGGAAGGAACAGATTTCTTTTTTTTCCAAGGGTTCCAAGTAAATATTGTTAACGTGTTGTCATTTTTTGACAAACGTGGCTGCATATTATCCTACAAGCTTTTTTAAACTAGACACAACATTTCAGTTCCTTACAAAGAATACAATTCTGTAATTAAAGCCATTCCTTCTGCTTTAATCCATCTTATAAGAAGTCACTTGTGTTTTGGAGAGGAAAACATCCCAGAGGCTCAATTTACATTGTTTTTGAATGGTATCAACGTATTTGACAATAAATGTAATAACAGACATAGTTGTAGAAATAAATAAATAAATACAATTACCCCCAGGGGGGAGTTTTACTGGAACTCACATTTGGAAGAGATTATCTGGCAAATAACATGGCTTTTACCTTATAGATTCTGTATTCCTAACAAAGTAAAATAAGTTTATTAGAATCTATAATTTCCAGATATGTGGATGTTGTTAACACTTGTTCTTTTTGCAGACATGCTGATGAAACATTGAAACCTTTATTCTTTCAGTGTAGAATAACAATGAAATTTTGGTCTGATTTAAATTCTCATGTTTTCAGTACCACTAATGTCACTCATTGTTGTACTCTTAATGATATAATCTGTTACTGTGGTGATATGAGCAACAAGTCTCTGACCTATGTTGTTGATTTCTTTATTTCTTTATTCATTAACAGAAATCCTTAGGTTCACAACTGTCTTTCCATCTTTTCTTGATTGAATTTAACTCAGTGCTGAAGTCTCTTGTTCTTAGGAGCAACAATAAAAAAGGTAACAGAATTTTAGAATATTATAAAAAAAAATATTTGATGACACCCCTCTGATGTGAAATGAACAGTTTGTGTGTGTTTTCTTCTGTGATTGGTGTTATTTTTTTTGTTTGTTTTGTTTTTTTCAAATGTCAGTTCTTACTTATTTATTATAAGAATTCTAAACATATATAGATTTAAATTACAAGTATTTATTTTTCAGCTT
Organism: Epinephelus moara; assembly: GCF_006386435.1. Lineage (NCBI taxonomy): Eukaryota > Metazoa > Chordata > Actinopteri > Perciformes > Serranidae > Epinephelus > Epinephelus moara. The sequence goes on along the minus strand of NC_065521.1, from coordinate 4,656,151 downwards.
TTGTACGTTTATACGTTTTGGGTTTTTTTGTACATTGTATTGTTGAATAAATGATAATTAAAAAAAAGTTTGCCCTGATGGATCCTAACTAAATTAGCTAACTTTTATTGGAATGGCATTGTAGCCTGGCTATCAGTATATAAGCACAATTTCAATCCCATATTCTATATAAAAACAAATCACTGTTTTATTGCTCATAGTTTGACAATGGAATTTTGTATGTGGGTCCACAGGTAAACAAAAATGATAAGTTGCTGTCATATTCAGAATTTCTTCAGAAATTTAAAGTACCAGTTAAACCAAAAGAATATGCTATTATTTTTTTATGCTGTCCCCACAGGTTCTCTTCAGTTTTTAAAGAATTGTGAAAATGAACATTATCAGCTCTAAGCATATTTTTATTGGAAATATTGATATTCTGATTAAACGGTACAGTAACAGACACATCAGAAATACTTTGGACTGTGTCACACCTCCTGCAGCAAAGTTCTTATTGTCTTCTATCACGGGTGATTCACAGTTGAAAAAGCTTGTTCTGTTTTAAACAAAAAATTTATCATTAATAAAGTGTAAAAAGTATCCTTCATAATTTTGCATCAAATTTACTCAGCTACAGAAGTGTTAGAAAAATAGTTAAGTATTAATTATACATGTGTTTTTTTTAATGCAGATATAGCACTAATATGCAGATGTGGTACTATACTATGTGTTCTAGGGGATGGATGGTAATTCTACCTATATTATTCAGCTTATTACCATTCTTGGTAAATTTATCCACAAATCGAAATGGTCGGACCCCAAACCCTGCTTTTACCGGTTTATTGTTGAACTCAAGCAGTATGGCACCTTACCAGAAGATGTTGAGAACAAAAAAGCTACAAAGACTTTTAATAATTTAAAGGACATGCACTTTCTTCGAACTCTGAAAGGACTCGATATGAATGGACTTTTAATACCCCTGGCATAATTTTGTTTTTTCTTGTATGGCAATACACTTCTTTGTTACAAATAAAGTGTTAAGGACAACAACAAAAAAGTTCAGACGGTACAGGCACAATGTCTCTCCGCAGAGATGTTATACTTGGAGGGACTGCAGTATTTTATATAAGTCATAAGTAGTTTTATGTTTTATGAGGTGATGAGATCCAGACCTGCTGAGATTCCCTGTAAGTAGTATTTGCACCTCTCCTTTTCACAACAGTAATCACACTCTGCAACTTGCCTCTCTGCCTAATAATATTAGTTATTGAAATAACTGTGGTAAAAGATTTGGTCTCTGTATTATAAAGGTGAAAATCAATTTTATGGGGCGGCAGTGGATCAGAGGTAGAGCATGATCATGGTTCGATCCCAGCTCCTCCAGTCTGCATGTTGAAGTATCCTTGAGCAATACTGAACCCCAAATGGCTCCCAATGATGCTTCCATCAGTTTGTGAATGTGTTAAAAACTGAGTAGCAGGTGGCACCTTATATGGTAGTCTCGGCTACCAGTGCACAAATGTGTGTGTGAATGGATGAATGTGACTTGTAGTGTAAAAAGCGCTTTGAGTGGTCAGATGACGAGAAAGGCGCTATACAAATGATGCAGGTCCATTTACCATTTCAAAGGTTCACCCTTCAAACAGTACCACAGATCATATCATATCATAAAGAGTAGGGTTTAAACTATTTGGATTATAGGAGGATAAGTGAAGGTATATAAACATTTTGAGTATCGCTCAAATTTATTTTTGTATTGCTATTCATCTAATTTACGTAAATACACTATATGCTTAATGTTTTTGTGGATACCTTCAAGTACAGATGTAGATATGGCATGTATTGTCAATACTGTATTTTTCAGTTGTGGTGTTTCTTCCATGATGAAAATAAACAGAAAAAAAAACAATAAAAATTTGGTCACCAAAAAAAAATAAAATAAACATACAACAATAAAGCACAAAAAAATCAAGTGAACACTGAAAATTTTAAATAAAATATCAAAGACAAAATGGAAACAAAACAGGACTTGAACATACTGGAGATATATAATCCCTCCAGTGTGATCTGCGTCCACCCAAGCAGCTACCTCTGGGGCTGAAACATGAAGCCCTCACGAAAGTGCCAAAAAACTGCAGTTCCTCTAATGGCCACTTCAGACCAGCTCAAAAAGTTCAATCCCCATAGTAACCCATTTTAAAATGCCAACTTTTCAGCAGAATTTACAGCAGAAATAAACATGTTTACAGCCTGGTGCAAAAATTGTTTGTTAAGGCTAAAAGCTATGCATTAATAAGAGCGTGGTCACTGTGAGTGACAGGTTTCCTGCAAGGCCTCACCAAAGTCTATGAGTCAGATCACCCTCCTCCACAGATCCACAATCTTCAAGTATGGTTACTTCTGGCTCCAAAAATCCAAGATGGCAAAGGCAGAAATGCCAAACACAAGGCTTCAAAAGGAGAATCAAGAAACATTACAGTGGCTATGTCCGTTATTTTTATACAGTCTATGTGTCTACCTCGGGGCCTCCTACCATTTGGACATGCCTGGAACACCTCTAATCTGCCAAGGAGGCATCCTGATCAGATGCATTAACCACCACAACTGGCCACTTTCAACATGAATAAGCAGCAGCTTTACCCCATGCTTTCTCCAGATGTCCAAGCTCCTCACCCTCAGCCCAGCACTCTGCGGAAAAAGCTCATTTTGGCAGCTTGTATCTGCGATCTCATTCTTTTGGCCTCTACCTAAAGCTTTAAGGTGATGGTTGGAGCAAGGATGGACTGGTGAATGGAGACTTTTTCCCTCCGGCTCAGCTTCTTCTTCACCACAAGAGACTGGCACAAATGTTTACAGCACCAATTTGGTCTCACTGTCCACGTCAGGTGGACATGCTGACGTGCTGACGTATTGCGGTAAGCCAGTTGTGTCATTTCCGGTGTTTCTGTGACAGAGTCTCTGTACTGCTCTGGTGAATTCTACTAGCCTGCTTTCTGCTTTCTCACTTCAGTTGCTTTAACGTCTACTCCAAGTCTTAACCCACACTGGTTCTGTTTAAGCACTTGTAGCTCTCCTCCTTTCTACAACTTTCTTGCTAATCTCTTAGCTGTTGTTTGCACGTTACTAGCCTTGGTAGCTACATTAGCTTTACAGTTAGCGATGGCTTCTCCCTCTGCTCTTTCGTGCTTGGTGTGCCAAATGTTCAGTTATGCCTCTGCCTCCTTTAGCGACAGTGGTAATTGTAATAAGTGTACCTTATTTGCTGCGTTGGAGGCGAGGCTTAGTGAATTAGAAGCGCGGCTCCGCACCATGGAAAACCATTCAGTAGCTGCGGAGTTAGCCAGGCCCCCTGTAGCCGGTGCGGAGCCACATAGCATAGCCTTAGCCTCTGCTAACTGTCCTCCGGCAACTCCCGTGCAGCCGGGAGGCTGGGTAACTGTTCGTGAGAAGCGCAGCTCCAAGCCGAAGCCCACGGCTCACCACCAGCCTGTTCACGTTTCCAACCGCTTTTCCCCACTCAGCGACACACCCGCTGAGGACAAAACTC
>NC_065521.1:4633726-4648962 GCF_006386435.1 Epinephelus moara | reverse complement strand
CCTCTTCCTGAGGTTTCTACCGTTTTTGTCCCCCGTTAAAGGGTTTTTTTGGGGAGTTTTTCCTTATTCGCTGTGAGGGTCCAAAGGACAGAGGGATGTCGTATGCTGTAAAGCCCTGTGAGGCAAATTGTGATTTGTGATATTGGGCTTTATAAATAAAATTGATTGATTGATTGATTGACTTCTGACATCAGACACCAGTGAAAAACCAACACTGGCATGACACATGGCCGGTTGTTGTTATTGTTTAATGGTGCCTAGTGGCATCGGGGGAAACGCGGTGGGACAACAACAAAAGTTAAGGCAGTGGAGGTCCAAGTAGGACAGGTAGGAGGGGTGGTGGATGGGTCCAACAACAACCGACTTTCAGCCAGGAGGCTGGTGTTCACTTCCCATATGAATGTTAAGCCAAACCCTGTCCTTTTTTCCTAAACTCAACCATGTGCTTTTGTTCCCTAAATTAGACCACGTGCACATTGGCAAAACATAACCATGTGCATTTGTCGTTGAAGATAAAAAAAAAACATCAATTCACTGTGTTGTACCAATTAAGTGCTTTTATTTTGAGAGAGACTGTATGCAAACTGTACAGTTTCCTGTGAAAACGGAAATGTATCTTGAAAACAGACAATGCATGTAAAAGGCAGAACTTGACATGCTGTCCCAGAACAACAACAACTAACACACCCAAGGTGCCTTGCACGTCGTGTCATGAACTGGAAAGTCCATGACCAAACATCAATATGTGACGAGGTTGTAGTGAGACAGCGCACTGATCTCCCTGTCCATCTCACCTACCATTTTACAGTAAATCGTGAACAAAACCCCGAGATTCTTGAATTTCTTCGCATGTGGCAGTAACTTATCCCAACCCAGAGGGGACAATCCACTGTTTTCTGGCACAGAACCATGGCCTCAGACTTGGAGGTATACCGCCTCTCATTCTGACCACTTCTTACTCTGCTGCTAACTGCCCTAGTGCCTGCTGGGGGTCACAGTCTGATGAAGCAATCAGAACCACATCATCTGCAAAGGGCAAAGACATGATTCTGAGGTCCCCAAACCTAAGTCTCTCTACCCCTGGCTGCGCCTTAAGATGCTGTCCATGAATATCACAAACATAATTCGTGACAAGGGACAATGCTGGCAGAGGCAAACTCCCAGTGAAAATGTGTTTGACTTTGTGCCAGGTACAGTCCAGTACAACTGGGGAACTGTGGAATCGGCAATTTTAATTTAATTTTAATTTTAAATTTCTATTTATGCACTTATTTTATTACTTTTTAATGTCTATTTTAATACCGCTGTGTTGTTGTTGCTGAGGGGAAGTGTGGTTGTTGTTTTTTAGTAGCTGCTGGACAGTTGAAATTCCCTTTGGGGACAAATAAAGTTCTTTCTATTCTATTCTATTTTATGAACACAGCTCTCACTTTGGTTATACAAGGACCAGATGGGTGGTAGCAATGGCCCCTGCACCTCATTCTCCTGCAGTAACTCCCACAGGACTCTCTGGGGGAAACGGTTATAAGTAGGGGTTGGAATCTCTCCCCCAAGAGATTTTAAATGTCAGACACTTCATTTCCTGCATTCTGGCTATGCAACAATTAGTGTTTTTTATGTATCAAGTTCAAAGTCCTCTGCTACTCTCTACATGTATGTAAAGGGGAAAAGAGTCAATTGTAGGCTACTAAACAGCTGCATCGGTTATATTAAGGATGAAAACATCAGATTACAGACATGGGCAAACTGTTTGGTCTGTCAAAATAAATTATTTGGTATATTTGAAAAAAGCAAGACAGGGCAGGCTATATACAGGAATCCTGAAGTTGAACCTTTTAAGAACTTTTTTTTAAAATAAACTTTTCAAGATCTTATCACCACTTTGAACTCTGACTGGTTACATCAGTGCCAAACTTTAATTTACATTTACTATAGGACATTGACTGTAAGATTGCACAACTTAACAGTCTAAACAGTAGTTTCTAATAACTCCTTGAATCACTGTATCCATGCAACATAATTCAGGTAGATACGGTGGGAATAATGTGATGAGGTGGACATGAAATACACAGTACAGTGACAGATGTAACCTTAGAGTTAAACCTTGTTTGTTTATGTTTGCCAATATCAGTAATTATGTTGCAGTCTACACAGTGTTGAAAATACTACTTGTAGGCACAGTCATAAACTTAATTAGGGTAGCCAAATTAATTGTTTGACCTATACATGAGGAATGTTATCATTCTTTAAAATTAGTTTACATTTGAGCCATTATTTCCCTGTACTTGATCTTTTGATTTTATCCTGAGTTGTGCAGCAAATTGTAAAGTCTGTGTAAATATGAGAGCTATAAGCTAATCATCAATATTTTGTCTTAAGTGTAATGATGATTTTAAATATCATCAATTAAATGATGGTTTACAGGTACACCTGCTGAATTAGTCCTATGGTCGCTGTTAATAGTCACAGCCATGCATAGCTGCTCTGTGTAATGAAAAACTGTCTCTTAAGTTGCAGATCTAATGAGTGGTAAAGCAGGCACACATAGCAGTCAGCAAACAGATTTAAGGGTGCCTCTGCATAAATGTGTGTCACTGTGGAAGTGGAAACAAGGCTTGTGCATGTGTGCATGTGCGCCCAGCTCCACAATGACTATGTAAAAAAGAATCATGTGCACATGGGGATTCATAAATCTACAAACTTTGTAGATTATGACCCAGGTATAACGGAACTCTCGCATAACTTTATCAAACAGCAGTCAGTCAGGGGTTCAGTGAATGCACTAATGGTGGTCCTGCACGTCAGAGTTTCCATAAACAATGTCAACAATGACACTGTGACAGACCTGTTGTAGCGCTACACCTGTCATGCTCTTCTGCAAATTCTGATTTAATATATGCTGCTATGTCTCGTGAAACTCTTTTGGTTTAATAGTCTATTTCTCACATCATTCCAAGCATGTAACAGCAGGGTGTGCACAGAAATACCACACATATTGCATCCCGTATTGATTCAGTAAGGGGCAGTACATTTTATTTTTCAATATGGAAAGATCTCATATTATAAGGGACGGGTGGCAACCCTAATGGTAACACCAAGCAGCCGCAGGCAAACAGGAGCCAAGGGCGTGGAAGCAGGTCTTATGGTTGTGGACAGAAGGCTGGCGGCTTTACCAGGAATCAGTTGAAGCTGGTGAAAAGTGCTGGAGAGTCTTGCATAAGTGGCAAAGAACGATCTGGAAACAAATGTGAGGCAGGGGTATATATATATATATATATACTGGGTGTTTCTCAAAGTCAAGGAAGGATCCTCAAATGTCGAAAACAAGCCTGAAAAAAATACTGATAGAATCCTCATAATTTACACTTTCCAACATTAGAGAGTGCCAAAATGATCACAGTACCCTGAAACCCCCTCAGTCTGCTAAGAGTTAATAATGATCACGTGGGGACACTTATTAGTCTGTTCCAATGTGTGTTCACTGAATGCTAGGGAGGACTCTTGCCTTGCCTCCGCCTTCCTCCCAAGGAAGGATCCTTGACTTTGAGAAACACCCACTGACTGTGAGTAACGAGGAACAGGTGAACTGAGTGGCCTTGATGGAGTGGGCGTGACTGAAGCTGAGGCATGGGAAACCAGGGTGAGTGGAAAATTACTGACTGGGAGCTGGGTGATAGGCATACAGAAGAGAGCATGTGACAAGGAATAAAGAACAGAGCAAATTCTTCACCACAGAGTTGGTTGAAGTCGTTTAATGCTGCAGTGTGTGTTGGTTAGCTGGTCTCGTTTGTTGTCAACATCGTGTTAACTAATATTTAGATTATTCATTGTTGACATTAAATCAGCCACACTTGCACTCGCATCAGTTTTTTCCCAATCAGTTGTAAGCTTTCTTCAGGTCCACCCCTGCGGCACCTCTGCAAGGGTGAAGAACTAGTCCACTGTTCCATAGCCAGGATGGATTCTGCATTGCTCCTCCTGTATCTGAAGTCTGACAATCGGTCAGAGCCTTTTCAATGTAATTTTCAATGTAATTTTATTTATAAAGTCCAATATCAAAAATCACAATTTGCCTCAGAAGGCTTTACAGCAGATGACATCCCTCTGTTCTTGGACCCTCACAGTAGATAAGGAAAAACTCAACCCTGGAATAAACTTTCCTGGCTAGGCTAAGCAGTGTGACCTTGGACTCCCACTTCACAGGCAGTTTCACCGACCCCCACACAGCACTGACTTGGCGTGTCTGCCAAGACAGCCCAACAATGTCCAGGGGCCTCCTTCACAACAGTTGTATTTGCACAAAACAGGGCTTGAAAGACTCAGGATGGTCCATAAGGTCTTCATATCCCACCTCTGGAGGAATATTCCATGCATCCCGGGGAAGGTTGGTAAGGTCATGTTCAGGACCCCCCATTGCGTAGGCGGCTGCCAGGAGTTGTAGTTGAAAGGTTGTTGGTGTTTGCCATAGCAGCTAACTAAGAACCCTGCACTGAACACCAGCAGTGAAAGAGGCCATCAGCAGCAGACAGGTACCAGGCAGCTACTTCGGTGGTCACCAAAGCAAAATCATGAGTGTGGGAGGCTCGGGGAGACTATGGAAAAGGACTCTCTGCTGGCTTTAAGGACGTTCTGTCAAACTATTATACAACTCAGGATAACTTTTCTGATTTCATTAAAGGGGTTTTTTGGGGAGTTTTTTCTTACCCGCTGCGAGGGTCCTAAGGACAGAGGGATGTTGTATGCTGTAAAGCCCTGTGAGGCAAATTGTGATTTGTGATATTGGGCTTATAAATAAAATTGATTGAATTGATTGTATTGATTTCTGAGTCTGAAAATGAAAGTATAATGGATTCAGTATCAGATGCATCCAAGATGGCACTGGGGGTTGGCAGCCTGTTGCAGCAGCTCTGACTATTTGCACTCTTTTTGCTTCTTTTTCATATCTTTAACTTTGTGTTTTTATAGGGTTTTCTAGTTGTAGTATTACTGGGGAGTAATTTGTTTCTTCTTCGCGTAGTTTTTCTTTAATGTTAACTATGTGAACGTACACTCGTGAGGAACTACTCCGTCTCAGACATGGAGCTGGCATCCCTGCTGTGCGGATTCTTGAGACGATATGGAGGGGCACCCACCGTGGGAAGAAAGCCGGCGCTAAGGTCAGAGAGAGGATTGAGAGAGACAGGAAATTCAAGCACTTCTTGCCATCTATGATCATGGGGAATGTGAGGTCACTCGCCAACAAAACGGACAAACTGGCAACTCTCGTAAACAACCAGCGTGTGTTAAGGGAGTTCAGTATGCTCTGCCTCACGGAGACATGGCTACATGGGAATACTAGGCTTGAGGAGTCATGTGACTATTTCGGCCCGTCCGCCATTTTGAGAGCTAACATTATGGGTTGCCATGGGCGACGCAGAGACAGTGGGAAATACGGATGGGAAATAGGTTTTCGGATGGCTAAATTTTGAGAAAATAATGGAAATAATGAAAAATGGAGCAAAATAAAGTGAAAGAAAAGATTCCATATAAAGAAAAACTTAATGCCAGCACCAGACAGAGGTATTTAGAAAAACTAAAACAAGGAAATAACGTCGACCCTTACGAGCTGCCTGCAGCGGAATGGAGCAGTGACCCGAGCCGTTTACCGTCTTCCACATATATGGACATAGTGAATTACCTCGAGTTTGGAGTTAGTTACAACACCATGCAAGAATTCAAGAGCTACAAATCGCTGGAAAGCTACGAGCAGTTCTGCTGCAGCTGGGTGAAAGACCTGTCCATATACCAGAGCAGTTCTGCTGCAGCTGGGTGAAAGACCTGTCCATATACCAGCCCCAAAACTGTGAAAACACATTTGTGCTTGCAAAGGTAAGGTTACACCCTCCACCTTCTGTGTGTCAACCAATCAATAAGTATGGGCATGTTATATAGCCTATCGTTAGTAAGATGAAAACATCCGGAATCGAGTAAATCCAACCATTTCAAGATGTCAAAACGTTTGACACAGCACGAGAAACACAGAGAATGTGCAGAGTGCACACAGACCTAGGTTTGAGCTAGCCTACCTTCTATGTTGTCTGAATAGTGGTGTTGTGTTTGTGTTGTGAACAGAGGAGGTTGTTGTGATCATGATTGATTGATTGATTTCTTTGTCATTTCACTTACGTATTTTCATACATAAGGAAACAAAATTTTGTTTCTATTTCCAAGACAATTAAATAAAATTTAAAAGTGCAGTTAATAGGCTTAATAAATACTCTAGGATAAAGTGCGTCCCTGTAGCCTAATAAAGTGCATTACTATGACAGCTGGGGGGGAGGGGCAGATGTGCTTGGAGTTGAGGAGTCCGACTGTCTACGGATCTCTTCCCTGATTTCATGGAGGACACAGGCAGTGGGAGAGGTGTGAGGGGTCCTTTATATGTGTGTCCTGTCTGTTGACACTGGAGCAGTTTTTTACACAGCAGTGTCTCCCCATCTTCAAGTGGGAATCGGGAACACAATAACCTCTAATCACAACAAGCCGGTTCTGGTGGTATGCTTTCAAAATGGCGGAAGGGGGTGGGTCGCGGTGTTGTGACGACATGTCCTCAAGCCTAATACCGGACAGTGTTATCAATCTACCCGGCTTCACACTAATCCACGCGGACCGGTGGAGGCAAAGCGGCAAGAAGAGAGGAAGGGGGCTTGCTATCTTTTTTAACACTAAGTGGTGTAACCCCGGACATGTAACCGTAAAGGACTGTGTGTGTACTCCTGATGTAGAGCTCCTGGCGGTGGAACTATGGCCGTACTATCTACCGCGGGAGTTTTCACACGACATCATGGTGGTTGTTTACATTCCCCCATCAGCTGTTGTAGCCAGCTCGAGTGACATCATCCACTCAGTGATCGCAGGACTACAGATGCAGCACCCCAGCGCTCTCATCCTGATCAGTGGTGACTTCAATCATGTGTCTCTCTCTCTCCTGTCCTGACCAATTTCACACAATATGTGGACTGTGCAATGAGAGGAAATAAAATCCTGGATCTTCTGTATGCCAACGTGAAGAAAGGATATAATTCTTCTTCTCTCCCTCCACTTGGTGACTCAGACCACAACCTGATCCTCCTTGACACCACCTACAGGCCGATGGTGGAACAGCAAGTGGCCAGCACAAGGTCTGTAAAGGTCTGGTCTGATGACACAGAGGAGGCACTGCAGGAGTGTTTTAATGTCACAGACTGGGGACTTTTTATAGAAGACTTCGGCAATGACATGGAGGGTCTCTCTCTTGCATTACAGACTACATAAAATTCTATGAGGACATTATTGTCCCAACAAAAAAGGTTTGCTGCTTTTCTAACAACAAGCCATGGATCAATAAAGACATTAAAGGCCTTCTTAACAGGAAGAAGAGGGCGTTCATGTCCAAGGATCTCGAGGAACTCAGGGCTGTTCAGAAGGAACTGAAGAGGAGACTGAGGGAGCTACAAGGAGAAGATTGAGGCCAAGATGTTGCATCGTCTACGTCGCCTCACGTCGCCCTGTGTCAGTTACATTTGAACACACTAAAAAGACTACATCCGATGGCCAAATAGCATGTTCTGCGCCTGCATGAGAGGAAATAACGCAAAAAGGGAAACCGGAAGTCCGAGGAATGTATGAAATAAACAAAGTAGTGGAGTGAGAGTGGTACATCCTGTCGAATCCAGACGGTCCCGGTGTTTCCTCCGCAGGCTCCACTTTCCTCAGCTGCCCGACAAACCCGCTGCTTCTTCCCACTTTAACCTGAATAACAAACCAGGGCTCGGTGCTCTGGTTGGATCCAAACGGAGAGGAAATAAAACTTGAACAGCCAATCAGAGTGATCTCTCTCACCGACAAGCTCCGCCACTGATTCAACACGCTCAATCAGCCGAACAGCTGCTGACGGCGATGCCGAAGTGCTGACGGTGCGGGACACACTGCTAAAACTAGGGCGACAGACGCTCACCGACGGCCCGACTTTGACCGACGGCCAACCGTTGGCTTGGTGTGTCAGGGCCTGTAGACTCTGCTCCCCTCCCCAGCAGGGACCTGTCTCCCTCCCCCTCCCCCTGCTCATCGACAGCTTCACCCCACAGGCAACCCTCACTCCACTGCCCCCCTTGACCTACTGTCCCCCTTCACTCTACTGCCCCCCCTCTCCTCTCCTACCTACTTTTGTTTATACAGAATGCGCCTCTTTCGGGGCAATGGGGGGCGTGACATAAACAGTGACAGTCAGTCCTTCGGCAATTCTCTCATAAGTCAGCCCGTTCTTCACCTTCCCTGTCATCTGACGGTTAATGGCCTCTTTGTTTGCGAGGGCAAGGAGGGTGCACAATTCCTTGTCTCTCCAGTTGCTCATCTTTACAGTGTCTGTCAGGTTTGCATTTCCCTCTTGCTACTAGCTGCTCGCTAATTCCTGCTATCAGCTATTTCCTGTTTATCCACCGCCAGTGGGTCCCATGTGAGGCGTCATCAACAGCTCCTCCCACAAATCTTCAACAGCCCCTCCCGTTGTGGAAGGCCGCCTCAGTCTTTTTAAACTAAAAGGGTTCCGCCAATATGACTACCATGTGAGGCAGAAAATTGGGCACCTCGGATCAACTCGCTAATCCGGCTCTGTTTGTCCAAACGCTCGCAGCTTGCCAGCAAAACGGCCCAACATTGGCGGAAAATCTGGCAGTGTAAAAGGGGCTACTGACACAACACCCCTGAGGCGGAATAAAGCCAGCGGGCCGGACAACATCAGCCCCAGGGTCCTCAGGGTGTGTGCTGGGCAGCTTGCTGGAGTCTTTTAGCACCTCTTTAACCTCTCCTTGAGGTTGAAGAAGGTGCCTGACCCATGAAAGACATCCTCCATCATCCCAGTACCTAAGAAAGGACGTCCCAGTACTCTCAATGACTACAGACACTCACCTACTCTGACCCCACTCATTATCCAGGGCGAGGAGGTAGAGATGGTGGACTAGTACAAGTACCTTGGGGCCCACATGAACAATAAACTGGACTGGACTCACAACACAGATGCCCCCTATAGGAAAGGACAGAGCAGGATGTTCCTCCTGAGGAGACTCAGATCGTTTGGCGTCTGTAGTGGGCTCCTCAAGACCTTCTACCAGTCTATGGTTGCCAGTGCACTCTTCTTTGCTGTAGTGTGCTGGTGGGGTGGAGTTAAGACTGGTGAGGTCAACAGGCTCAACAAGCTTGTGAGGAAAGCCCGCTCTGTGGTGGGACTGGACCTTGACAGTCTGGAGACAGTGGCTGAGAGGAGGGTGAAGGACAAAATCTGTGCAATCCTGGACAATTCTTCTCACCCCCTGCACGACGAGCTGTGGCTGATGGGCAGCTCATTCAGCCAGCAGATTATCCCACCCAGGAGCAGAACTGAACGATTCAGATGCTCTTTTGTGCCCACCGCCATCAGACTGTACAACAGCAGTTTGGCTTAGCAACATCCAGCTCTGAATGGACTTATCTTGCATCTGTCCAATATGACACTTTATCTGCTACCTGTCACTTTATTTCATTCAGTACTTTGTCTGCCATTTTTTAGTCACTTTATTCATCTGATGTAGCAATTTTATTGATGTAGCAATTCTATTTGATCTTTTATTTATTTATTTATTATTATCTTTTAATTTTTACATTTTATTTTTTTCTCTTTAATCTTATTCTATTTAATGTATTGTCGGTGAAGATTCTCAGTCATCCAGGTCATGGTAATCGTAAGTGCTAATATCGTAGGCAACTGGACTTGCTTGCGTTTCTTGAAGACGTTTCGCCTCTCATCCAAGAAGCTTCTTCAGTTCTAAATGACTGGTACCTAAGTTGCAGGCTATAAACCCTGTGTGGGTGGGAACCCTTGCAGAGTCGTATGGGGGTCACGTGAGCTCTTAGTTTCAGAGTCGTTAAGGTCACAATGTAAGTCATTGACCCACCTGGCCACCATGTGAGTGGTTAGGGTCAGGTGGGACCAGGGGTGAATGGGTATAAAATCTATGTAATGTCCTTTGATTTTGTCTTGTGCTGCTGTGATACTTGAATTTCTCCCCTGGGAGATCAATAAATGATATCTTATCTTATCTCCAAAACGCAAAACTAAAAGGATTGTGGTAATATTCCAGTGTTCTATGAAATTTAAAATTTAAGTCGGAAATAAACATCACACCTAAGTGTCTGACAGAATGCCTTACATGTTTGGTGAGTGAAGCATATGCACTGAGTCAAACTATGTGAAGCATATATTTATTTAAACACAACCAATATATAATGTCACAGGGGTCAGTGCCCAGACAGATCAAGGTCTGAATTGGTTGGAGATAATATACATAATTTGCTAAACTTTTTTCACACAGTCATAATTTTGCAAAATTATATTCTAAACAGGACAATACTGTATTTTAAAAAGATGTATAAAGGAAGGAAGGAAATGTATAAGTCAGGAACTCCATTAGCTGCAGCCAAAACAACAGCTATTCTTCCTGGGGTCCACACCAAAGACAATACTATATACATGACAGTACATAATCACTAAAACCAGAATATTCTGCAGGCAAACTACTTAAATGACAATCCATGTTTTCCTGCTCTACTGAATCATTAAGCTATCACAGTGTGCAATCCATATTGTAAACAAAGATTTTCTTTGTAGTGGTAGGCAGCCTGCTTTCTAGGGCTGAAACTAAGAATTACTTTTATTATCAAGAAATCAACCAGTTATTTGTTAATTAATCAATTAGTCTTAAATAAATAAATAAAGAATTGCAGAATTGCTGAAGAATGATTGTCTGACAGTCTTACCCAGTAATTGCTGTTATCTTGCTTTATCCATTATTGATGGATTCCCTTTGTTGAAGGATATGGATGCAGAGCAGAAAATGATCCTGTGGTCAGTCAGCTTTAGCTGTGTATCCGTTTATACATAATTATGAATTACACAACATGTTGGTGTTCTAACAGATGGACTCTTTTGTTATAGCCTATCTCGTGTGGTTAATATATAATATCTGTGTGGTGGAGGATGGAAGGCTCAGTTTAAACCGGTATAGATTATTTGTATGCAGCATCTGTTCAGATGAAGTATTTGCATGCAGAGGGCTGGACGTTGTTTTGTTGCATTCCTGCAGAGGGGTTGACCTTTGACCTGGTTGTTGCATTCCAAAGAGGCTCGTCCTGCAGCAGCATCACAGCCAGCCCTGCACTCACGCTGCTTTTGTGTTACAGAGAAACGATGTATGTTGAGCTAGCTTAGACAAGGCACTGGACACAGTAGCGAAAATTATCAGAGACGAACAGACACCATAGCATCGTCCCGAGTTAAAAGGAACGTCTTGTTCTGGGTCTACCACACAGTTAACCTAGTACGTAGTTAGCCATTTTGCTAAGCAGCTAAACCGCCATCGTATTAAGGTTGCTTTGTAGACACACAGCAGGCTAGCCGCAGACACCAGCGCCGAGGAAATGAAGGACAAACAAAAGAGAAAGAAGGAGCGGACCTGGGCTGAGGCAGCTCGCATGGTAAACAGTCTATTTTGAGCATTTCACTAGTTGCACGTAAATTATATATCAACTGATGTGAAGTTGTGGGTCCAGATGTGTCCATTCTCCTCACGACCAATGCCTGTAACGTTAACGTTACTCGGTTGTGATATCAGCTAACTTAGGTTAGCTAGTAACATACCAGTGGTAGCCCAGCCAGCAGGGACCACATGTAACGTTATGGAATAAATGTATTTGGATGACATTTTACAAGTGCTGCATGTATTTCTGGCCGCTGACATAAAGACCTACGCAATGCAACATGCTAACGCTGGCTAGCATGCTAACATCCACCTATCTTGTTTTAAGCTCTTTGTTTGCTATTCAGAAAGCTAGCTGAGTTAGCTCTAACTGTTACGCTAATTTCCACCTTAGCAACCGAGTAACGTGAAGTCAAGAAACGCCACACGTCTATACAGTCAGTCAAACGTTACCTTGTTGAACACATAACATTTATGTAATGGCTAACTTCGTATAACGGTAGCTATTAGATCGTTATGCTGACTACAATGCACGCTATCGTTTGCAAAGCTATTAGCTAACAACTAGCTAACTCAGCTGTATTATGAGTACAGACTGACACAGAATGGTGCAGGAAAATAAAAGATGTCCTTACGTGTGTTAATTCAACTTGGCTCTGTTCAAAGATCAACGACAAGCAGTTGGATATTTAGGGAGGAGGTATAACAGGAAACAAAAGGCAAACGTTTAAAACTAGCTAAGTGGTGGGGTTAATTTCACAGCAAGTTAACTTAATTTAATGTGTATTTAATAAGCACATTGACAGCCGAGCAGTTGGCTAACGTTGTATGTTGGATAAGTGAATTTCCGATTGTGTATTGTCGTGGTCAGGTGTGGCTTTCCACAGTGATAAGTGAGTATCCTCAGTGAGAACGCTGTGCTTTCACTGGCCATTTGGGTCTGTTTTGGTCGGATAGGGCTTTGCTTTCTACTCATATAACACGGGCTGGGATAGAAAATTACATTCAGTCTCTTAGCAGTGTCCAATAACATTAATTCCTAAAAATTGGAGATGCTGGAAAGGATTGGTATTCACAGAAAGTCGGTTAAAAAAAAAGTTGGGTATTTTTGAGAGCATATCCCTATTTTATTTATTTATTTTATTATATAAATTTAAATTTTCTTAACAAATAAGCCTCATTGAGATTAAAAATCTCCTTTAGAAGAGTATCCTGGTCAAGACAGACAGCAGCACATTTCACAGACTTTAGACACACAATATATAACTGTTGCAGACTGTAAAATGTAAAATAACAGTGTGAATTTACCACGACTAATGCCACGTACAGACTACACAATATCAGCCTGATTATAGCCCGACGCGACCGTTGTACGGTGTTGGATCAGATCATGAATCACAATGAGTGTCTTACGCGATAATCCATTGTTTTATCTTGTGAAGTGTGTCATAGTAGACAACAACTGACGCCACATTTGGGACGCCCCATGTCTTCTCCCATCACAGTCGACACTTTGCTTCATGACAACAACACCCCAGCCTTTTTGATATTTCCTCTAGGGATGTTACCATGAGAGACTACAAAGGGAAAAACGATGGTGTGGAACAGCAGAGCTACTTTAGCAACCTGGTGAGAACTGTCATCAGCATCAAGCTAGCAAAGAATGTCATTTCTTCATAATGGAGGATAGGAAGAAATGAAATTCATAAATAGTGGCAGGGCTTTTACTTACCACAACTGCAGAGGGTACCAGCTTCGTTTGAAACAGACTACATTTGAAACGGGCCGTTATTTTTTTATTCCCTCTGAATTATTCTATTTTTGCTCCCATTTGCCCTGTTAAAGTTAATGCATCACACGGTCATTTCAAACTCAATGCTTCCTGTATCCATTTAAAATTAAAAGCTCCTTATCATTTTGGTTGAGAGAATCCCATCATTTTCTAAAAAGGCTTTTATTGTGAAACATCAGGAACTTGTAGAGGATTCAGTGGCTTGCATGGTTTGCATGCGGTACTTCAAATGTAGCTCCTGCCATCTGGTGGGGCTTTTTACATTACTACAGTACGAGTACTACGAACGACGACCAAGGGTGATTGGTCATTGGCCAGCGCGTAGTCAGTCATGTCTGTTGGCCAAGTCACTGCAAAATTTTCTGACTCCGCAATCGGAACAGACAAAAATGTTGTGTAGTCTGAATCCAGCATAAGACTCAGGTCACCATATCTTTGATCACAAAGGGGCAGTTAGCTCAGTCAAAGCATCTACAACCCAGTGCACCTTCCTCTATCTCCTTTAGTCTATTTTTGAAAACACTTAAGGAGACCTGGTTTTACACTGACTGCAGATGAAGTACATGGAATGGATTTAGTGTTTCATGGTCCTTCTCCATATTCCTCATAGTTGTCTTACAGGTACAGCTCACCATAAACAGTCCTGGCCACTTCATTGGGTACACCAATACAATCTTAGTGCAATCCAGTACAACAGTTCAGACGCATATTCTGTTTTTTATGAAGCCTCTGTTGGCCTTATTTTGTTAAAACTTTAAGTGAGGTGTTAAAGCAACATTATGCATTTTTAAACCTTAAAATGACAGCTTCAGCATCATTTAGATGGTACACTGATTTCTAATATAAAGAATAGTGCTGAGTTAAAATAATCGATTCATCCGATTCTAATCAGTATCGATTCGTAAAATCCGAGATCGATCTTTCAATATGCCCTGTTTCCCTTGGATGTGTGAAGCTTTAACCCTGTTAATCTTGCCGGTAGTAAACAAGCCGCAGCACTAAGTTATGAACGACCGTAGTATTGAGAAGCTCCGACGTCACCGGCTCTTTTATCTGTAACTGTTAGCTTACTTTTTTACATTTGGGTGTAATTTATTATCGTGCTGCAGCGTCTCCTCCTGCTGTCTGTGCGTCCTGGCTGCTGTGCCACTTTTACGCACACACACACAAACATGGAATAAAGACGCCGCGGTGGAGATGGAGAAGTGAAGATAACTTGAGCTGATGACAACTACGCTTGTTACTGTGAGTGCAATAAAACCTCCTTGAGGAAAAAGCCATTACTTTATCAATACAGCTGATCAGCAACATGTAAACATGAAGAAAAGTGATATTTCATTCTGCTCTGTCCGCAGTCTCTCATCTACCGCCACTATTATTATGTTATAAACAAGCACAGAGTGCTTTCCATCTCATAGTAAATTGTTACTAACAAGCTGAAACAACAGTAGCTGTTTATGTTAAACGGTTTAGCTTCGTGTGTCTCGTATCTTAAAACTTACCGGTGGTCATGTGACCTGCAGGCAGTGAGTCTCTCAGCCGCGGTGGGAGGAGCAGAGAGGACAGCAGGACTGATACTGACTGATGTCTGTGTTCTTTATTCTTTCTAAACTTCACTCAGTATTGTGATTTCAGGAATGTGATTTATTTTATTAACATTTTTATTTTGTTTCCAGTGAGATTATATTGTGAGTTTATATTGTGACTTTGCTGTTTTAATATTACTGTTGCTGCTCTAGAAACATTTCAGGGTCCGACATTAACGGTTGCCCGAATGCCCGGGGCAAGTAAAAATAGCCGGCGGGCCAGCAGACCCTGCGCAGACATGCCCGATCGGGCAAGCAGCACCGACTCGGACACACACACATACCGGACAGCCTCTCAGTCCTTACCCGCTAACGTTAGCTCATGTACAA
>NC_065521.1:4625759-4632862 GCF_006386435.1 Epinephelus moara | reverse complement strand
AATAAATTTGTATTTATCAAAGGCCAAAGTGGCCTTGCCCTAAAAATATCTTAACTCCAGGCCTGTAATCGTGTATTTCCTCTCCTGTTTCTGTCCTCGGAGGGGCCAGTTGCAGTGTGCTGCTTTTTTATGTGCTGCTGCCTCCATTGGCTGAGCGTCTCTGCTGACGTAAGATATAAGTCACGAGCGAAAATATGCACCACACAGCCAGAAAAAGAACCTCTTAGGCAGGGCAATTAAGAATTTAGATGGGGCAAGTAGATTTGAGAAGTACTTGCCCGGCAGGGCAAGTAGGAAAAAACCTTAACGTCGGACCCTGCATTTAGTTAGTTTAATCCTGTTGTGAATTTATTCTTTTAAAAAACAATTGCCTGTAAATGTTATGCTATTAGTTCTCTGAGAATCTCTTTCACATACTAGCAAAAATTGGTATTGTTACTGAAAAATCACCAGTCGAATCAATATCAGATAGAATCGGGACCCCTTGAATCTGAATCGAATCGTTTCAGGAAATCGGTGGCGATACCCAGCCCTAATAAAGAATGGTGTGTCTGTCATCTCACTCTGCACCCTGAATGTCTGTTGCTACACTATGAAGCAGGGTTTCCCCTCACATTCATTTATTTGTGGCAGCCTGCCAAAATGAACACATCTGCTGCCACAAATAAATTTTCTATTTTTGGAGCTGGACCTTTCATTAGGAGCGCTTCCGGAACATATATACCGATTCTTTATAGCACCACAATGTCGGGGCACAGAGCACAATCTGGGCAGAGACTGAGCAGCAGAATGTCAGGCGTATTGAAAATCAAACATAATCGTTCACTCTGCTGGGTCTAAAAGTTTGCATTCACTCTTAGCAGCTGCTCCTCTCATCCGTCGATCTTACCTGATCAGCTGTGAAGGGATCAACAGATCAATTAGCCACCCTGCGAGTCACAAGCTGCTGCTGAGGGAAAAAAGAAGTCATGAGGAGCTCTGTCTGCACTGTGTTCACTGACCTGCAAAAACCTACAAATTGAGAGAGAAGACACAGAATGATACAAAGAGACACACAGGCATTGAAAAAAACAAAACTACTCCCTAACCCTAACCTGTTGTCACCTGACTCCACACATATACTGTAATTCATAGGTGATGTTAGTCTCGCCACCAGACAATCAGAGATCTCCGCCTTCTGATAGTCTGGGGACACTCCTTTCTAAAGTGTGTTTAACACACCGGAGAAAATGGCCGGCAACAAAGCAACGCCTCTTGCATTTTTGAAAAGGACACGCCCTCCCGAAAATGTGCGCTCCCCCTTTTCTCGTCCGCAAGGAAACAAACACACAGAGAGCTTGAAAATGGATGCCGAGAGATTTAACTCCGTTTCCACAAGATTGTGGAAATGAAGGACTTACAGCGACTTTCAGTGAGCCACCGAAGGACCGCCCTGCGGATTTACTATTGGTTCTGCAACGTAGGGAGTTTTTTTAAACTCTGAAATTGTATCCGCCCATCTAAACACAAAATCAGGGAGAAAGACATCAGTCTTTAGTTAAGCAAAGCGTCTAAAGACTGACTTGTGAGTCTAAGGTGACGTAGGCTAACTTTGGTGAGTGGTTCGGATCACCAAAGTGTAATACTTTACAGCTTCACACTGCTTTTTGTTTTGTTTTGTTTTATAGTGCTTCATCTGTATGTATATGTATAATTCTAATCTTTTCTTTTGATTAGAGCTGACCCGAATGCTTTAAAATTCTAATCGTTCCCATGGCAGTCAACGTCAAAATCAGTTAATTTGTTTTTGAATTGTTCATACCCCAAAAATCCCATAAATTGAGAAATAGTTACCAATTATTTTTTTTTAGTTATCCTCAGACTAAGACACTTGAACTTAATGATAGTTTTGTGACTCTCTCATCTAATGTCAGATCACATGGAAACTGTAACTTACAACTTAGCCATCTTGCAAAGTATTCTTTTTCTAGCTGTTATGGGTAATGTGTGACCTGCGAGCTGACACAGTGGCTAATTGTCACATTGTTGTAGGCGCACTGACTGATAGCCTCCTATCCTGATATATTAAGAGAAAAATAGAGAGTAACTAAGCAAGAGGTGGGACAAGAGTAGACTGACTAACAAATGAAAGCAGGGCTGCAAACTGTCAGCAACTGCACATGTACAGCTGTCTGTGAGACAGGGATGATATTGATAAGGTCACAGTTTACGAAGCAATCTTTCATGAACATTAGCAGGGATCTAAACTCTGCTGTGGGATTGCAGTTTTCTCGTTAGCTGCGAAACAGTTCACAACAGCTTACATCAGGACATTATAAAGAGTTTTTTGGTGTATAGGGCTGGGGCGACACATCGTCATCGACTACATCGGTTCAAACAAAAAAATGACGGCGTGCAGCAGCAGTTCTAAGAATTATTATATATATTAGAATTATTGTGCTATGCTATGGCCAAGTGTGTGTGTGTGTGTGTGTGCGTGTGCGTGTGCGTGTGCACGTGCGCGTGTGCGCGTGTGTGATGCATCAGGGCCAAACTCCGCTGTGTGCGTTACAGAGCGCAGAGGAGAATTGTAAACATGTGACCATGTAGAGACAGAAATGACATAAGTTAAATAACATAAGGCTATTTAGTTTGTTTAATAAAAGGACAAGGTATAGACCTGTTCTATAGGAAAGATAACCTTAAATAACTTATGGTGTGATCTGGTGCTATATAGAAAATAAAATTAATTTGACCTTCAAGGGGGGGCAGGGGGTGCCCCTAATATAATGGTAGGGGAAACACTGATGTTTCAATAAATGTTAATGTTAATAAGAAATGTTTTGGTATTCATATTGTTTAAATTGCCTCATTAATCAAATAATGGAAAAATAATCGATAATCGAAAAAATAATCGTTAAATGAATCGAAAAATTAATAGTTAGATTAGTCGATTAATCGAAAAAATAATCGCTAGAAAAATAATCGTTTGGGACAGCCCTAGTGGTGTACCAAATTCTTGCATAATGTCTCTTAAATTCAGTTTTATCTCTATTATCAAGGTAGTGGCCAACTGCATTATATTGATTTTTTTTTTTTTTTAATTCTTGGTCCCTTTTGCCATGTTTCATAAATGGGATGGGTGAAACATGAGAAACACCTCTCAGTAGAGTGCCCCAGGAATGAGTCCTAAAACCTTGAATTGAGTTAGTGTTTTACCAGTACACGGTTCCCATGGTTCAAAGTGAATGGGTTTTTTTAATGGATTTGTGGTTAGATGCCTGTAAGGCATGTGGTTAACACAAGCTGAAGAGACTTTCATGTTTTGTTCTTCAAAATAAAATATGTCAGTAAATACCCCCTGTGAATTTTGAAGCTTTATGTGTCTTAAGAAAGATGTTTGCTGATAAGTGGCTAAATGAGACTATAGAACATCATCACACCAAACATAGCTTTACAGCTGTGCTGTGAGGGCGATGTAAAGACATGACCATGGTGTAGTTTATTTTTGTCTGTTTGTTTGTTTTATAGCCTAACACTAGCTTTTTACGTCTGGCTATTTCATTTAGGCTTCAAAAATTAAAAAAGAAACGTTCATTTGTGAAGATTATTTGGCTGAACAAAACATTAAAGCATCATAATCGTTTGCCACAGAGCTTATTTTATGGCATAATCCAAAATATATCGGCTGATTAAATTTTTATGTTTTTCAATTTAAACCCCCCCGCAATACCTGCTTTTGATGGCTTAAATATAGTTCAAACACTCGTTACAAAGATTTAAATTGAAGGAAGAACATTTTACTATTTTCACATACTTTTATTATCAGAAATTGTGTGGAACAAGCAGCATATGAACAATTTGAACACGAAATAAATCAAAAATATGATGTGCAAAAAGGCAGTAAAGCTCTGGGAAATAAAATAATCATGCAAAGTCTATATGAATTAAGATATTCACATGTATGTTCACAGTACCAGAGTTCTTATTATTGCCAATTTAACAGAGGTAGGTTTAACACCATATTCCCTGCATTTTATTAGTGATGAAAATATAAGTGTTAACATCAGCGTTGGCCAACTTTTGGCCGATTGCCGATTATTCTCTAATGGCTATAATCGGCTGGCCGATTTAATCAAAGTTACGATTTATCGACCGATAAATCGGTTGGGCCCTAGGAAAATCCCATAGGCTTTTGACGAGGGAACCAGGGTGATGTTAACTTCTGCGTCGGCCTACAGAAAAATGTCTTCCTTGAGCACTCTATATAATGCAGATGGGAGCTGCCATATTCAATGTCCAAGTGCCACAATCTCATGCATTGTAGGGATGCATGATACGAAATTTTTGCCGATATCCGATATGCTGATATGTAACAACTCATTTGACTGATAACCGATACCGATATCGATATATCAACTTTTTCCTCACCTAATTTTAGTAATCATCAATTCTCTTCTGTAGTGGAATTAACATCATATATGCCTTGATACTCTTATGGGCCTCTTACCAGGGCTCAAAATTGCGACCGTTTTGGTCACATATGCGACCAAAATTTCATCTGTGGGACCTCAAAATATAATTGGGAGCACTGGTGCGAGTGTAAATAATTCTTCTGGTGCGACTATTTTCCCCCCCCAAGTCGAATGTCTCATTCACAAGCCCCCCCCCCCAAGTTAGTAGGCTGCATTGATAAAGTTCCCAGGCTTCTCTCTAGTGTTGTCACCGTACCAAAATTGGGACCCACGGTACAATACCAGTGAAAGTATTACGGTTCTGAGTAGTATCACAATACCACAGCAAAAATGAGGCAGATGTGCCTTTTGTCATTTATAAAAAGATAAATCACTTTTCTATAATACATCAATGATATTTCAATGGAATAAATTACTTACTGACC
Organism: Epinephelus moara; assembly: GCF_006386435.1. Classification (NCBI taxonomy): domain Eukaryota; kingdom Metazoa; phylum Chordata; class Actinopteri; order Perciformes; family Serranidae; genus Epinephelus; species Epinephelus moara. The sequence continues at coordinate 4,627,983 of NC_065521.1, read as the reverse complement.
TACTCATACTTCAAAAACAGCATCAATAAGTGATGAACATAGGGGGGATCAAAATAGAATAAATAAATAAAATAAAAATCAACCAAAAATCAACCAGCCACCCTCCTCCTTTGATAGGTTAAGAACAGTCCCTTAAGTGCGGTGAGGTTTGTGGACCGTTACCTGCTACAAAGAGAGAAATGTGAACGGCTCGTTTCCCCTCTGACACGTCACATACCTGTGTGCCGCCACGGCTCAGCTGTTCAGGTACTTCTGGACAGTCATGACGCCAACAAAGAGGAAAATAGTGGACCTGGAGCCGGGCTTCTCTGTCGCCGGTAAGCCGTTATCTTGCGCCGCAGAGCACTATGGCCGCCGTATTTGACAGGAAAATGTATTCCTGTCTGTGTCTGAGACCCCTGTTCAACCCACAACTGACAGGATTTGCCTGCTGCTGGTTGAAATCTGTACTCACACAGCGTGCTTCTGAATGATTTCTTTTACTTACACAACACTATTTTTACTCGCAAATGCAGTAAAATGCTTGCACCGTAGAGCTCTGTGGGAAACAAATCACTGTAGCATATATAAACAAATCTAGCCTACAAGTAAAAATATTAGGTATTCTAGGTATGTTAGGTATTCTAGGTATTTTATATGGTGATGTAACATTAATCACTATGGATATATAGACCAGAGGGGGGGGAAATCCCACGCACCCAGCCCAGGTTATAGCTATGAGTTATATTCATGTATTTAGAAGTATCTGAAAAATACACAAATAAAATCCCAAATCTGAAACCCTATTTAGTAAATAGGGTCGCAAAATAGCTAATGTTCATTAACTCCACGTGTTGGCTGCTAGCATAATGTTACAAACCTGGACTGGACGTAGATGAACTAGCTGTGCTAGGGCAGTCAAACACTGTACATCTTTCTGTCTGAATATGATGCACTTTCGCAAGGTGTTTTGACAAATTACTAGTGTTGCCGCCCTTACATGCAAAACATTTGTCACACTTGTGATAACGTGCTGTGTCTGCATCAACTCTTGTAATGTAAAGCCACACTTTCGACCGTTTGGCTCTCTCCGCCATCGTTATCTATCTAAAGGCAGGCTACGAGCTTGAGTTGGGGTGGGTGTGTGTGTGTGTGTGTGTGTGTGTGTGTGTCACAACAGCCCCGCCCCCCTGCTCTACACTCACACACAGCAGGCAGCCAGGGTGAGCAAGACAGATCTCTCATCTTCAGGGAGAATAGCAAAAATTATGATACAGTGACGGATAATTGATGGAGTTGGTGAGATAAATGTGCAAGATAAGGTTTATCTTGTAAAAAAAACCAACCAAACAAAAAAAAAAAACGCGACTGCTCCAGTACCAATAGCCGAACCGTAAAGGTCAGAGCTTATCAATACTGCGGTCTTGAAGAATGTAGTCCCGGGGCTCGTTCACTACCGGGGTTCGGTACCTATCCCTAGACTTACCCGCCCAATGTACAAACAAATCCGAAATTCTCCTTTTAGGAGAATAAGTCAGATTATTGGTGGAGGTAATAATATACCAATGATGACATAATTATGAATGCAGACATTGATTTTTACCAATAAACAACTGAAAACGTTACACAATGTCCCTTTAATGGTTAGCCTGTGCATAATGTCGAGCAGTAGCTTAATCCATGTTTTATGTGAACACAGTTTTCTGTTCAGATATACAGGTCTTAAAAGCTCTTTCTGGTTTGTCCATCATAAACCACACTACAGGAGCATTTCAGCATGAAGACAATGTATTGTATGTGGGGTTTTTTGTGTGTTTTTTTTTTACCAGTATGTGGACTTGTAGTAGTTGGTGTCTGACTAGTATTGTGCACAATGGCCACACTGCAATATGCTCGGAAGTTTATGAGACACAATGTTAGGTGGTTTCCTGGTGTCATGGTGCGTTCCTCACTCATATACGGCCGCTGGTGAATTTTAGAGCATTCTGTGACCAGCGAAAGTTTGCTCTTCACAGCTGTGTGCAACGGTCGTACTAGGTAACTACAGTGGTGTGAAAAAGTGTTTGCCCCCTTCCTGATTTCTTACTTTTTTGCATGTTTTCCACACTTAAATGTTTCAAATCATCAAACAAATTTAAACATTAGTCAAAGATAACACAAGTAAACACAAAATGCAGTTTTTAAATGAAGGGTTTTATTAATGAGAAAGAAAAAAATCCAAAGCTACATGGCCCTGTGTGAAAAA
>NC_065521.1:4621047-4624899 GCF_006386435.1 Epinephelus moara | reverse complement strand
TCATTAATAAAACCCTTCATTTAAAAACTGTATTTTGTGTTTACTTGTGTTATCTTTGACTAATGTTTAAATTTGTTTGATGATCTGAAACATTTAAGTGCGGAAAACATGCAAAAAAGTAAGAAATCAGGAAGGGGGCAAACACTTTTTCACACCACTGTAACTGAGGGAGACAGCTAACAGCTTACCTGGTTTGCAGTGAAGCACAAACATTAGCAGGATGTAAACCCGGATGCTCCATGCCCTGAAGCAGCGCGAACCTAGATGGTAATACTTTTTTTTAATTCATCATTTTCCTCCGCAGGCTCCACTTCACTCAGCTGCCCGATAAACCAGCTGCCTCTTCCCACTTTAACCTGAATAACAAACCAGGGCTCGGTTCACCGGTTGGATCCAAACGGAGAACCGGGGCTAGCTGGGAGGCTAGCGGAGGCTAACTGGCTGTGCTTCCCCCCGGTCATGCTGCGGCAAATGCTCCACCAGCCGCACCCAGCTAGCCCAGGTTTGTTATTCAGGTTAAAGTGGGAAGAAGCAGCGGGTCTGTCAGGCAGCTGAGTGAAGTGGAGCCTGAGGAGAAAGCACCGGTTAGCCCTGGTTTCACTACAGGTAGGGGCGAGGAAATAAAATAAAACCTGAACAGCCAATCAGAACAGTCAATCTCTTTCACTCCGCCGCCGATTCAACATGCTCAATCGGCTGAAAAGCCGCTGATGCCACACACTTTGGTCGACAGCCGACCGTTGGCTTGGTGTGTCAGGGCCTTAACTTAAACATTGTTTTATTGAATGTTTTGCCTGCACCTGGGCAGTTTTAGGTGGTCAGAGTAAGATTTTGAGCCAAAAGCAAAACAGTCATTCATTTTTCTATTGCACAGTGCGTTTAAGAACAAAACTGTCACCCTGTCAGAAACAAACCTAACAAAGCGTAATTGACAGCTAATAGACAACTAACAGCAACAACTGTTTTCAACACAGAAGACTGGATAAGTTATCACAGAAGACATTCAGTGTGTGTTTTATCATTATAGATTTATTCACAGTCTCCAAAAAGACACCACAGTTAAAGGCCGGATTACAAAGCTTCTGAAAGGGACACGATCACACTGGAGCACCACAATGGTTAGCCTCAAAATAAGGAAGTCCCTCACATACAGTGTTCCAGAGAAAATTAACGTTAATAATGTTATGGCCTGTATGACATTGATGACCCCAGCGATAACTTCTGTAGTACACTGTACTCAGTCCTGCTGAATGCTCGGTGGTGAGACAGACTCACACACGCTTTGCTGGAAAAGCTCCAACTTAGTGATTCAATGTGCAGTTTATGCTCAAACATTCTCGGAAACCATCGGCTGTATTTGGATTCTGACTTCTGGCAGACGGCGATACAGCCTCTGGGGGCAGACCCCCGATTTTTTGGCATTCCGGTTTGAGGAGGCGAATTTCCATTTCCGACTTCCGTTTATATATAAGTAAATATGCTGAACCATTGCGATGGATTCAGAGTTTGCAGTGACGCTAATTATGTTGTGTTGTTATGTTTCTACATGAATTAACCAACAGTTCAGTTAATCACACATTCACTTTGCTTGGCACTCTGCTGCTCCAGACAGAGTGCCCAGAGTACGCTCTTCTGCTGTTCCCAGAGTGTGGTGCTCTGGATAACCAAATGGTACATTTCAACAGCACTCTGAATTTACGAACGGTCCAGTTTGTGCCAGAGTCCTCCAGCACTCAAAGTTACTACTTACTAATGCACCCAAGGAGAAATAGTAGAACATAGCTGTACCAGCAAAATAACCATGTGACATCGTGGTAGATTTTGCCACAGTCCCATGATGGTATCGAGACATTTTTGTATCTCAATATCTCTTAATTTGATATATTGTTACCCCTGAAATCTAGACTTGTGGCCAGAGCCAGAGATGGACTTTTGTCTGACATTCTTTCAAAAACCAGTGGAAGAAATTTTTTTTAAATTTTTTCACTCCGTTGTCATTAACACACAGGTCCGAAATACACACACATGCACAAACAGGACCTATACATGCACAAAGTGGAGAGATGTCAGAGTGAGGGGGCTGCCTTGGTCAGGCGCCCCGAGCAGTTGGGGGGGTTCAGTGCCTTGCTCAAGGGCACCCCGGCAGCGCCCAGGAGGTGAACTGGCACCTCTCCAGCCACCAGTCCAGAAAAACAAACTTTAGAAAATATGTCTCAATTAACAATCAGATCATAAATGCACAGTAAGGTAAATAAAGTGCAAAACAGTCGCTGAGTAACTGTCCCTCAATTAACAATCAGATCATAAGTGCATAATGGAGTACATAGAGTGCATAGAGACACCCTGAGTAACTGTCCCTCGTTTAACAGAAAATCATAAATATACAATAGAAATAGACGAAGTGTACAAAGACATTAGGTCACTGTCACTTACTTAACAGTCAGATCATGAGTGCACAGTAAAATAAATAAAGTACAGCAAGTCTGCGTCTTTATACCAAAAATAACAATCGGGAAAAAAATACTGAAAAAAAAGAAAGTTCACAGAAGTAGTCACTCCTCAGTTAACATTCAGATCATAAGAGCACAGTGAAAACATAAAGTGCAAAAAGTCACTGAGTTAATATAGGTTCCACTAGGCCTGGGCGGTATGACAAAATTTTCATATCACGGTTTTAAGAAAAAAATCATACCGGTTTCACGGTATTTTGCTCAGGTTCGGCCAACTTGACATGCTGTTGTGTTGTGCTATGGCCTATTCAAGTGCCGTAATTTGTTATTTACCTGACAACGCCTGAACACAACACACGCTCCGCTCCATTCATTTGGGCTCCACTGACTGCATACGGAAGCGACACCTAGAGAAGCCAGCGGGGTTGTTTACTGTTTGCCGAGCCGAAAGACTGCATGAAATGTTAAAACATTTCCCACCTAAGTTATTACATATATTTGAGTTATCTACAAGTTTACTGTACTGTTTGTCATCTACTTGCTTTCAAATGTCCGCCACAGACATTTACACAATGTCACGGATAAACATGGGTAAATGCATAAAAAAAAATCATCACATATCACCTCTGATAATGGTTTATTCATTTAAAAACACATTGTGCACGTTTAGCACACTATTTCATGTAGTTTTTATCTGCTGGAGGGTTGCGTAGGGGAGCGTAGTGCGACAAAATTAAAAGAGACGCGTAAAATAGAGAGTTGTCACGCGACAGACGGGGGTTGTCGCGCCGCTCCCGCTGCCGGTGGAGCTGCTGTAATTGAGGGGCGAGCTGCTACGGGACTCGCGCTGCAGACGTGTCGCGCCGCTGACGTGCCCGGTGGGCGAATATGCTTTTCGTAGGTGGAATCTGGGAAAATCATGAATATTAATAAGGAGATAGCCGGAGATTATCCAATCATGTTGGTTAAGTCCCTGATCCAATCCAAAAAGGCCAAAATCCGTCACGTGACTGCAATGAATATTTATTATTAAACTAACGTTAGTCAAACGAATTTCTCTGATTCGCGTGTGTGACCACCCCTATAGACGAATTCGGCGAGCCACTTGTGTATGCCGCCATCTTGCGGCGGTGCCATTGCTGTGGTGACATGTGTCAGTCATCAATTCATTATGCTGTCATTGTGAACTGACTCTCTACAGTCAATCAATCAATCAATCAATTTTATTTATAAAGCCCAATATCACAAATCACAATTTGCCTCACAGGGCTTTACAGCATACGACATCCCTCTGTCCTTATGACCCTCACAGCAGATAAGGAAAAACTCCCCAAAAAAACCCCTTTCACGGGGAAAAAAACGGTGGAAACCTCAGGAAGAGCAACTGAGGAGGGATCCCTCC
>NC_065521.1:4619737-4620824 GCF_006386435.1 Epinephelus moara | reverse complement strand
CTAAGTCAGCCTAACTAGGGGCTGGTACAGGGCAAGCCTGAGCCAGCCCTAACTATAAGATTTATCAAAGAGTAAAGTCTTAAGTCTAGTCTTAAATGTGGAGACGGTGTCTGCCTCCCGAACCGTAACAGGAAGATGATTCCACAGGAGAGGAGCCTGATAGCTGAAGGCATCATGAATGACAGCAGTGACAGCATCATGAATAGCTGGATCGATGATGTTAGACAGTGGCCTCCGGTAACTGATGAAGGTATCTTAAATGAGTACCGATATTATTATAGAAATTAATCATTTGTTTGAACGATAAGCAGGAAAGATTAGAGTAATAGGGAGATAACAGACTGTATCATTAAACACTGTGTAATATAACGTTAGCATACGTTACGTGTGCTGACGTTAGCAAGCTAGCAGCGTGACATTTAATCATTATGGACAGGCTGTGTGTTTTTTGCAATATTCGGCCAAATATATTCGGTTACTGAATATTCGGTGCATCCCTATATATTACCTATACAACGCGGCCATTACGCCAAGGCAAATATAGTAGAAGACATCATAAGTAAGTCTATAATAGTCACAGAAAACAACTCAACAGTAACTCTTCATTCACAGGGCTCAACATTAAGGATTGCCCAATTGCCCGGGGCAAGTAAAACTCAAGGTCGGGCATGTAAACTAACAACTCACTTGCCCGATTGGGCAAGTTGCTAAAAATAGTAAAAGTTAATAACTAATTGATAAAATAAATGTATTTTAAAATGTGCTCTTCTGCTCTTATGCAGCGGTCTCTCTGCCTGAAGTCACAGGCACAGCTGTGTAACAATGTCCTGCCCACAGCCCCCATTGATATTATTTTGCGCGACGGAGGCTTCATATAATAACATAACAATATACTATTTATGGTGTTATGCCATTGTGTCATTTCTGTCTCTATATGGTCACGCGTTAACAATTCTCCTCTGCTTTCTGTATCGCGCACGGCGGAGTTCCGCCACACACACAGGTGAGCACGCTAGAGTGGCTCGGGCCGCATTTTCCTGACCAAACCTGACCCCGAGCCCGGTGCAGTTTGTCAGCTGACAAAGTT
>NC_065521.1:4618046-4619447 GCF_006386435.1 Epinephelus moara | reverse complement strand
ATTGACAAATTTTTCACTTTAAGCCCTGACACTGTCATTTTTGTGTAGGAATTAAGCTACAATACATGACATATGTTGTTTTAATTAATAAATACAGTGTGAATAAAGATTACATAACATAAAAATAACTGCAGTCTTTGTTATTTGATAGCCGCTTAAATTAAACAATTTTTATAGGGCAAGTGAAAACTGACTTCGGGCAAGTAGATCTCTGACCAGCTTGCCCGACCAAGTGACTTGCCCGGGCAAGTGAAAAAAAACCTTAGCGTTGAACCCTGATTCATACCTTTAGGAAATTCTGTTTGTAATCTATGGATCCAAAAAGCCTCTCTCTGTAAAAGAGCTCTCTCTCTGTCTCCCCCTCTTTTTAGTGGTTTGACTTCTTCAATTCCCTAATATCTTAAAGAACAAACATTGTGACCTGCTGCAGTAAAATGTCTTGCTACAGATGATTTTTCGTCTTTGGTTCTAATACTGCTTTTGTGTTCAGAAATCCGGGTCTTAAGCTCTCTCTTAGTCTTACCAACATAGCATAAGCCGCAAGGGCATTTTAACAGATACACAACAAACCTGGTCTTACAAGAAATTCTACCTTTAACCTTAAATTTTTTACCTGAATAAGGATGTGTAAATGTATCACCTTTAATCATGGCGTTACACTGCACGCAACTATGGCAGGGAAACTTACCGACAGGTAATAGAGACAAAAAATGTTGGGGCCGAACATAACAGTCAGCTCTGATCAATTGATCTCTCAAATTAGCAGCACGCTTCTGAGCGAAAATAGGAGTGTTTTTTTAAAAAATGGCCTACATTAGGATCGCTAGCCAAAATGTGCCAGTGTCTCTTAATACAATTTTTAACATCATAGGAAATATCAGGAAAAGTCAACGCACAGACCAGGTTTGAAGTCTTGGTTTAAGTATTAATAAAGTTTTCCAATCAGTTTTTCTCACTCTCTGGAGACAGTTGTCAATAATATTTTTATCATAGCCTTCACAGACCTGCCAACCTGTACGCATTTTGCATACCAGGCGCGCATTTTGACATCAAAGTACGCTGGTACGATTTGATGCTCTAAAAGTACGCATATCACTCGATCGCGCATTTCAGTGTATTTGTCTATGTAAGATGTCACTCAAGTTGATACCCGGTGAATATAGTCGCATAGGCGGAACGAAAAGATTTCGGCCAATCAGATTGCTGCATATTGACAGGTAAAATGACGTAAGAAATGCAAAAATTGAGAGCTTTGAGAGCTTCTGTCTGTAATCAGTTAGCTTCTGTCTGTAAACAGTTAACTTTAGCTTGTGTCTATTAGAGCTAGCTTCTATCTTAGCAGTTAGCTTCTGTCTGTAAACAGTTAACTACAGTCTCATAGCAGTTAGCTCTTATTAGCTC
>NC_065521.1:4613776-4616343 GCF_006386435.1 Epinephelus moara | reverse complement strand
ACATTCAACTGTGTTATGAAACCATGTGCCCTGCCTGAATAACTATAACACACTTATGATAAAAAGACTTTTTGTTTGATGAGTCTGCTGAATTTCTATAAGAAAAAAACAAGGCAATAAGAAGAGAGTAGTTCTAATAGGTGTCGTACTACACAAGAACATGATGAGGAACGCTAATGTAATGCACTTGTCTATGATCATGTGCATATTGACTTTTATGGTTTAAAAAAAAAAAAAAAAAGTGCCGCCGTGTCCACATATGTTCATGACCACGCACAAGTGTCTGGTAAGGTGGTACTCATAACCTTTCTTCAAGGTTGGCAGGTCTGCCTTCAGCGCTAAAGCGGGCACATAATTCAATGGCCTGCTCTTCAAAGGCAGTTTCAATACTACAAATTCTCTTAATTCTAAGTAACTTGCTATAAGGTAAGCCTTTCTTGAGACCCGGAGGATGGTAACTAGAAAAGTCAAGTAAACTGTTAGTGTCTGTTTTCTTTCTATAAACCTTGGTCTCCAGGCGTCCTACTTTACTAACACAAACATCCAAGAAGGAGACAGAGACATAACTATACTCCAAAGAAAATTTGATAGAAGGCATCCTGGAGTTAACATGTTCTTTAAAACATTCGAGTTGTTCTAGTGTACCAGAAAAAATAAAAAACACATCATCAATGTAGCGGTACCAGCACTTCAAGAAAGGAAGAAAAGGGTTGTTATGGTAAACAAAATCCTCTTCAAATTTAACCATGAAAAGGTTAGCATAATTAGGAGAACAGGAACTGCCCATGCTAACACCTTGACATTGTAAATAAAAAGAATCTTCAAACTTGAAATAGTTTCTACTCAAAATGAGTTCAGACATCTTTAACAAAAAATCGGTAGAGCGAGTGAGGACGTTCCTTTTACTAAGATAATAAGCCAGAGCCTCTAAACCCTCAGTATGTGGCAAAGAAAGTCGCTGTCTTCAATAATCATCTGTAGCAAGACATTTTACTGCAGCAGGTCACAATGTTTGTTCTTTAAGATAGCAGGGAATTGAAGAAGTCAAACCACTAAAAAGAGGGGGGGACAGAGAGAGAGAGAGCTCTTTTATGGAGAGAGGCTTTTTGGATCCATAGATTACAAACAGAATTTCCTAAAGGTATGAATGAAGAGCTACTGTTGAGTTGTTCTTTGTGACTATTATAGACTTACTTATGATGTCTTCTACTATATCTGCCTTGGCGTAATGGCCGCGTTGTATAGGTAATATACTGTATTCTCTTATTGTTCGCACTGCTTGTGTTGTGGGCTCACTACATACTAGGGCTGGGCAATAAATCGATTTTATCGATTAATTCGCAATTGTAGTTTAGGCCGATTTGTTTTAATGAAAATCGAGTTTCTATTTAAAATCCGCCACTGCCGCTCCACTGCTTGTCTTGTGGGCACACTACATACTGTGATCTGTACCTGTTGCACATATGTTTTTACTGACGGTGCATAAATGGATGACTTGTTAGTGGAACCTATATTAACTCAGTGACTTTTTGCACTTTATGTTTTCACTGTGCTCTTATGATCTGAATGTTAACTGAGGAGTGACTACTTCTGTGAACTTTCTTTTTTTTTCAGTATTTTTTTCCCGATTGTTATTTATGGTATAAAGACGCAGACTTGATGTACTTTATTTATTTTTCTGTGCACTCATGATCTGACTGTTCAGTAAGTGACAGTGACCTAATGTCTTTGTACACTTCGTCTATTTCTATTGTATATTTATGATTTTCTGTTAAACGAGGGACAGTTACTCAGAGTGTCTCTATGCACTCTATGTACTCCATTATGCACTTATGATCTGATTAATTGAGGGACAGTTACTCAGCGACTGTTTTGCACTTTATTTACCTTACTGTGCACTTGTGATCTGATTGTTAATTGAGGGACAGTTACTCAGCGACTGTTTTGTACTTTATTTTTCTTACTGTGCATTTATGATCTGAGTGTTAATTGAGGGACAGTTACTCAGCGACTGTTTGCACTTTATTTACCTTACTGTGCACTTGTGATCTGAGTGTTAATCACTTTATTTACCTTACTGTGCACTTGTGATCTGAGTGTTAATTGAGGGACAGTTACTCAGCGACTTTTTGCACTTTATTTACCTTACTGTGCACTTGTGATTTGATTGTTAACCCTATTGTTAGCCCGAATGACGCATAGTGCATCCAAATTCACACCTGTTCTTCTCTATTGATTTTCTCCGCGACCGTGCGTCATAGTGAAGCAGCGGAATTGTAGCTTTCCGACAAGGCCAAGCACTTGTCGGTAGTCTAATGTTTTTACAGCGAAAAACAATGATAAAGTTACACTAAAATTATGTAGAACAGAGCTTTCATACAGCTCTGCACACACATTACTCTTGGATCGATTACTCGCGAATGCAGGGTTGCACAGAAATGCCACGCATATCACATGAAAGTGCAGCTTTCCAGTGATACCACACACATCATTGTGCTGTCATCCCATCATGCTATAAATCCAGATTAATTGTCTACAAAATAAAAACCTGACGAATTTCTTTACAA